>NC_140445.1:38719676-39182791 GCF_963576455.1 Neolamprologus multifasciatus | reverse complement strand
GGCCGGGTGGCTGAGGCAGCAGCCTAAGCAGAGAAGCCCAGACCATCCCTCTCTCCGGCACCTCCTCCAGCTTATCTGGAGACACAATCTCTCCAGCATGTCCTGGGTACAGAGGAGGCCCCAGGAGATCTTGCGTGCATTGTTCAAAGAAAACAGTGATGAAAGAAACTGAAGCTGAAATCAGACGTGTTAAAACCCTGGAAGGGCGGAGGTGAACCATCATCTCTGAGGTCACCGGAAACATTTGAAACTGGATTTTTTTTTTAAATCAGGAAATCATTAGCATCAGTGTAGCCAATCAGAAACAAGGAGTTTACAGGGAGAAGGTCACATGGGCTGATCCAGATTTACCCTGCTCCACAGCGAGGGGGCAGCAGGGTAAGAAGTGATGCTCCCATCATGCCTCGGGCCTGTTGTACCAGCCTGTGTGGGCAGGTCTGAGGTTGCTTCAGGTGGTCAAGTCAGAGGTCAGCTGGCTGAGTTGAAGGAGGCTGGTTTCTCCTTTAGAGATTCCTTCTTCCTAATGGTACAGACGTACTCCAAAAAGATCAAGCTGGGATTTATCAAGTCCAACCGGAGATGACTTCACCCGATGGTCTGACTCCATCATTACCAAAAAAACGAGCAGAAACAGAAACAAATTCTGTGAGCCCATCAAAACAAAGCCATGGCCACCATTAACGTCAGTGCCCCCCCCCGGGTTATGGTAGATGGACCCTCCTCCCTGATCCTGGTTTCATCCAGTTAAAAGGGAGTTTTTCCTTTCCACCATCGGCAAGTATATCATAGGTGTTCATCTGATTGTTGGTGTTTTTACCTCACAGTAGTTCTTTGAGGCAACCATTGCTTTGATTTGGCGCTGTATAAATTGAATTAAGGAGCTCGTTAAGAGAAGCAGGTGTTTACAGCAGGTTTCTTCTCGGCCTTTAAGATAAATTAAAGCTGCTGGATGAGTTTATACTGTTTGACCTCCTGCGGGAGGATCTGAGCGTGCTCCTGGGTAACGTTTGGAGGAGAACCGTCACTGTGACTCTCACACATGTTCACAGATCAGGTTCAGCTGAGGGCGCTCTCCTCTCACTGATCTGGTGTCAGATTTTATGGTTGGACAGCTGTGGAGCGGGGGGGGGGGAGGAGGGTGAAGCTGCTCTGCTGACTCTGAGGACAAACGTAACCACAGCAGCCGTTAGCAGTGGCTGGGCGTCGCCCGGCTGGGTAAGCTGATAAACAGCAGAGGGGAGGGGAAGGAAGGGAGGAGGACGACAAGATGAAAGGAGGTGGTGGGGGACGGTCAGAGGAAGGATGGAGGATATCCTCCCCCAGCTCTCATGTTGTTTAGGTAGAAGGTGTGCCCCCACCCCTCTGACAGCCTCGCTGTGACTCTCCAGCAGCCGTCCATCCTCAGCAGCTCCAAACACCGTCTGAGTCGTGAGTAACACCTTTAACGCTGAACGCTCTTCATCAGGACGCTGCCACACATCCTCACAAAGCTGCAGCACCTTCATATACACTCGAGCTCGTTTATCACTGTCAGACTTTCAGCATCAACACAAAGATTCAGATATTCACTTTACTGTGTCTTGAAGTCACCGCGGCAACCCAAACATCACCACAATGTCTGCGTCTACTTCCTGAAACTCTTCGCAGCCAATCAGAGAGCTCACTGGAGACAGCAAACTGAGAAATGTAAGTCAAAAAATAAACACCACAAAAGCATGAAACAATGATTTTCTGCTACATAACTTTGCACTTTTGCTGTAACAAAACAAATTTCCCACCCGTGGGACTAATATCTCTTATAACATTAAGAGAAAGAGTAAAAATAAAACAGAATAAAATCAAAGCTAATCTACCAAAATAAAATCAAAGGAAAAAACAAACAGAAACTGCATTTTAAATTAGTTTTGAAAAAATTGTCCCAAAACTTCAACAAAAGCCTCTTAAAGGTTAAAACACTTTTGATTTAAAAATAAATAAATAAATAAATACAATTAAGAAATAAAGAAATTAAATAAAGAACTAAAAACTATAAAAAATTAAAAAATGCAGCCAAAACTCTGAAAAACAAAAAATATTAATAAAATAAAAATCGTCTCAAACTCTGCTGATCGGATGTCAATGGTAAAGGAAACAAAGGATATGAAACAAAGTCCCCAAATGCCTCGATGCTTCTTCCTACATCCTTCCTCCTGTTCTGTTTCCTTCTCTCTGTTTCTTCCTGGATGTTTCTAGTGGTTTCAGGAAGGAAACGAGTTGACATCATGTCTGAGGCTGTGCTGTGAGAGAAATTGCTCTTCCTCTGATTCTGGATCAGATGAGTCGAGCTTGTTCGTTGGAGCAGCTGATGCGTTCACTAACCCTCTCTCTGTTTTTCCTCTGCAGCTGCTTAAATCAGGTTGGAGCGACTTCCGCGTCCACAGCTATGCAGAAGGTAATGAGTCACTGCTGGAGCTTAATCATCACCACACTTACACCTAAAATATTGCTGCACAATGAGGTTCACACTGAGACTTCAGCTCAGTGAGCAGTCTGTCACTCTGAAAGTTCATTCACACCTTAAAGTGGATGTATTCTCACTGCAGCAGCTTTGCATGATTCACAGCTCAAAATAATCCTTCATGACCATCATCTGTCTGAAACAAGCTGTTGTTGCTGTCGAGTCAGATCTTCTTCTCCTTCTGGTTTGTTTGTGGTTTTCACCTGCTCTTTGAGCTGGTGCCAATAAACTGGACTGTTTTCACTTCCTGATTGTCTCTTCTGATTGGCTGTTTGGCAGGTGGAGGGACGGGTAACTCCGGTCAACCTGCCGTCCTCGAGGGGCCCGAGCACCCCGGGGTCTCCGGCGACGGGCATCGTGGTAACGTCACACCTGCTCAGACGTTCAGATGTTTATTTACTCGTTTCATCCATGGAAACATGATTTTAACACATTTACTTTATTTTACTGACATTTTCTACTTTTAGTAAACGTACTTTTTGTAAAAACCTCTGCAAAATGCAGAGTTTCACCACAAAGTGGCAGCGTTTACTGTCAAAGTTCTGCATGTACGATTTTTTTGTTTGTTGAAATTTGAGCTCTGATCAGATGATTTAGATATTTTAGTTCTTCTTTTATTTTTATGTTGAATGTTGAATTTTTATGTTGAGGCTGTTAACCAGTTGTAATCCTACCCAGTAAAATTAAACCCTTTTATACATGGAGTACTTGTATTTGTATCTTTAAGTAATCTTTGTGATGATACTTGGAGTGCTCGTGGTAAATAAAGAACTTCCTCTGTCAGGCCCGTGTCAATGACCAGGTGGTGGGCTACAGAGACCTGGCGGCGCTGCCCAGAGATAAAGCCATCCTGCAGGTGGAGAGACCGGACCTGATGACCTACCAACCCCACCTGAGCTTCTCCCCGCTCGACCCGCCACGCAGAGAGGTGCAGGTTTGGATTCTTTAGTAGTTAAGGAACGTTATTGCTTCACTTTTCAACCCTGAAACTGAAATATTTGACTTAAACACTGCTGCTAGTCCATTTGTCAAATGAGCCGACCTCTGACCCCGACTGACAGCACTGATACAGCAGCGTTCAGGGACAGTTGACAAAATCAGAACAGACAGTTTCCATTTCAGCTTCTCCTGCCAATTTAACACTTTTCTCATAAATATTATAAAAAAAAAAAACTGGAGTCACATCACTTCCTGTTTCCCCTCGATGGCGCTGGTATGCTGTCATTAAAATCCTGACATCATATTTAAAGTTACAGGAAAGGAATAATCTGGAATAATCCTTAAAGGAAGATCAGATGAAACTTTTACTTTTTAATGATCATATTTCATAGATATGCTTTACGTTTTTTGATTCTAACTTTAATTTTCTTCATAATATACAGGGTTTTTTTCTATATTATTGAGTGCACATTTATTAAAAGAATATCAGCTGAAAAAATGTGTGTGTTGTGTGTGTGTGTGTGTGTTTGTGTGTGTGTGGTGAGCACAAAGAGGTGTGTGTTACAGGTTATTACTGACACTAATGTAATCCTGAGGCCTGTTTGATGCCTCCAGCTGTTGGACTTTATTAAATTCCTGCAGCATCTATGATGACTGTTCATATCTGTGTTCTCTGCAGAGATCTCTGTCTCCTCCATCCACGTCTCCAGCCTTGTCTCCAACCATGTCTCCTGAGGTAAGCCCTCATCAGTCCATGCTAGTGGTAATAACCCAGCTCCATTATTCATTTCCATCCCGGTTTCTTCTACACCTTCAGGCCACAGGGATATAAACTGTTTTTAATGAAGTGGCAGTGCTTACATTTTCCACCTGTTCATTCAGGCCAGGCTTTTCTTTAATGCTCTGGTCCGGTGACCTGGAGTCTGGAACAAAGCCCCGCCCACCCGAGTTAACCTGACCCTGGGACACTGAGTAGACCTGCATCTGTGGTCGATAAGACTCACACACAAGCTTTGATTGGTGGTTCATTGGTTCATTTCTTGGTGCCACAGCATTCGTTGACCTTTCTGAAACCTCAAGTGGTTCGTGACCTCGGCTTTTTAGGAAAACAGTGGTTTGTACTTGTTCTCGTCCAGCTTTTAATCGCAGCTTTGTGTTCACCGCAGTGTTGAAACCGTGACACTCGCTAGCTGGGGAACAGAAGGACCTCTGTTCAGACGGCTGGAAACTCCCATCAGTCAGAGCGCGAAGGGCAAAACAAAAATGGAGCTCCGTTTCTGTCCAGATTTAAAGGACGGGACATCTGTGCAGAAATCACTCCGTTTGGATCCTTTTTTAACTTTAATTAGTAAAAAATACATTTACAGCACAAACATGTTCCACAGGTCCAGTTGGTCAAAAGTGAAAGTGTTGTTTAAAGGAAAAACAGGATTACATGTTCAGATAAGATCAAGTAATCCAGTCCATCTTTTTTATCTGGATTAAACCTTCAGTTTGTGTTGTTCAAAACATTGGAACAGGATCAGGATGACTTCCAAAATATCAGGATTACCCTGATCCCAGGCCGGAGTCAAAATTTACAAAGAAAAAATGTAATAAAGAAAAGTTATTCCAAGAAGAAAACTAGAACTGATAAACTTAAGACAATAACAAACTTGCACCTGGACTACAGTTTTCAAACTTCGTCCTATACTTACATTAAAATACTTGTTTTGTAAGTTTATTTATGATGCATTGCATGTCACACATGCAATATGTTTATATTTAGGACTTTCATTTTTATTCATACAGAAAACAATTATATAAAAAAGTGTGAGCTGGGAAGTAAAGTCAAGACATTGGTTTTAAAAAAAGGTTTTGAATTAAGAATGATAAATACAATCATAATAGATGACAATTAAATTATTAAAACTTAAAGCAAATCCAGCTCATTAAATCACATTGGAAAAATTGTAAATAGTCTTTATTTTTACCTTCTTTGAAATTATTTAAATGTTATGACTTAAGGACACCGTCCACAGTGTTTCTGTAAATGATGGTGATTTGTTGTCAGGTCAGTGAAAAAGCAAAAACAATGAAAATGAAAAAGTTTTATATAATTATTTAAAGTTCCTTTATTTTAAGTGAATTTCAGTGCCCCCTGCACACCAATTAAATTACTGGTAATCCTTAAAAGTTTATACGGGATCAGAGTGAACCTGTCCAGTTTTTGTGTGAACAAGAACATGAGCTGGACGAGCTGGATTACATCATCCACCAAAGGAAAACACCTTTACAAAGCTACACTACAGCCACCTGTCAGCCAAAGAAGCCACACAGCAGCTTTGTTTTTGGGCCTCTTTGATTTAGACATCAAAATTCTCACGGTCAATCGTGTGACCCATGCTGACGTTCTGACTCTCTGATTGGTCTGAGCTCACCTGTCAGGCCGTTAAAGGTTAAAAGACTCTGTTTGCTTCCAGGTGAAGGGGCGCAGGGCAGAAAGTGAGAGTGGTTCCCCTGGAGGATCCACGCTACAGCTGCAGGCTGGACGCAAGATCAGCACGAGCCTGCAGCATTTCCACCGACCAGGTAACACACACACACACACACACACACCTGAGGGCTGTCAGGACTCATTAACCCTAAAACCTTTCTCAACCCTGAAGGCAAAGCGGCCGTGTGTCTGAGTTTGTGCGCTCAAATCAAATCAAATCAAATCACTTTTACTGTCACATCACATGTGCAGGTACACTGGTACAGTACATGCGAGTGAAATTCTTGTGTGCGAGCTTCACAAGCAACAGAGGTGTGCAAAAATACAATAACATAAGAACAAGCAAATATAAGAATGGGTAAACCAGAGTTATATGAATAAATATATGTACAATATAAGAGTGTATGCGCATTACTGAATGTGTATACTAAATATGTATATCTACGTGTGTGTGTGTGTGTGTGTGTGTGTGTGTGTGTGTGTGTGTGTGTGTGTATTTAAAAATTAAATAGAATAAACAATAAAATAAAATATACAGAGGTTGGCAGTTGGACATGTGCAAAACAAGTGGCATTTATATACAGTGTGGACTGCATAATGTTGAAGTTCCAGTAGTGAAGGTGAGGTGTCTATGAAGTGTTCAGCAGTCTGATGGCCTGATGGAAAAAGCTTCTCTCAGTCTGCTGGTTCGGGACCAGATACTGCAGAACCTCCTTCCTGATGGAAGTAGTCTGAACAGTTTTTGGCTGGGGTGACTGGAGTCCTTGATGATCCTCCCCGCTTTCCTCAGGCATCGCTTCCTGTAGATGTCCTGGAGGGAGGGAAGCTCACCTCCAATTATCCGTTCAGATCACCGCACTACTCTCTGGAGAGCTTTGCGGTTGTAAGCGGTGCTGTTGCCATACCAGGTGGTGATGCATCCAGTGAGGATGCTCTCAATGGCACAGCGATAGAAGGTCCTGAGGATGCGGGGGCTCATGTCGAATCTTTTCAGTCTCTTGAGAAAGAAGAGGCGCTAATGCGCCTTCTTTGCTGTTTTGTTCATGTGTCCTGACCACGTAAGATCCTCAAGCTGCAGACTCATTTAAAGACTCGCAGCCGGTGTGAAAGTCATATTTCTGACCCTTCATCACCACTTTGGCTTATTTCATGTGTTCGGCCAGTTAAACAGCTCAAAAACATTCTTTAATTATCTTTTAGTATTTTATTTGAGATATTTAGAGTTCTGCACTGTCTTCAGCAAAAAAAAAGAAGACAGGAAACATTGGAGAAACTGTACAAAAAAGTTTTTATGCATTTTTTCAGATAACGGGACCAACATTTACAGGAAGCCTCCTATCTACAAACAGGGTGAGCTCTTCCTCCTCTTCCTCACTGTGTGTGTGTCTGTCACTGCTTCATCACTCAGCAACTTCATGCTGTCTCCACAGACGCTCACAAACATGGCGAGGGCAGCGGCGTCATCCAGTCAGCAAAGTTTCCCGCAGCCCAGCCGCCAGATCCCAACCAGCCTTCCAAGATTGAGACCGAGTACTGGCCCTGCCCACCCTCACTGGCCGCCATGGGTAGCACACACCGACACACACACACACATGTGCACACACACACACACCTGTGCTGTGAGGTCATTGGTAACACTGAGGCTGAACCCCGCAGAGATTGAGTGGCGGAAGAAGAAGAAGGAGCTGCAGGAGGAAGACGAGTTTGAGGACCTCACAGAAGAAGCGAAGACGCTACAGGAACAGGAGCTGGAGAAGGTTTGTGACCGTCGCCCCCCTTTTTCCAGATTCACATTTTGACTAAAAGCGTCATCTGACTGCGGTTTTGTGGCCAATCAGATCAAGTCCAACCTGGGCCGTCTGATCCTGAAGGAGGAGAAGGAGAAAGCCGTCCACTTCAGGAGGAAGACGCAGTCATTGCCCGACAGAACGCACATGCACGGCAGTAAGAGCGCTCGCACACAGCCACCGCCTTCACATTCCCCACTTTCACCACGGAGCACTCCTCTGACGTCTCTCTGTCCACTTCTACCTGCAGGTTTGTCAGCAGGTGCCTCCAAGTCTCCATCACACTCAGGATCAGGCCTGACCCGAGTAAGTGCTCACACCTGACACGGTGCAGAGTGAGACCCCGAAACTGGAGTTAAACCGGACTTAGACTCACTTTAAGTGACTTTTTTTTTTAATCTCACTGTAGTAAATGAATAGTTAAAACTGGAATCTGGTTTGAAGTGTTTACAACACAAACAAACATGGGCGGAGCTTCTGGACAAATAAAGCATTTTTTCTTCCTGAGCAGCCAGCAGGGGGCGACAGCTGTGGCTGCAGAAACACTTCTTTCCTATAGACGTGTATGAAACAGCTGTTTGTGTTTGTTGGGTCAAACTTATATAAAATTAAATCTCAGTCCCACGATGTTTCAAAATGGAGGATTAGCTTTGGTATGAAGCTGCACATTAATTGGCTGATGAGTCGTTGCACCGATGAAGGTGATGTCACAGTGGCTGCGCCCATCTTTAACCACCCATGGTGTAAATTTAACGCTCAAAAGGACTGGTTGTGTGTTGCAGATGCAGTCGGCAGAGTTTTCCACAGATGGCGATAAAGGACGGCCAGGTATGAGTCCTCGCTCACCTTTTTCATGACATCAGAAAAAACAGCGGCGCTGCTGGTTTAACGAGTTCATTCTGAGCGTGCAGCTCTCACAGACGATTGGTCACATGAGCCTAACGCACATCACATGAAACAAAAACAACCAGAGTTTGTAGAAACGAGTCACCTGTGAGTGTGCTGATGAACTGTGGCTGACACACCTGAGTGACATCACTCGGTACTAACCTCTGCTCTTCCTGTTGTGTCTTCTATCTTTCAGCTGCTCAGGTAAGCATGTCTGTGTGCATGACCTGTTTAACCCGCACAGCCCTGACACACCTGAGCACATTACTGGCCCCGCCCACACAGCTGTTATAAAGGAGTCTGTGAGCACTGACTCGCTGTTGGAGCCTCTGGTGGTCGTCAGAGGAGCTGCAGGTTTGGCACCCGGAGGTCAACGGTTGAATTTAGGTTCCTGCAGCTTTGCATACCTCGACATAAAGAATCAGCTCCTTTTTACCACTTTAGCACACCACTGGTCACTTTGTGACTGTGAATTGTGGACCAATCAGAAACTTCACTGCAGGGCAACTAACCCCACCCTCGTATTTCCTGCAGTCTCACGCCTCTCTAAAGCCTCACTGGTCTGTTATTGTTGGATTATTTCTTATAAAACACTCTCATTAAGTCTTTGTCTCTTTGATAGACAGTTTGTAAGGAGGCCCAGAGAGGTCAAAACACCAGCAAACTGAAAAAAGCAAAAACACAACAGAGGTGATTCAGGTGAACCAGTAATAGCAAACATACATGTACAGTACATGAATCATGTGATTAGAATAGCATCTCTCCCTCAATCAGCACCAACCAATCCTTGGCTTGTTTTACTGTCACTGTTGCAGCTTTTCATCACGTTCTGCTTCATATTGTGAGATTTTGCGATATTTTATTATTTGCTATGTTTTCTGAAGTCGCATTGCATTTGAGCTCTCAGGGCCACAGACGCTGTTCTGTGATGCAGATGCTGCAGCTGCTGAGGATAATTTCAAACAGCACTATGAGGCAGATGTGGCGCAGACCATCAGGAGCAGGAGGGCTTTGATGGCCCACATGTCACGATCCAGCTGATGTTCACAGAGACACTGTTGGGCTCGAGCTTTAACGTGTTGGACTGTAGAAAACTTCAGTGTTTTCCATGAAGGAACGCTTCAGTAAAGATACCACTGTCTTCATTTCCTGTCACCGGCTGTCTGGAACGCTCCAGGCCAGAGATGGAGAAATCCAGAATTTAGAAACAGTCTTTCTGACTTGTGCTGACAGAAGCGTCAGATTAACGTGTTGGTTTCATGTGTCGTGTTAAATCAGTCTGAGCATTTTAAATGTGTGTGTGCAGAACGGTGACACTCGCAGGGAGCGCATGGACCGTGGAAACTCTCTGCCGAGCATCCTGGAGCAGAAGGTAAGGCGCTCCCAGTCGCATCGCGGAGCTCTGGTAGAGTAGCTCTGCATGATTCACAGTTCAAAATAAAACATATTTATCTTTAAGCTGCTCTTTGTGATTGGGAGCCAATCAGAAGAGAGCTGACTTAAAAGGGGAGGAGTTAAAACAAGGCATTTCCGACAGGATGAACTGGTAGGGGCTCTTCAAGCCTCAGGATCAGATAAAGGAGGATTATGTTGAACTGTGAATCATGCAAAGCTGCTCTGTGAAGTCCAGGAACAAAATTAAACCCTTTTTAATCACTTCGATTACTGATTTTACCTCTGAATTTTGTCTGAATTTTAAAAATCAGTTGACGCGAACAATCAACTGATCAGATCTGACTGGTACTGTCTCTGATATCATTGTAATACTCCTAACTCAGGTACTACTGGCTCGTTACACTGATGTGTACTTTGCAGTGTAGTATCCGAGTACTCCCTCCAGCTGATGGCATGCTGTGTATTTCAGATCTACCCCTATGAGACACTGGTTGTGACCCACAGAGGGCGCTGTAAGCTGCCTCCAGGCGTGGACCGCACTCGGCTTGAGGTGAGGGACGCTGTGCTGGGTAGTCATTTCCTGTCTTCCTTCTCAGTGTCCCAGTTGAAGCTTCTCTGTGGTAGCACTGGTTTCTCTGGTTTCTCAATTTGACTGTTTGAAGTCAGACTTGTTTGCGCGTCCCAGCTTAACTTTAGAACTGATTTACATAAACTTCCTTAGAGGTGGGACTGGTTCCAGTCCTCCCAGTCTGAGCGTCGCTGCTGCACGACTACTTCACTGGAGGTTTTAACTTCTTCTTCTCCTCCCTGTCAGCGGCACCTGTCCCAGGAGGAGTTTGAGCAGGTGTTCGGGATGCCGATGGCCGAGTTTGAGCGCCTCTCGCTGTGGAAACGAAATGAACTGAAGAAGAAAGCCTCGCTTTTCTAACAGGAAGTGACCTCATCCCAACAAATACTTGATAAAGGTTTTAAAGTAGGAGGCGTTCAAATAAAATATCCAATCAGCAGACACACACAGAGCCAATCACCTAACTCCGACACGTCCTCCATCTTACTAACTGTGCTCCTGGAAGCTCGCCGAGGAGCAGACCGGTCCTGGTTAACCTTTTACTGCGACTAACCTTAATCGATACACTGATTACCTGTGCCGCGCATATAATCACCACTGCTTACAGGTCACCACATTATCTTTATCATCTTCATCACATGTAATCTCTGTAGCTCTGTCTCCTCACGTGGATTATTCCCAGCTCCGGGTCTGATCCATGTCAGGGACCTGCTGCGGGTCCCTCAGATTTCACGCCATCTTCAGGTGTTATGCTAACATGAAGCTGCTTCACTTTCATCCTTGTAGTTAGACAGTTAGATGGGATTATTAGTGGGATAGTAAAAATGAAAATGACCTCTTACAGCTTTCCCAATCATTTCTAGGTCTAGGAAAGTCATTATGGACACCTCATAAGGATTTGTGGAAAGAGCAGACCTCAATCTCCAGCATATCCTGGGTCTGTTAGTCAAACCTCAGATTCAGGAGGATCATGATCTTTATTTAGAGAGCTTTCTTTTTAGTGACGCCCCGTTATCATGGAAGCCTGCAGCTCTTCCATAATCCTTCACAGATCTTCAGAGCAGCTCTGGGAGTTGCAGAGGCTTCAGGAAGTCTGAAACCCTCCGGGCTGCTTCAGGCTGGCTGTAATTCCCCTGGAGGCCCAGCCGAGGGCGATCTAAGCTCGCCATCAGCCTGTTCTGTCAGCTGCAGAGAAGCAGGCTGCTTGTGGTGATGATTGTGGTCCTGCAGCTTCATGGTAGCGGTCCCGGTCTAACAGCTGATTGTAATGATTAACCACATGCAGCTTTTATTTATTGGACGATTGTATTTTTTCTGCATTTGTCTGCTACTGTGAAGCGTTTTATTTTGGAAATCTTGTTGAAAATATTTTTGGCTGTATAGCTTTTTTCCCGTTTTTAAATATTACTCCACGTGGAGTTCAGACCACACACACCTGCAGTTCCTGCTAGCTCAGCTGGTGTCACCTGTGCCGTCTCATCCGTCCCTCGCAGTCCTGTTTCTGTCCTCTGATATAACAGAGACCAATAAACTTGCAGAGTAACGTCCGTCTCTCGAGTCTTTTTTTCCCACACATTTTCACCATAAAAGTCCTCCGTACCTGCACACCAGAGCTCAGACTGGAACCAGTTCCAACCACACGGCTCAGGGACTGGACTGGTTGTCAGTGTCGAGGCATTCACATATGACCTGGGTTCTTACTTAGCCCAGATCTGGCCCTTGCACCTTATGTTTGACACCCTTGCTTTTACTCATTTAAAACAAAGATGGGAGTCAAATCATTTACACTGAGCTCACAGCACTGATGTGGGCAGGAAAACACAGCCTGAAAGGTCAGAGTTCATCTGAACACCTCTGTGTGCTCATCTCCTTTGGTTCTCCAGAGGTCTGAGCAGCAGATCTCCTGCTGTGTCACGTGTGACCGAGTCACAGGAGATTGGAAATGCCTCTTCCTGTTACTACAGCGTCACACCTCCCAGCTCGCTGTTGACGGTTTCCGCTGTGAGCAGTCCAAACGCCCCCGACACCATATTTAATTTTTTTAATTAAACTGAATCATCGTCAGCCTTTCCCGCCTGGCTGCGAGCTACTTCACGTGGAGTGAGCAGCAGGTGATGATGTGGAGAGTCCGCGTTGCTTGGTAACAGATAAAAGCTGCACAAAGGACCACCTCCCACACCGCACTCTGATTGGCAGCTGCTCGGCGACCCGTTCGCGCAGACGGCGTCCTTGAGACCAAAGCACACACAGACACACACTGAGCAGCTGTTGTTGAGTTTTTATTGAATGAGTGAAACGTCTACAGAGATGAGGCCTCGGAGGAACAAATCCAGCTGCTTACAGACAAACATCCAGATGTTTTTTCCTCTCTGTACATTCGGTGAGATATGTTCTAAGAAATGAGGCCTGGCAAACACCCCCCCCACCAAAAATAAATCAAGAGTCAAATCAAACCCACGCAGGTCCTCATCATACCTGAAGCACACCTGAAACTCCCTCCTCCTCTTTGTGTGAAGGGCTCTTCTGTTCTACTAAAACTGCCGGTCTCAATCAATTTCAATCAAAAATGACGTAAATTATTATTATTGATGATTATGATTACTATTTACATCCAGCTCAGAGATGAGGAGGATCTGTGGTTTCTGACTGCCGTCATTTTAAATGATTCAGCTTTATTCTGCGTCAGCACTCAAGCCATTTATTAACAGATAACTTTATTTATGTACACTTTTTTAAACTTTTTTTCCTCTGATAAGTTTCACAAATTATGATTTTCTCTGATTTGTTTTTGAATATTCCACATGTGTTTTTGACAGAATTCTCTTTTGAGTTTTTAATTCATTAAAATATTTTCTCAGGCTGTCATTTCCATTTTTCTCAGATATTTTTGACCAATGATTTTAATAGAATTCTTTTATAACGATTTTCCCAAAGAGCTGCGATGGATTTTTAAAGGTGCATTTCACTGAAACGTGCTGGAGCGCCAGTGGAGGCCATGTTAAACTCACTCCTGTAAAACAGGAGCATGACGCGTTCCAAGCTTTCCCAAAATATCGCAATATAACAGATCTGTCTGAAGTTAAACCGGCCGAGGAGGCTCGAGTCATTTTTCCAGAATTATGAGCTTCAGCTCAGAAACTCAGTTTTAATAAAGCAGAACCTTCAACTCTTTCCCTCCACTGCCTCCACACCTCCACTCTCGCTCCGCCCCCTCCCACCTGGATAGTTAAAGCCTAAGTCTATGTTATAAAAAAAACAACAAAAAAACATCACATTGAAAAGAGGGAACAATTAAAATATACATATATTATAAATGTAAATACTCGCTCGGCGGAGCTCAGTCACACTATCATTGGCATAAGAAAGGATGGATGTGTGCGTGTATGCGTGTGTGTGTGTGTGTGGGCACGAACACAGCGTTTGAATGAGCGTCACTTCCTCCCCGGACCAAAGAAGAAAAAAGAAGAAAAAGAGGTGTGGCTGATACGAA
The DNA here is from genome assembly GCF_963576455.1 of Neolamprologus multifasciatus. Taxonomy (NCBI): domain Eukaryota; kingdom Metazoa; phylum Chordata; class Actinopteri; order Cichliformes; family Cichlidae; genus Neolamprologus; species Neolamprologus multifasciatus. The sequence goes on along the minus strand of NC_140445.1, from coordinate 39,168,751 downwards.
GGTGTGGCATCGAGTACCAGCTGCCTCCTGATTGGAGGCATCGAGCGGCGCTGAGACTTCTTCCTGTTCAGTCTGGATCTACGATATTTAACCGATGATGTAATAAATAAAGCGCGGCGAGTCGCTCGGACTGAACGGCCTCGTCTGCCGCTCGTGACGGAAGGAAGGAGGGAGGGGAGGAAAGGAGGCAGGGAAGGAGAGAAGGAGGGAGAGGAGGGGGAGGGTCTAGGCCTGAGCGTTGGTGCCGTTCTTGTCCGGGGGTCCGGTGCTCGCCGGCAGGTTGTTGGGGGAGGGCGGGGCCTCGTGCTGCTTGCTGTCGCGACGCGGCGGCATCCTCTCGTTGATGCGGTCCAGCCCTCGCGCCTCCTCGAAGCTCTGGATCTTGTGCTGTGGGTTGAAGCCTTGAATGGCTGCGAGGAAACGGGAAGAAGTTAGACACGAGGAGACGTCAAGCACAGCCGGGTCAGAAGGTCACCGCCAGCGCTGGATGCCGCCGTCCAGCTTTACTTGAAAATGTATTTTCAATGCTAATATTTTATGACACATTTCAATGATTTCTCCTAAAAATAAATATCAGGTGAAAAAACTTTCCAGTTTTAAGAAATATTTTTTAAAAATTCTGAGATTTTTCTTTAAAATTTCAGTAAAATACTTCTATTACTTTTAACAAATTACATTTAATTTATAAATTGTCAAAAATGTAAAATGTAAAGAAAACATTTAATCAAAATTATTTTCAGCAATATTTTTGTACTTTAAGGATATTTCCAATTAGTAATATATAATTATGGAAATTATGTTAATATTATTTAGATATTTTAGTATTTACTATTTAACATTTTGTCATTTTTATTTCAGCAAATTTTAGTAATAAATTAGTATTTTACTACAGTATTTTATTAGCGTGTAACATCATTTAAAATATTTCACTTTTTATTTTAGAACTTGTGTGTGAACTTTTCCTGTCCTGCTGGCTTGTTTCTGACCCGCTGCACAAACAGTCACTTTTAAAAACACGAAGAGAAGGTGAGGAAACTTACTTGAAACAGGACAAAGACAGCATGAAGACAAAGAAACAGGTGATCAATAATCAGCTCTCACATTAGCTCATAAAAGGTTCAGGTTGAACATTAGACACCAACAGCACAGACATATTTCAGAGTGGGTGAACACAGACAGTCACACAGAGAGTCGGAGGGTCGGTTGCATACCTCGTGCCTCTTCTGCCTCTACGGTGGCTGTGTAAGCGTGAGTAGAAGTGCCATGCCAAAAAACCAATGGAGAGAGAGTGGGAACGTTATATATCAATGCATTCAGTCAGTCACGTTATCAGTCCTGTTAACATGGAGTCAATCATCATACAACCCCACCCACCCCCCACCACCCCACCATCCTGACCACAGAGTCCGAGATTAGAGCACAGCTAACATCTTCATTGGGTTTACGGGGGTCTGTCGGAAACGCCACGCTGCCCCGCAAAGACAAACCACCCGCGCCTGACTCTACCGTCATATCGAAGTGACGATTTAGGCGTCTAAACGTGACGCGGCTCCCAATTGGTCCTGATTCAGTGGTGCAAAGTTCATGCCGCCAACTCCGACCTACCCTGCTCTGATGTAAGACCCGCAGGTTAGTCTGACCCTGGTGATGATGGTTTTTACCAAGGGGACAAAAGGTCGAGGTTCAGGCAACTACTTTTACATTTAATATGAATTCACCTCCATAAATATAGACGTTATACAAGTACATATAACCTGGAATATTGCCACAAGCTGCAGCTGATGAAGTGATCTACATGACCAGATCAGGACCAGGAGTGTGGGTGAAGTTTCCAGGCTTTGTAATAATAAGTATAATTAGCCATAAATCCATGAAAATAAGTAAATGCAGTTTGATATGTGCTTGCTCTCCCTGCAGCCGTTTGTCTTTGAAGGCCAGTGTGCTGCAGAGATGTGCACAGGTTGGTCCGTGACAGGAGAATCGAGGCTCGACATTTCCACCAGGCTACGCGTTTCTCGGCGGTTAGTTTCTCGGTGTGAGTGCAGGCATGGGGCGGTTAGTGTTAGCTGGACTCTGGGTTAGTGTTTGGTGGGATGCTCCGCTGTGCTCGCACTCACCGCTCTGCAGAGTCCGCCGACCGCCGGACAAAACACCGAGGGGCAGCGTCCCCGTCGGGGTCAGCCCCTTCAGCTGCAGTACGCTCTCGTTCTCCTCTCTGTCGACACACAAACACAACATCATTAGAGAGTGTCAGCTGATCGTGTCACCGATGAGGCACAGTCGTTAAAAGTTAACTTCAAAAGCCTCCAGACAGGAAGTCTAAATATGACGGTGTGATGTTTTCAGAGACAGCACAGATGGAAGGAGGAGGTCACTGCTGCACAACAAACCTGAAAGAAGAAACAAGGACTCCTCCTGACCCGGTTCACCAACATTTTACCAGATTAGCTCTCCAGGTTATTGTTTATGATATAACCAGAGCTCAAAGCTCCACACAACCTTTCATAGCCTCCTGTATGTTTCCTGTGTGCCAACACAGCAGAAACTAGGAACAAAGCACATGTGAGAGCCCCAGCTTTGGAGCCTTTTTAAGCTCCTGCTTAGGTAGAGGTTCTCTTTATTAGCATCCACACTGAGATGCAAACACATGCAAACCTCTTTCTCAGTTTTCATAGGCAAGCTTGTTCCTCTCCACCAGGAGACAAGTCACCTGTTTAGTCTTTTACTGCAGATGACGGTATTTGCAAAAATAACTGAAACATGAAGTGATTTGCATAAAGACATAAAAGCTAAAAGACTTGGTCAATCACTGGCCTGCTGCGATTTCTTTTATTCACCCTTCTAAACTTCATAATAAAGATGCTGCTCTATCCAGACAACACACGGCTATTTGTTTCTACTCGGCTGATGTCAGTTCTCTAAAGAAGCCAGGGTTGAATTCATTTGTGGCTGAACTAAATGTTTTTACATATTACTACAGAACAGTCACTCTTTTGGGAATTTAATTAACTACTAAATTACTCAAACTGTACAACAAACTGATTTGTTCAAACATAATATTTGTTTAGGTCAAACCCGAGTAACTGAAGCCAAGTCTAAATATCAGGCAAACACACCCTCGTTTGTGTTGGTTAGGGTATGAAAAAAATCCCACCTTATCAGTCAGACTTTGTCCAAACCACACCGACTTTTCGCCTGATTATAGACAAAGCCAATCAGAATTCAGAACGCTTCTGGTACCAAAGACTCTCCATTTTCTAAGATGTATAAAAATTCATTAGCAGATATCTGTTAAACCTGCTAGTTTAGAAAGCATTAATGAGCTTCTGTTAGCAGCAGGTTCAATGAAACACTGCTGAGCTGTTCAGATTCCCGTACATGGGCCAATATACATCTGGTTAACTGGTTTAAACTTGACCTGTTTTTTCAGGCTTTTGTTCTTTGCACATGTTTGTATCTGTGGTTTTATATCATATCTGATATCCTGGGTGTGGGACAGTTTCATTTGATTTTATTATAGTCCTAATTTTCATTTTATGATTTGCACTTCAGTAAAAAGACACCAAGCTGTAATGAAACAGAAAGTTCTCGGTTTAAGAAGTGAGTGCAAACAGAAGTAGAACTAAACTGCTGATAGAGATCAACTCAGTCATAAAGACGGACATAAGGTGCCTGCGATGCTTTCCTGAGCCTTAAAATAACAGCAAGACATTTTCTGAAGAGGAGCAGTCACACTTTAAGGACAAATTATTCTGACACACTTCCACAGAATCAAAGGAGGACAAATGTAAACGACTGAGAAACTCATTAGCCTTAAATCAAAGTGGAGCAAAACTCTCAGTACCGTGCTCCAACAACCTCATTATTCCACATTTTAGAGTGACGATTAAAAAAAGAAAGAAAGAAATCGTACAGAAAAAGGACTTAAACCCTCTCCTGCTTCTAAACACGGCCCTGATGTTAAAGAGTCTCATTTTAGTATAAACTTCCCCCAAACCTTCAGGAATATAAAACACACCTGAGCACGGAGAAGACGCGAGCCATCTTTCCAATCGCCCGGATCTTGTTCCTGATCACCTCCTTCCTGACAGCCGGAGCGCCACCTGAGGAGCAGAATGGAAAAAGTCTTGAAAAGTTTGGTGGCATTTGAAATGAAGAACTCGAGCTATACTGTGGAAGCTTGTCAGGGTCGACGAAACGTTCTTAAGGATATTAAGATGCGAGTCTGACTGTTTTTAGAAATTGAGGCAGAACTGGATTTAACCAAGACATCTGCAGAACACAGTGAGAAAAACCTCAGAGCCAAGCAGCTGGGTCGGAGAATTCAACCGTGTGAACCAGCCTTAAATCAGAAATAAGTAACTTGTGCACAGAAATAACAAATACACAGACTTTAAAAAAGTCACATGCATAGAAAAATACACCAAATGTGCAGACTAGTTATGACCTGATGGGAATATATCAATAACTTCTAACTACCACATAATAATTTGAGCAGAGGAAAAGTATATTTTTAAGCAAACAAATTTGTCTAAAATTTCACAAATTCAGTGAACCGTCACACGAGAAAACATATTTAAACCCAATGAACCCGAGCACGTCACCCATGAGTTTTCAGTAAGTTTAAAGCATTATGACACATTTATAGTTCAAGTTTCTCCCAGGGGTGTCAAACATAAGGCCCAGGGGCCGGAAGCGCCCTAGAAAAGTAGTTGTCTTTGGTAAATGTGATTGAGGGAATACATTTTGGACTTTTAACAGTTAAAAATATTTTCTTTCAATCTCAGTTTGCTGCTGTAAATTTGATCCAGTTTATTTTCCTGAGTTTTTTTTTATATTTAATTTCAGAGCTCATCATTCAAAAATACCCAACAGGCTCCTCTTTTTTCATCATTCCCCGTCCACACAAGTAAAGACTATTTAAAAATAGTTTCCTCAGTTTCTTGAGCTTCAGGCCGACACTGATTGAGCTGTCGGAGTGGATTCACAGTTCTGCCCATTTCCTGCTCCAGGTTTTTATTCCTGAACACTCGTAGAGCAGCTTTGTATGATGCACAATTCAGAATAATGCTTCTGTATTTGATCCTGAGCCTCAGCTCACTCTGAAACAAGCTTTTTTTAGCTCATCTTCCTTTAAGGAAACCATGTTCTGATTGTCTGCCCTGGTAAACAAAACTTGGACTCTCTGTGACATCACAAAGATCCAAGACTAGAGGAAGCTGTGATAACCTGAGTGTTTAATGCACACAGCTCGATGTCGTCTTCCTTTCAGAGACCTGCTGAAGTGTTCTGAGCATTAACGATTAATTCAGAGGATGAATGATAATCTGAGCTGACCTGAAACTCTGACAGAATAAAACATTTATTTCTTCCTGAATCAGTAAGACTGTAAACCCCACAGCAGGTATCTCCTTCATCTTCCTGATAACCGTCTCATTGTTAGCAGAGATTATCACAGTAATAATCAGCGAACCACAGAGAGGGCGGGGCTAATAGCGACTGCGCTCTCGCAGTTATGAGCCAAACTCGTTCTAACAGCTGCCGCCACACATCGACTTCCCTCAGGGTTTCACTTCCTCCCTGGGCCCCAACGCATCTGATTCATTTACATTCAGTGTTAAGCACCCGCTGCAGGTCGCCATGGCAACACGCCAGATACTAGTGACAATTTTGTTTTTTGTTTTTTTAAGGCTTCTCTGACTCGCCGGCCTCCACAGTCAGCCTGTCAGCAGCTAATAAAACACCCCAGAGCACCATCTGGCTGGCACACAGCACTTTCAGTGAAGCTGATCTAAACCAGAACATCTCAGCCCTGCTCTCTATGACATCACAGAGATCCAAAAGTAGGGAAAAAAAAAAAACAGGGGTAAACTGGGTGTTCAGAGCAGTGTGCATGCTGAGCTTTGGGCTCACAGAGATTACTGAACACAGACTGAGCTCATGATTAGATATCTTACCATGAAAGTCCCACTGGAACAGCAGAGACATGAATCAGATCCACTTTACATCAGCTCGACTGTAAGAAAACTAAAGCTTTCAGCACAAAGTCGTGTTTTCATCACCGCCATCTGAGGTCAGTGTCGTGTGTTCAAGGATAGTCTGATATCCTGTCTCACTGCTGCGAGCTGCACTTTATCTAAGAAAACCGCACAGAATTCACTGTGAAGACAGTGAAAATAAAACGTGTGAACCTGCTGCAGGAGGTATGTGTGACACCCTCGTGACCATGTGAACCTAACATGACAAGAAATGCAAAGGTGCCAAACTGCCGTCCGTGCAGGTCGAGCCTTACTGAGCACGTGTGGAAACTAAATGGGGGTGGCTAAAGGCGTTCTTACCCTCGCCCGTGTCGTCGGCTTCGGATAGGAGCTCGTCATCGGAGCAAATGTTCAGCACGTTCACCAGCATCTCCGTCACTGTTTCAGAAGACACACACAGCGGCATGTCTGATTGGTTATCACAGAATGCAAACTTTAGAAAGATCCTCCCTCCTCTTTGACCCTCACCTTTCTCTCCAACGAAGGGCAGAGACCAGGTGAAGACATCCATGAAGTTGGGCAGCCAGTAAGGGTGAGGGGAGCAGTTAAACTGCCGGATGTTCATCACGTTGTTCTCGTATTTCAGCACCGCCGCTGAGGACCACACACACACACACACACACACACACACACATTATCTCGACTCCATCAGCCTGCCTCCTGCTGCCATGGTTTCCCTCCTCCTCTGGTCCTCTTACCTTTGTTGTTGTACACATCCAGGTAGTTGGGAGCCGAGAAGATTGTGATTAAAGAAGGAAACCCCGTCGTCTGACTTTTCCTGTACATTCGATACCTGCAGGAGACAAATGGACAGTGCTTTAAAAACACTGCACTTCCTCTAACGTCCACGAGGGGCAGGCCGCACACACACACAGTCATGAAAACACACTTTTGTTTATAAACAGCCGTAATGAACTCACCCAGCGTCCTGAGCTTCATGTGCTCGTATTACAGACAGCAGGTTATTGTTCATCAGAAAGTCACAGACTGCCGGGTAACTGAAACACAAACACGACAAGAAGAAGAGTTTTAAAGAACGGCTTTTACACGACACACACACAGATGAAGGTAATCTCACTGAATGTGACGAGCATCAAAACCACCTCCTCCAACCCACCGCAGTTACCATGACAGCTAAGAAGGCTGCTCAAACTCGAGTATGACAAGCGATGCTGAAAGTGCTAAAATTAGGATTAATTAAGGTCGGGACTTTACACGGGGGGGGGGGGATCAGATCCTCACAGAAATGCCAGCTCACTTCAGAAAATTATACCACACACACACACACACACACACACACACACAGTTTAGAGTTTTTTTCTTTAATCCACACTCACTCAACTAAAAGCAAAGCCCAGAAATGAATCCCCTTCATCACTTGACTAAAGTTCAAGAAGATGATTCATTCAGCAAACCACACATTAAAGAAGATGGAGGCGCCTTCATGAAGCTCAGTCTGCATGGGTCAGGTGTTCAGGTGATGTCACACAATCATCACTTAAACCTGAGTTTAGGCCTGAGCCTGAGGCCACCAGCATCATGCAGCCCGAGGCTTACAGTTGAGGAACATTTCAGTTTATTTTTGTATAACACCAAATCACAACAGCAGCTACCGCAGGGAGCTTAATAAAGACCCCACAGTTATCACATGACACCCTTTGAGCAAACGCTTGGCGACATTGGAGAGAAAAAACTCCCATTTAACAGGATGAAACCTCCAGCAGAGGTCACCAATGCTCCGCGTCAGGAAGTGCAAGAAAACATTGTCTTAAAAACTGCAGGGAGCTATCGGTTTACTTTAATAAAGGATACACTTCCTGTATCAGTGATTGACAGGAGCAGACTTTTATTGAGCAACGTTTCAAAAAAAAAAACAAAACAAAAAAAACCCAGACCTTTTTTCTGACCCCAAAAATAGAGACGGGAAGTAAACATCTGATGCTGCTGCCTCTGTTCTTGAATTATTTCACGTTAAAATCGATGCAGCGTCACATTTTTCTCTCACTGTGACACTCTCATGTGTCCTCCACCCTAAGTAAGGCCGTCTTTACTTCCTGTAGTGGTGTGGGTCTGTGTGGATCCTCCCAGTCAGTCGTGTCCAGTGGTGGGTCTGAGAAGCAGTCTGAAGCAACCCAGATGCTCACTCAGGTTTGTGTGTGCTGACTCGGTAATAAAGGCCAGGCGGCCACAAACATGCTCGCTGTAATGAGTTCTGTAAATGTCGAGCTACTGAAACAAACTAATGGTGGATAAAAGAGGCTTAGGAGCAGCTTTCGTCGCCCTGTGACTTCCGAGCAGTGTCAACGCTGCAGATTCAGCTTAAATATTAAGACAGAGCAGGGAATGCTAATATTTATTTTCAGTATCTGTGTGACAGCGGATTTAATGGCACTCACTTATCCACAGATAAGCCATTGTTTGTAAAAGCTTTAATCAGAACGGATTAACAGAGCGCTCTGCTTTTTGGAGCTCGGGTGGCAGCGGCGTGGCTTGTACCTGTAGAAATAAGAGCAGCCTCTGACACTGTTGTGGCAGAAGTGTTCCTGGGTCTTCTCTGAGCCGTAGTCCTCGCCCGGGTCTGACCACAGCAGGTCGCACATTGGCCCGAATGCCGGAGGCTCCTTAAACCGGTCCAGCTGGAAAAAACAGGAAAATTTCAGATAATTTAAACTCTAAAAGAGAATGTGTTTATAAACCACCGCCATAAAGAGTAAATCGTTTCCAGCTCTGATTCTTCTAATATCTTGATGCATTCTCAATCAAGAATGTAAGTAAATCCCAAGAGGCTGATTCTGCTCATCTGGACGCAGGAGAAATGTTTTGTCACTCATCACTCATTAAGGATCAAGGAACTGACCTCACAGGCCCTTTGTTCCTTCAGTGGTGCTAGTTTCAGTCATTATGCAAATGTACTGTTTATAAGATTGTGGAAACCTGCAGTCAGCTGAGACTGAAGAAGTCACTCGGATGAGTGACGAAAGCTTCTCCCACTAAAAACGCTACGTCCAGATGAACAGAATCAGCCTTTTGGGACAAGAGCCAAACTCTGTCTCAATAACTCTCTCAATCTTCCTAAGGCCCTCCTCCCTAAAAGCACACTTTCTTCTGATTGGCTGACCCCAGTAAGCCAGCCATGGGCCAGCACATGTCGTAAACAAAGAATTCAGTGAAGTCAGATTCAGGCTTGTGGTTTATAAACATTTACAAACATTTACGTTATTATTAGAAACCGATGAAAAATGCAAAACTTCAAACTAACAGTGACGTGCCTACTGAAGTCTCTGGCTGTCAGCCCTTCGTGATGTAACACGTCTCACCTTTCGTATGTCATCCAGGCAGGTGATCTCAGGGCTCAGACCTCCGTGCACACACAGGAACTGCTGGTTGAGGAGGGCGGCCAGAGGCAGGCAGTCAAACGCCTCCATGCAGGCATCGTATACACGCTCAGAGTACTTTATCTTACCTGGAAACGCACACACACCAAGGTCAGCTGCAGTCAGATAAGCGCTCTCTGATGCTGGTGTGTGAGGACAAACACTTACACTCCTGCTTGAAGGTGAAGTACTCTGTGAGATGTCGGCACTCGTGGTTGCCTCTGAGGAGGAAGAGGGTGTTGGGATGGTTGACCTTCAGGGCCCACAGGTACAGTACACACTGCAGTAACACACACACACAGGGATAATCGTGAGAAACACCATCACCTGACCCCACGTGAACAGTTCTCTAAGACTGATGGTGTTAACCGCTCCTGGGTTCAAATTCTCCTTCAGTTAAACAGTCCAGCTGTTGTTGTGAGTGATGTGAGCTTTTAAGGTGGGGAGAGGCAAGACCGTCATGGTGAAGATAAAGCGCAAACATAAAAGGTTTACGCTGAATGTGACATAATAATCAAGATGATAACGTTGGATTATCATTCCTGGTTCACCGCCATGACTGAAGGTGGAGGCTGGCGGAGGAGGAGGTCTGCAGGCTGTGAGATGACTAACAGCAGCCCGATGCTGTGGGATGATCTGCCGCTGTTTACAGACTCTGACAGATTCATTAATTATGGGGGATTAGTCGATGCCATTATTGATCGCTACAGGCCGGGGCCGACAGTCCTCGAGCAGAAACTCCCGGTGCAGAGGGAATACGAGTATCATGGAGAAACCTTCATCTCCATCAGGGAAAGAGCTGCTGAAGCACTGACATGCAGTAAACCGGCAGCTGACGGACGTCATCTTCAACCTCCAAACAAACCCACGGATCCTTTCAGCTGCCACTCACTCCTCCTGTGTTTTTGTGCACCACCTGTTTCAATTTAATGTTTTTTCTGCTCTGAAGGCGTCGAGCTGTTCAACTGAGCTGAGCACAGAGGAAGACGAGAAGAATAATGAGTGTTGGAGTCGGGCTGCGTGCACGCTGTCATTCCTACATGCGATTATGTAACTTCATGGCGGTGGTAAAGCCACGGCTTGTGTCAGACATGGGTGACTTTACGCTCGTGTTCCCTTTGTTAGTAAAAGAGCAGCGGCACGCTTCACCATTCAGCCTTTGAAAGATGAGACTGGAGAGAACAGCAAGAAAACAGCAAGACAAAATAAAACTACACAACCTCAAAGAGACAGGAGACGACCTCAAATTGGTTAAATTAATTTTAAAAATTTAGGAATTATCCTCAAGAATTTCTGGTTTGTGGCTAAAAAGTGAAGATTTTTAGCAGTAAATGAGATACCTCTTAGTTTATGGATAATCTGCAAAACTGTCTTTTCTCCAGAGAGCAAACAGTTTGTGCATCAGTCTGCAAACATGTTTATTTGTGCTACAACGTTTTAACACGGGGGCCGACTCACTGCTGCCTGTGCTGGACGTCACAGGAACTGAAGCATGTGGTGCTGCCATGATCATGTGGTATGACTAAACACTCAGATTTGAGCTGCAGTTAAAACTTCTGAGAGACTTTTTCTGCCCAATTAAATGTCTGAAAAGGTAAAAAAAACCCACAAAAGACATTAGAGCAATCAGCTGATTCAGCCGTGACTCAGAGTCGGGACACGCAGCACGCTGTTCGGTCTGCGGCTGTTGAGTCGTCTGGAAAACGAGTCTTTATGAAGACAAATGACCTCTAAACTAACAGAGTTCAGTCAAGCATCTGCTGCTGCAAACTGAGTGTGACTTTGAAACAGGACGATGACACATGGCGTCTCTGAGATCCAGACAGAGCTGAGGAGGAGGAGGAGGAGGAGGAGGAGGAGGAGGAGGAGGAGGAGGAGCAGCTCCAGGATGTCCACTAATCCCAAACAAGGAAGCACGACGGCAGCCATACAAATGTCAGCAGCTCCATGCCAGAAGACGCCCGGTGCTCCCTCTGATGGGGCGCAGCTGGAGTTTGAGTGTGTATGTTTGCGTAAGTGTGTGTGTCTAGCAGGGTGTGTTTGTGCGGAAGAGTGGGTGTGGCAGTCAGGACGGCAAGGGGGCAAACAGTGTGCCTTTTATTACCCATGACTATTTAAAGATGCCCTGCAGAGCCGTGTGGGCCGAGTCTCCAAATGTCACGCCAGGATTTCTGTACCAACACATCCTGACAACTCCAACACAATACACAAGACAACTCCGAGCTCCGCACACACTCCCACAACACCCAAGAAGGCTGAAGACACACAGCAAACCTGGACGGGTATAAGTACGCAGGAGCTAACGAATAAATGAGAGAAAGCCCCAACTGCCAACTAATACCCACAAAAAACCCCCAAAAAAGATTCAAGACAAGCACAAAAGAAAGACCGAAAACAAGAGCAAAAAAAGAAGAAAACAACCAAAGACATACAAAGTGACCCGAAACAAGAGCACAAAAAGTATAAAAATGCAACAAAGAAGCACAAACGACATTTCTTTCCTGTGCCGAGGAAGCTACAGACACGCACCTCGATGCTGAAGTAGCCTCGGTCTACGTAGTCCCCGAGGAACAAGTAACGGGTGGTGCTGGGGGACCCACCCACCTCGAAGAGCTTCATCAGGTCGAAGAACTGACCATGGACGTCTCCGCACACTGCACATACAAACACAACAAGCTTAGCGTTACTACAGCCGCTTTCAGACACAGTCTGAGCTGGGAGGAGGATGATTATGAGCTGTCGCTCATGCAAAGCTGTAACATTAGCGTTAGCAGACCGTGTTCTTTCATCATTAACAAAGAGGAAAACATGCTGGTGATAAATTCTCAGCTGACATCTTTAAATGTCTCTGCACGTCGCTCACATACCGAGTGAGCGGGGTCAAGGCGAGGGTTTACCTGTGATGGGGGCTTCCACCTCAAGCATGCATTTCTCCTGCCGGAGGATGGCGGCACCCTCGTTGATGATCCGCAAGGCTGTCTCCTCCTCCAGCCGACCCTCCTTTACCAGATGGGCCTTGAGCACCTCCAAACTGGGCCTCCCGTCCATGTACAGCTCTTTGACCGTCAGGCGGTCTCCAGGAGGATATGGCACAGCTGCAGAGAGATAAAAGAGAGAAGGGACACCGTTACACTGTGACCTCATACAGAACACACAAAACATTCACCCTTTACTTTAAAGGGGCTCCATGCTGCGTCCAGGGACAGAATTGTTACTTTTTAATGATGATATTTAATGATATTAAACAGGAACTCGTATTCCTGTCCTGCTGACAGGTGATCGCTTGCTGTAATCTTTAATAAAGGTTGGTCTGCTGTTCGGGTGTTTTCTGGCTGTTTTTGTGCTGTAACATTCCCACGCTCAGATAGCGCCTCGTTAGGAATGCTCTTATCATCAGCGAGGTCACGACGTGTCTTTGCAGCACACCTGAGATCACCCGGGTACACGCGGCTTTGTTTGCAAAGAGCAGGCCCACTGACTTCAAATCCAAGCTTATCCAGGTCACACCTCAGAGCCAACCACGCAGGCCCACAGGCAGATCAGCGTCGGTGAGGTGTCCGCGGCATGTCAGGGCTCGTCCTGAACACAAAGCAGCAGACTGCGGCGGCACGGCCCAGCCATGCAGGAAATACCAAGCAGCTTATTTCAAGAAAACCGGTCGCTGCTCACAGAGTCCAGCAGGCAGGGCCGAGCTTCTACACCCACAGTTACTAACGTTCCTTAAAGGTGTTTGGACCAACGCTGTAAAACCACTGCTGTAACAACTGTTACTGAGCAGCTGAGCCCGAGCAGATGCACTGCAGCAGGAATCAGAATCACAGTTAAAGAATATATAAAATATATAAAAGCAGGAGGAGAAGGACACATGACATGACTGTCTGCTCTCACCTGCACGGTCCAGGTCATGTGATACATTTATTTTATCGGGTCAGTGTGCGCTGTGATTGGTCACAAACATGTATTTTGTGTTTTTATCACCTTTCCCCGCCACACCGCTACGACCGCCCAGTTCACCTGCTGTGAGGTCAGAGGCTGTTTGGTCACCTGACTGCTGCGGTGACATAAACATGGTGATGCAAGCTTTGCGCCGAGAGGAAGTTCTAAGAAGACGGGAGCAATCACGCAGACACTGAATATTCCTGAACACTCACTCCTGGCACGGCGCTCTAGTTCAGCACGCAGCTCTGAAACCAAACCAGGCCGCACGTGTTCAGCCAATCACGTCGCAGCTCCTCGTGAACTGGTTCATCGAAGTAAAAGCAGCTGCGAGTCCCCACCAGACAAATTTATCTGCCCAACAACTCAGAAGTGAGAGTGGAGTGTGTGAAGAGAGAGAAAAACAAAACCACGATTGTGAAAAGGAGGTGTTGCTGACCGCTGCAGGAAGTGGTATTCAAATAACCATCAGCAGGAGGGACACAGGAAGAGTGAAACTGCTCAGATGCTTAGTAAACTCAGCCGCCGCCCCGCGCTTTGTTTGCTGTTGAAGCCACGCGGCTGCCTGCCAGTCAAACATAAGCAAAGCAGCGAGCCGGCCCAGCACAGATGGCCGCTTGTTTCTGTCTGTGCCGCCAGCGAGCAAACACCAGCAGAACACACAGAATCAGACCTGAGTGCAAAGAAACTTAACTTAAACACAAGCAACAGAACCCACGAACTGAAGCCCCCCCCCCCCCTTTCCTTATTTTATTTTTTATTTTTGTCGGGGAGGGGGGGGGCAGTGCTGTCTATGGACTGGTCTGAGGCGAAACCATCACAGCTAAGGCTTCAGTCTGAGCCTCACATTAACGCCGCCATGCAAACATCTGCACAGACGAGAATGAGAACTCGTTAGATAAGAAGCTCATTTTCATCTTGTTTGAATATATATGAACTCACAGCTTCCTGCAGCCGACGCAGCCATCGATAACGAGCAACGTTAACGTGACCGACAGAGAAAAGGAACTGCTCAGGAACAAACCCCACACAGCCGAATAACCCAAACTGACTCATCCACACAAGTTAGAGCAGGTCGGGCTGCCAGCTTCACATTACTTTTAATAACCTGAAGTTGTGTGTGTGTGTTACTTTCAGTCTTGCCTCGAGTTCATACTTGAACACCTCTGCACGACTTCACGCATCTACCACAAACCGAGGTCAAACGCTAGCGCCTGTTAGCTTCAGCGTCACACCTGAGGAGCAGCTCTGTCATCACCTGGATGGTTACCACCTCCTTCCCATCCCTCCCTCTGCTCCACTCTGCGTGTGAGGAGGTGCACCCACAGCAAGGCTAAGAGCAGCGAAAGGAGAAACTAACGTGATGACTCTCATACTGAGCTCCAATCACACTGTAAATACCTAAATACCCGTCTAACTTCATGTGACCCTTAAAGTGCTGCAGATGTGCACCTTTTTGACTGCACAATGCCGGAACATACAGGGTGAGGGTTGGCGTGTACCCCTGAGCGGGACAGGCCCCAGATAGCAATCCGTGCTCGGGCACACCCCAAAAAGTCTCATACCACCTTAATAGATCAGCATTTTCCTTCCTTTTGATGTTGGATGGAATAACCATAAGATTATAGGCTTTGGAGAACGTGCTGACCCGATTCTCTGTGGGTGGAGTGGACGGGGTCCAGGGTGGAGCTCCATCACAG
The DNA here is from genome assembly GCF_963576455.1 of Neolamprologus multifasciatus. Classification (NCBI taxonomy): domain Eukaryota; kingdom Metazoa; phylum Chordata; class Actinopteri; order Cichliformes; family Cichlidae; genus Neolamprologus; species Neolamprologus multifasciatus. Next base: position 39,153,703 of record NC_140445.1, on the reverse strand, counting down.
AGGCCAGGACAGCAGAGCAATCCTGCTGCATCCTCCAGCCCGTCTCCATCAATCATGAATGAGGACAGAATCATTACACATGCCGAGCGAGGCAGACGGCCCGACTGATTTGATTACCATCGGTAACTAAACCAAAAGGCCAGAACACACAGGCACGCGCATACACACACACAGGGTTCAACAGGAAGCTGCAGATTGGGCTGCTGTGATGAACTACAGCCATCAGCAGCAAGCTGCTCAGCCTGAAGTAATTACATAATTCAATCGAGCTGATTCAGGGCTGCAAACAACACGTGGAAGCATCCCAAAGAAAATTCCCAGAATCCAAGTAGGAGCTGTTCTCTGTGACCATTCCCAAACCAAACAGCAACCAGGTTGTCATCAGAGAAAACCAACAGTGAGACTGAGTGCTCAGGGCAGCTTATCAGAAGGATAAGGTTCTGGACTTTCAAAAACGAACTGATAAACTCTTAGAGTGGATGTGGAAATCCATCCAGAAATTCCTGGAAGAGTTGTTGTGTTGGTGCTCACAGAAAAACAATCAAAGGTGATTCTGAGCAGGTAAATCCAATCAGAGCCGGCCGTATCGGCTTCCTGAGCGGCTGCACCGGCGTTAAGGAGGTCTGTGTAATGACCAGTGGCCCTCCTAAGCTTCTCAAACCCAGTGAGCATATCAAACATGACCCCACCTGCTGCTTCACCCGACACCACAACGACTCAGAGAGAAAGACGTTTTATTCTCCAGCAACCACCAAACTTGGCTCCAGCGATGGCCCATCTGTGCAGTGCTCCTGATCAATCAGCATACATTAGCCGGCCTAACAGTAGAGTCTAAAACGTGCTAAAAACGCTCAAATTCATTGATGCTCGGAGCAGCAGGAAGTTATTTTAGGCTTCAGTGATTCAACAGGAACCAGAGTTCGTAACCCAACGCCACCCGTTTGGAGACACAACTCCTAATAGCTTCATTACTTCCCGTTTCATCATGAAGAAATGATAACGACATTGAACTTAATAATAAGCAGGTCTTATAAAACAGTAGATGTTGGTGAAGAGCGGTGTCTCTCAGACTCATGGTGCCTCTGCAGATGAAAAGTTCTGTTTAAATCTAACAGGATAATTTCATTGATGGCTAAAGTGGGCCATAACAACTTTTTAAGGTGCCATCAAAAACTCCAAAAATAAAATAAAAGCAGAAGTAAAGAGAGACACTATCCACCACCATTTTAATATTATTAATATTGTTTCCTGATTGATAATAATAATAATCATCATGTGGTTATACACTGTGAAATCGCCACAATCATAGCATAACTAACTAAATAATTTGTGAAATTAAATGGCAGAACATTTCAAATATAAACTAAAACACTAATGATACAATAAAAAACTAAAATATAAATGAAAAAAATCCAAAATAAAGATGAACTGAATTATAAAATGTTTAAAAGATATATAAATATATATATATTTTCATTAAATTATAATAAATTAAATGGATAGGTCTTTAAATGTGGGGTGTGTGTGCAGGGTTTCGGAGAGCCTGTGATGCTGAGCAGGAGGTTGCCTCCGGGCTCGGATGGGCTCGTCTCGGGGGTGTTTGTTCTGCAGAGCGGTGAAGCACCAGCTGCTGCCTCTCTGAGAGCTCTGAACACCGCAGAGAAAAACCGCAGCAGCAGAACGTGGCTCAGTCCTCCACACAAACCTCAATTTCAAACTCATTTTCCATAAACACACACAGCGGGGCCGATTGGGGGGCGGGGGGTTGACGAGGCCAGTTTATTCACCCCCTGAACCATTACGAGGCCAGCTGCCTGCCGCACACGGATCGGTGTATACCCGCGGACAGGATCCAGGTATCCGCGGCGTCGTGCGGACTTTCCGCGTGAACCTAAGCATCGAGCGTGGCTTGACGGCGGGCTGTCACACCGCACACCTACATCTGGAGTTCAGGGCTGCTAAGCTAAAAGGCTAAGTTGTTAGCTGCCGCGGCATCAATTAGCGGGCTGATTGATTGGCCGGACTGCCTGTTTCCCCCTGCCTGATGGAAGAGGCGTTAAAGTGGGCAGCTCGGGGAGAAGTCACCGCTAACTGCGGCTCTGACATCCAGCTGCTCACATTTAGCGAAGCCATTAGCCCCGACACCCGTCAACTTCCTGCCCCAGGAACGCGCTCTAAAGCCGGACAGTCACGTACCTTTGACGGGCCGCTCCGTGGTGGAGAGTTTGCTCTGGTCTTTGGCCGACATGCTCCCTCCCTGCGGGCTGCGGGCCGGAAAACAGGAGAAATTCCGAACTAAACTGGACCGATTCTTCCTGACGAGCTAGCAGGCTAGCTGGAGCGAGCTAGCCGCGCTAGCTGGTGGTGGGGTTGGGAGCGGCGGCGGCAGCGAGTCCCTCCGCGTACAGGGCAAGCGAACCGAGCCGAGCTGGAGTCAGACCTGACCAGGGTAGGGAAGAGGGAGCGAGGGCGTCCGTTTCACCGACAAACCGGAGCCTCTCCGCTCTGCCCTACTCCTCTCTGCGGTGCGGTGATGCCGACCCGCGGTCCAGGCAGGAAGCGGCCCGGGCAGCAGCGCCGATCTCTGGCTTCAGCAGCACCGAGCGGCGCGGCGGATCATGTCTCGGCTTTATCCCGTTATTCTCGGACAAGGTGCATCTGTTCCAGGCCGCTGCGCTTTAGTTTTTTCCTGTCGTGATCCGATGTGTCGCCCAGACCCTCTGTCGGATTACAATAATCCGCCGCAAACGGATTTCCTACAACATGGCTCAGCGCGGGCAGGGGGTTGTGGGTAATGTAGTATTAAAGTGGTATGAATGCGCCTCCTTCAGAGCCCACTCAGCGCGTGCACCGCACTGTAAATGGAAAATAACTGCATAAATAAAAACTCCGCTGTCTACGGTGTGAATAAATAAATGAAATAAAAATACACAATGTATATAATAATAAGCTCTAATAAAAATACGAATAAAAAAATACAGATACATTAATAAAAAAAAATACACCCTACAGAAAAATTTAAGAAATATAATTAAATAATAAACACACTATGGAAAATAAAAAAGTTTGAGTCAAAAATAATATTAAATAAACACTGTCTGTGGGGGAAAATAAATTAAAATGCAATGTCTTTGGGATAAAATTAAAAATAAACAAATGAAAAAAAGGGGGAAAATTAATTAAAATAAGCGTAATATAAAATAAGGAGCCCGAGCCGAAAAGTTTCTCTGACACTGTCTTGGAAAAATGTTTAATTACATACACTGTTTACGAAGAAAAATATTGTCCTTAAAAAGCACAGTTTCATTGTGACAAAAGTAATATTAGTCTTTAACAAACAGTGAACTCTGAAGAATGGTTTTCTGAAAGTTTTCTATGTTTCTTTGTGTTTATTCTAAACTTCGTTCTCAAAGTTTAAAGTTTTCATTCACATTTCAATGAAATAAAGCGAAAAACAAGGAAGTGTCTGATTTAAACGCACTCACGGTAATACTTAAAAGTGCTGCGCATTACATGCTGTTACACCCTGAATATGATAGCACACTCAGCTGATCGGAAATACGTCACGCGTGCTTCACTGTCACCTGTTGTTGGATAAAAACATTTAAAATTGTTGGATTTTTAAAAAAAATTAAGTTCGGCACCTGCTCTGCAGCACGGTCTTATTTTCCTCACGATGACGATGAAGAGGCCAGCTGGGTTTCTGACGTCACGTGCTGTATTTGTTGGATGGATTTTGCGCAGCACAGAGCTGAAGCCAAACACCACAGCGCCTCCGTGTGGTCACTGCAGGTAATGGCAGCAGTGACCACACGGCGTCCCATAATGAGCTGAAGGTCTCAGGGCAGGACGTCTCAGGTGAGCTTCACACTCACACCGAGAGTGTCCGGCACCGGTTCACTGGTTTTAAAAAAACTGAGCTCTGAATGCTGTGATAAATAAAACATGTATTATTGAATTATTACACAGAGCTGTGAATAGCTCTCAGTCTGTCCAGGGCTGGAAGTCACTCAGTTTCATCACAGAGTTTGATGAGTTTTTTCACCTGAAACTAATAAAACTAATACAAATAAAATCATATAAAATATCATTGAACTTAATAATGGAATAAAATTGGGGCGATCGTGGCTCAAGAGTTGGCAGTTCGTCTTGTAATCAGAAGGTTGCCGGTTCGAGCCCCGGCTCCGACAGTCTCGGTTGTTGTGTCCTTGGGCAAAACACTTCAGCTGTTGCCTACTGGTGGTGGTCAGAGGTCAGAGGGCCCGGTGGCACCAGTGTCCGGCAGCCTCACCTCTGTCAGTGCGCCCGAGGGCAGCTGTGGCTACAATGTAGCTTACCATCACCTGTGTGTGTGTGTGAATGGGTGGATGACTGTATGTAGTGTAAAGCATTTTAGGGTCCATAGAGACTAAGTAAAGCGCTATACAAATACAGGCCATTTACCATAAAAAGAGAGACAGGTGTGGCCTCGGCCTTCCTGCGTCTGATGTTTGACTCAAAATAGAAACACTTGTTGGGCCTCCTGAGAACCGAGCTTTCACCAAGCGCTTTTCACGTAAGGGAAACTTTGCAGGACCAAAGGCTCCCACCTCGACCCCCACAGGGCTGGTCAGTTCAGATTATCACTGTGTGGCATCTGCATCCCGGACAGCTGCTGTACATAAAGCCTCTGATCCCAAATCATCAGACTCACTGAGAGCAGCATCAGAGTTGATGAGCAGAGATGGTAGGTGTTCTTTCACAGCCCATGGTTATGCTTTTTATGCAAATATCAATTTGAAATGTTACCAATGAAGCTAAACGCTCAGAGACCTAACAGAGCGAACCTGATTACTCTGTGTAATACAGTTAATACACAGTATTTTAGATGGTAAACAGTAGTATAATAAAGTTACACTTCTCTACACCATCTACAATACAGCACAGATTTATACTACTGTGTATCTACTATAATATAGTTATATATATTTAAATATGATTTAGTAATACAGTTATAAACTTCTGTACACCGTCTAGAATACAGTACAGAGTCCTGCTGGTGGCCATCGCTCTGAGGTGTTTCACCCTGCAAATACACTCTTATTTTTATTTCAGCAGTCGCTGAAACAGGTCGGTGCCTGCAGCGAGCATCAAAATGTTCGACACCGACGACAAAGGCTTCATCCACAAAGACCAGTGAGTTCTCACTCCAACGTCTCCTTATTCAGGCCGTGATAGAAAGTGAAAACACTGAGCGAATGAAAGTGTAAAAATGAAAAGGGCTCGCTTTGGAAATGTTTAGTGACAGGCGTGACATTGATACCTGTGTGTCTGTAGATGAAGCAGATGTTTCAGTCATCAAACATCAACGCAACCGGAAACCTGGACTACAAATCCTTGTGTTACGTTGTCACTCACAGCGAGGAGCAGGACAAATGAAAAAGGAAATGTGATGTTTGTCTTTATCTTGCATGAAATAAAAGTTCAAACATCAAACTCTGAATCTAGTGTCCTTTAATAAGCTGAAGGTCTCAGAGCAGGGCCTCTCAGGCGTCCTGAGCTTCACACTCACACTGACAGCGTCGGGCACTGGTTCATTAGTTTTATTAGAGTCCAATTTAAAATCAGCAGAGAACAGAAAGATTTCATGAAATAAATATTTAATTAGCAGAGTTCACACTAAAGTTTATAGATATATAACTATTACACATTTATATTTTCAGTGTAAAATATCTGTTATAAAGATGTTTCAAAACCTTTTTCTAGTTTTACTGAAGTTTTTATGAACAGACTGGATAAAGATGATGGAGGACGCTACTGCAGTTCCCAGTCTGACCTGATGGTGACAGCACTGTCTCCGCTGCTTAAACTCTGACACATTTGCTGTCATGATAACGTGAAGCTGCAGCATCAGGAGGACGTGCTCCAGCCTGCTGACGACGATGATGGCGAAGAGGCGGCGTCAGCATTGTGCTTTTTGATTAATTAGATCATTGAGACGTCCTCACTGATGACACCCTGAAACACGGTCGTATCAAAAATATTTTTGGTTTCTGAAAATTGTTATAAAAAAAACATTTAAGTATCTTATTCCATATTGTTCCATATCCATCATCCTCATTGACCTTAAAGTTCACATTATTAGGGGCGTGGCCTCTGTGACTGACGAGTGGGTGGAGACATAGATGGAGATGTTTGGTCATGAGTGAGAATCAATAAACTCATTATCAGAAAGTGGCAGTATTGTCTAAAAATCAGACACTGAGGTGTCCACGGTGTGAGGAAGCAGCACCTCTCCGTGTGATGTCATCAGCTGCACGCCGGAGCTTGGGCGTCTGGGAGGACGAAGAAGGCAAGCGAGTAAGCAGGAAGCTGCAGGTGGTGAGCCGGCAGGAGAAGTTTTCCTTTGAGTTCAGGCAGCGTTTTATCGTCCACCATCATCAACACCTCGCCGTTCAGCTTCACTGACCTGCAGAAACAGGAAATGAGCTCATCAAGCTAACTGCCACACAACGAGTCAAACACAAAGATTACTGAGATATTAATCTTTGCCCATTTCTGCATAACTCATCCTGTTTATGATCCTCAGGTGTTAGGGTTGTGTGCGCCCCCTTGTGGTCTGACTGCAGCAGTGCGGGGTGTCGTCGGCAGAGTTACCCTTCTTCGGGTTTATGCCTGTATCATTTTCCACCACAGCTTATGAGTCAGATCATAAGACCATAAGAGGAGGATTTAGGATGGGGCTAGTTTGAGATTGGTCGGTTAAATCAGGTAAAGCTGTTGATTTTTATGTAGTTGTTCTCAGAAAGCCTCCAGCAGCTGAGGTGCTGTGGAGCGGTGGACGGGAGTCAGACTGTCGACTCATGCTGACCGGTTTTGACTCACGGCGGTGACCTTTGAACTCTTTTGAAGCACGCCGCTGAGCCCGAACTATGAGGCCATTGTTCGTCCTCCGTCAGCACAGCTGAGATAAAAGCCTGAGAGAGAGTTACACATCAACGGCATCGGTCCTCCACCTGCTGCTGTCTGCATCAGCTGATTCGCTCTCAGGTGGCATTAAATCACCATGACAACAGCTTTCTGTCCGGCACGCTGCACCAGAGCAAAGCCACAGATCAAAAGCGTCAAAAGGTCAACCTCAGCAGCTCTCATAAAACTCGATAAACACCTGAATCTGAGCGTCACAAGACCGAAGCCAGCGTCTGATTCACTGTCGCCCCTGGTTTTGCTTTCATGAGTAAAATAAAATTTTAAAGGATTTAAAAAGTAGCTTTCAGGAAGTGTTGAGGCTCACTTCTGTAGAGAAATGTGAGCTGGTCTTCAGGTTTCTACACCTACCAGCCATCACAGCTGAAACACAGACGGCGTCCCTGCAGATGGTAAAAACTGCAGGTTTCACTGGATGCTGAGGCGAGATGATCCGCTGATGCTTCCTCAGCATCAAAACATTTGCTGGACTCTTCTTCATTTTTAAGCTTAGACAGTTTCACCGTCACTGAGTTCAGGAGATCCAGATGTTTCAGAGACTCAGATTCATAAGAACAAAAACAGAAAATTTAAATTTAAAAAAAGAAAAACATCAGCTCCATGTTTTTATTTTCTGACTCCAGCACAGCAGCTCTGCATGATTCAGAACTCAGCCCTTGTCTGAAACAAGGCTGGCTTTACGCCACTTTTCTTCTGTTTGGCTCTCCCTCTCACACAGTAGTCGACAGGGCTTCAGTCCCTGAGATGACATCATTCAGATCAAAGAGTAGAAAATACTGTAATAATGAGTGTTCGGCCTGCGGGTATGAGTACACACACCGAGCTTATTATTCGTAACTTTATCGTGAACCTCCACCACAGGAAGAGCAGAGACAGGACAGGAAGTTACAGGAAGTGAGGAGAGGCAGAACAGGTTGACTATAATGACCTGAACGTGTCTTCTTAGGCTTGCAGAGTTTGGGCCGTCTGACACACAGAGCAGTGTATCATCAGCACATAAAACATCTGCAATGGGCCAATCCTGATGTTCACGTAGAATCAGGTGTTCATTTACAGATTTTGACCTGTTGCTTCTTCACCGTATGCATTTCACTAAAAATGGGGGCGGGGCTTATTATCTAAGGTTCACTGCACTTTCGCAGAGCCGGGAATATTTAGTGAAAAACAACTGTCTTCTTTGGGGTCGAAGCAGATTTCTAACTAGGAGGAAAATGGCTTCATTGAGTACGTTCAGGCACCTGGAGTAGAGTCCCTCCTCCCCGGGTTGCTCAGACTCCAGGACAAAAGCCTCCACTGTGCTGTTGGAGAAGACGGCGGGCACCGAGATCCTCGCTGGCGTCTTCCCAAGGTTCATTGACATCAGTGTGACCGCTCCACGTCTGTAGCTGCAGACACGCAAAACAGCAGCAGTATTACTCAGCTTGACTTCCACTTCACCTCAAACAACACAGAATGAAGCATGAGCTTCGTTTCTACTCACACGAAGCAAAACATGCGCAGAAATTATGTTTTGTTATCAAGGAAATCTCTAGGAAATTACTACTGGTGTCAGTGTACACAGCAAGAAATAAAAAGCTTTTTTCCTCCTATAAACACTTTTAGTTTGAAGACGTTTGTTCCTGAGCTGAAGTAAAAGACAAATAATTCAGGTTTGAGATGGAGTTTTGAATAACGCTTTAAGAATTTCAATCTTTTCTTATTTTAAGATTTAAAATAAGATTTAAGAACCTTTTTTTCTGTTTCTGTTTCCAGACGTTTTTGCTGGTTTATAGGAAAAATACACCTTAAAGATCCAAAGCTCAGCTGATTCCTTAAAAGGACAGTTCACTTTAAAGAGTTTTTCTTTCCTCTGGCTTGTAGTGAGTCCAGTTTCAGAGGTGTTGATGTTCACAGTACAAATTTAAATAAATATATGAAATCAGAAATCCCCTTTCTGAGCAGCTCCATGTAGAAACTATTTTGTTGTACAGGACATTGCTTGAAGGGAGCTGTAGCCGCTGTTAACCATTTATCTGTTACTTCTAACTGCTAATACCTTACTACATCATTACCTTGAGCTAGCTATTTCTAGCTATTTCAGACCACTGCAGAGACAGCTGTTTAGACAGCTGTATAAACAGCTGGACGGCCGGAAGAAAATCCCGTCCACCTGATGTGGCAGGGTTACTGGTGGTGGGAGGTCTCGGTGTTTGTATGAGGGCAGGATGTGAAGCGTACCTCTTCCTATTGGTGCAGTGCAGATACATCCTCACTCGTTTATTTCGGCCAAACTCAGAAAGCACTTGAATCTTTAAAACCTCCGGTCCAACCAGCCTCTTGTAGAGAACAGACAGCCAATAATCCTGAAAGAGGACACGACCTTTACTGGACAACGACAAACTGTGAAGATCTGGAAATGCATCGAGCACATAAACTAACAGCAGCTTATTTCAGCCACGTTAATGCTCAGTATGAGTGTGAAGGTCCTGATTTGATCAGATTAACATACATTTTCTGACAAATGATCAGTTAATGAACTCACTGAGTCTGTGCTAAACATGTCCGTTTATGTTTTTAATTAATTTGATGTCTCAAAGTGGACAAAATTAACCTCTTAAGCCCCAACGCCCCCTGATACGGGGGCAAAAGGCAGGAGATCAGTTAGGCTTGGGGCTTAAGAGGTTAAACAATAACATCCAATCTGAGTGTAGGAAGGAGGAACTCTTAAAATGATTTTGCACATGTAAAAAACATGAAAGCGTAGCTGGAATACTTAAGAGAATCAACCTGACTCTGTCTTACAGGAAGAGGATCCAGGTTGTCGTCCACCAGGTGGTAACTCCCAGAGCCGATGAGCACCTGCCTCATCACGATATCCAGGCCGAGTGCTGCTCCCAGGCCCAATTTATCCAGCCACCTGCACAGATTCCCAGCATGGAGACATCTCAGCAGCGACTCAGAGATATTTGAGAGTGTTTCAGAGATGCTGAAAGCAGAAATGTTCATCCACAGAAAAACACATTCAGCAGAATAAAAATCGTTTACTGAAAGAAAGAAATCAGTCTGAAAAACACCAACGAGGTCCAGAGGTCTAGAAGACTACGAGGAAATGGTCTCCGAGCTCATGCCTGAATGCCTTCATGATGGCTTTATGTTTCAGGTCTGACTGAAGGTCTGGCTGAATACAACACGACGTTCATGATGTTCAGAGAGAAGACTAAAGCAGGGCAGACATGAGGGACTCACATGAATCCTGCGACAAACGTGTCCGACAGTCCTGCAGCTCCTCCTCCGTACGCCGAGCTTGTCTCTCCGAGCCAAACCGACTTCCCCAGAGACACCAGCTTCACTTTCTGAGCCGGATGAGAAGAAACAAACCCGGTGAAACTCCGAACACACCCAGCACAGAGCTGCTGGCACACAGCACAGCATTACCTTCATGACTTCATTGGTCTTTAGGGCCAGTGAGTCCAGGATTTCAGGATCCAGGAAGTCCTTCACAGATGTGTCTCTGCCGTTCACGTAATAACTGACAAACAGCAGAGCAGGTTTATTTTATGAGTTATGAATGAAGCATTCACAGCAGTAAACCAGCATGAAGGCTTGGGAATAAAAGAACAGTGTTTCAGGCCGAGGTGTCACTGATATCCTTTAAAATTAAATCAGGTGTGCCTCAGGGCTCGAGTTTAGGACCACTGCTGGTCTCAACCAGTGCTCAGCTGTTTGTGGATGATGTGATCATTGTTAAGCCTAATTTATCACCCAAACTAGCTGTCAGTGTGGATGATGAATAATAATCTTATCTTGACTTAAATCTCTTCTTGTCTGATTATGATTCAGAATTTTGGACTTTCTGAAGAAAGTATTGATGCTTTATGACCAACTTCCAAAACTATTTTCTGAATTTATGGTTTAATAAATTCAAAATTAGGAGACTTCAAACAAACATTTGGAGACAGATTCATGTTGGTTTTGTTGTCTTTATGGGAGCATACAGACACTTTATATCCACTGAATGTCGGTTGGACTAAAAATATTAGAATTTTGTTAGGTTTTAATAACTTTGACATTCTGTTTCCTTGCAACAAGATTTGTGTTACAAATGCTAAATAATTTGTTCTGAACAGTCTCTGACTGATATGTACATTTGCAGTTTCACAATAAAAGCATGGGAAAAGTATCTCACTGTCAGTAGGAGTGCATAAAATTTTAATTTCCTCTGATGGACGGAGAAGCTTTCAGGCTGTAAATGTGACATTTTTCACATTTACAGTTAAAATGCAAAGTTTTTATGCACGCCGCTTGTGACTGCATGCATTATGTTGTGAGAGTAGACTTAACTCAGAAATTACATTTCAGAGTAAATAAAGTGAGGTTGAACTCACTGGTGCCAGGTACAGGCGTCGATGGCCTCGGCTCCGGTCTGCAGGAATCTGCATCGGTCACAAGAATTCATGGATAAATCAGCAGCGTCAGCTCAGTAATTAAGTTGTTTTCTGTCTTATTCCTGCAGACTGAAGCTCACATGTGAATCTGTAACTCAGTTAGAGCACAAAAATCAGCTGCTTCCCTTTAATAAAAAGTTTTAGGTTTGTCTGCATTGGTATCTGAGAGACGTTAAAACATCAGATCAGATCAAAAAGCTGAAAACTTCAGAATCTGTCAGCTCATGACAGACGAGGAGCAGAGTGAATAAAATTCCTGAAAACAGAGAGAAATTAAGTAAAAAAGTTTTTTATTATGCGTCTTGTTTTCAAAAATTCGTAACGCAAAATTTCATGTGAGGAAAAAAATTCATTGAAAAAAAAAATATATATATATATTTTTTTCCAAACATTTTATGTTCTTTTGTGTTGACAGCAGAAACTTTTCATGAGCAGTCTCTGTACGGTGACCTTTGACCTCTCACCCGTCCAGTAAGTCTACGTGGTGGTTTCTTGGCTGGCCAACGTCCGGCCCGTACAGCCCAGCATCTTGGTACAGTTTGGACTCTGACATCATCTTCCTGAGACAAATGAAGTCCAGCCCGAGCTGATGCCCATCCACCCGGATCCCGGCCTTCTTCTCAAAGCTGTTTGGCTCTGATTAGAGATCACTTTGATTAGAGATCATGTAAAGAAGAAAGGTGACTTCCTGTCTGAGCGTCACATGAAGGTGAGGAAGTGAAACTGAAACATTGGATAAGAAACCGCAGCGTTTCAGCGTTATGCCAGATATTATCACTGAAAGCAGAAGAAAGAAGAAGAAGGAGCCTGAGAAGATTTTACACTAACAGTGTCAGCCTGTTACTGATGCTCTGATTTATGGGTTTGATCAGGTGGTAGGAAACACACATCACTCTGAGCTGCATTTCAAAATAAAAGGCAGAATAAAGTCTGCAGGCCTAAATAAGCAGGTCACAGACTCAAGAAAAAACGTTGATTGAGGCTCTGTGATTATTGATTATCAGCTGACCAGAGATGGAGTCGTACCGTTTCCGAGCTCCCAGGACATCCCATAATGTCTGGACTGGCAGTACTGCAGCAGCAGGGCAGCGTTGCTGTTGTTCCAGCTGTTGTCAGCCGTCCTCAGCAGAGCATTCAGGCCGAAGATGAGCTGGAAGCCAGAGCAGTTGGCGAAGGCATGCAGCTGGTCCACGGTGAGCTCTGAGAGGGAGACGACAGTCAGAGGACGGGTGGCATCTCCATGGCAACGCCTGACAGACATCAGGACTCACCCGTGAAGAAGAAGCTCCTGTATGTACGCAGCAGGTCCTCCTTCATCAGGACCAGCTTCTGCTTCGCCCAGTCGCACTTCAGACGCTCCTCCATCCACGGGGGTAGGAAAGTCTGATCACATGACTCACCTGGGAGTTTCAACGGTCACAGAGAGGTCAGGAAGTCAGAGACTCACATTTCAACTATTTAAAAGCTTTAACACTTAAAAACTGAATAAGAAGAAAACGTCTCCAACCTGAACTTACACTAAAAACAAAAGAATCACATGACACATTAAAAAAAACATTTCCTGTAAATAAAACAAAGAAATCAACATGTTCCAGATCAGTGTGATGTCAGAGAGGTCACAAGGTGATCGTGTTTACCTGCAGCGTCCTGAGGCTTCTCCCACTGTTGCCTCCTGTGAGGCTCAAACACCATGAAGTCCTGCCGCGTCCCCCCAAATCGCAGGAAGGCCGGACTCAGAGCTGCTGCAATCGTCCTCATCCTCCGAGAGCTGCAGAGAAACCTCAGAGTCACTCCCATGATGCACTGCTACACTGACAGCAGCATGCAGTTCACATCAAAGAATGCTCGGAAATATTCGCGGGTCAAAGCACCGAAACCTGCTGGTTTTAAACGACCCCAGCTCTGTCTCACTTTGATCTTTGATCTGAAATCTAAGTTTTGAAATTATTTTGTTGTCACAACTCCTGAAGGATTACGAAGAATAACTCTGATGTCATAGTTTTTAAGTTGATCAACCGTTTTGACTACAAACATGTGACTTTAACTTGATTTCCTTTCCTGGTTTTGAGACTTTGGAAATGATTTTACTCGTGACCTCTGACCTCTGGTTTCCACATGCAGAGATCTCTGCTGATTATCTCACATCCATCATGTTACTGAAACAGAAGGGATTTTGGAGCTCAAGTTTATTCCCGGAGCACAAACATGTCGGATTCACAGAGAAACATGAATCTAAGTTTGGCTGTCGAGATTCAAAGTTCAAATTTACAGCAGTTTTATTTCAGATGATCAGGTTATGAGGGTCAGTGGGTTACTCGGGTTATTCTCAGATCTAAGAGTGTTTGTGGTTCTCGGGTGTGCTCCTGCTGAAACAGGAACTCTGGGAATTCCCATGCGGACTCTGGAAACAGAAGTGAAACCTGGATCGACTCAGGATCACCTTACTTCTCAATTCTTTAAACCTTTTAAATCAGGGGTTTTTTTTGAAGTCCAAACTTGAACTGCAGGTGATGCTCACCTGGTCTGAGACTGCGGGAGGCGGAGCTAACAGGTTTCAGGTGAACTGACTCAGGATCAGATTTGAAAGTGAAACAAAAGTTTGAACGTTTTGTTCTTTAGAGTTTTTGATTTTGTGACCTCTGACCTCCCGTCTGTTTTAACCCGTTGTTTCCTGTTTAACGGGACAATCGTCGGTGGATTAGAGTCAAAGCTCACCTCAGTAGCAACACGAAGCTCTCCTGTGAAGCCAGACTCGCGTCGATGGTCACGGACAGAAAGCGCGGATCCACTCGTCGCAGAGGGGCCGACACGTCTACGCCCAAACCCAGACCGGGGTCCCGGTCCGGTTCCCCGGGGTGTCCATCAGGGAGCCGGGATCCTCCGGATACCAGAGTCCCGGTGCAGCAGAGCGCGCACAGCAGCAGCGCGAGCCTCATGTCTGTCACACTTCCTGTTTCGCGTCCTCGTGCGCGCACACAGAACGACCGGGACCTCAAACCACGAACTTATATGCAGGTCCAACATTTCAGCAGGAATCACGAGAGACGACACTCCATCAATCGATCAGTGATCAAAGACCTGAAATTAATATTCATCTAATAACGAGCCAGAAACCTGCGAACATGTTACCGTGACAGAAACACGCATGAAGTGTCCCACGAATACAAAACTCAATAAAAATACACATAAATATTTAATGCTTAAAAAAACGAAACTATGACAAAAAGTCAAAAATTAAATTAAATATTAATAAAATGTCCCACAAACACATATGAGACCACAGCCCACAAACCAACACTAAATTAAATTATCAAAAGACTCAAATTTATGTCCTCAGAATTCATGATTTTTAAAAAACAAAAACCGTTTTAAATATTTTTATATTTAAAGACAAAAAAAACAAAACAGATGACCTAAAATGTAGATTAAAATGTCAAAAAATATGAACACATCTAAAGAACACCAAAATCTTCCAAATAAGAGAAAAATGTCAAAAATATATAATCAAAAATGGAAACAGTTCGATTTAACCAAACAAACTGAAATTAAAAATCAAATGAATCCACTGCAAATAAAAACAGATTACACATTTTTTATTTGATGACACACATGCTTTTACTTTGGTAGGTCAGCTGTTATTTTCAGTTTCCAGAATAAATAAATGGCCAAAAAACACAGACACAAAATAAAGTTTAAATATTTAATGTTTAAAATTTACTAAAATGAGAAAAGTCGCAGTAATGAGTCATTTTCTCAAAGCAGTGAACCATCAGGTGCAGGTCGCCCTCCATCAACTGACATATTCTGTGTGCTGCAGAGGTGAAGACATGATGATGTCATGGCAAAAACAGCTGACAGCTTCCTGCTGATGGCACCTGAGGTTGAAACAGACTCACTTGAGCTCACCTGACACACTCACACTGCTCAGGTGAAGCTGAAACCTTTAACGAGCAGAAAATGACCTTTAACGTTTCCTCGCGTGAAAAAACTACCTTTGTGTTCTCAGTGTGATAACAAGAAGTACAGACGACAAAATAAGAGCGCAATAAATGGCTGAAAGAAGGTGAGGAGAACAGGAAGTGAAGCTTCTGACACAGTCATGGCGAGGACATCCCAGTTACTTTAATAAGAAATGATGTCACAGTGAGATCAGAAGTGTTCAAAGAGGGTAGAACTCCTGAGAAGATGTCAGAGCTGTGGCAGGTCAGAGGGCGGCGCCAGCAGTTCATCCACTTCCTCCTGCAGAGCTGCGGCTTTCTCACTCACGAGCATCTGAAACAAAGAAACTGTCACAGTTAAACTTCCTGTTTCAGTGTTTCTTCACACTGTAATGTCATCAAACACGGAGACCGACTGTGAGTGTTGTCAGCTCCACAGAGCATCACATCAGTCATTTAACACCATCAGTACTCGCGCTGATTTCAGGTACGGTGATCAGCTCGTGTGGGTGTGATCTATGAGGACAGTCTCACCTTGGCCGAGGCCACGATCTGATTGGCCTGTTTCCCGTACAGGTTCTGGATGGCTGTGCAGAGAGCGGCTGGGTCGGCGTTTGCCAGGTGAGTCAGTGTCTTGTAGCCGGCAGCGTACAGCTGCTTTGCTCTCGACTGCAGGAAAAAAAAGAGGTGATGTCAGAGCTTCAGCTGAGGCAGAGGACATGGAGAAGCTATGGAGGCTCAGATGGTTCTCACTTAAAATCACCTGAAGCAAAAAAATTTTTTCACGTTGAATAAAACTGTTCCCTTGATTCAGAAACGTCGAGCATGGGACACCTCAGCGTTGCGAGCGCCGCCCATTTCTCTTCAACCTGCTGACACGAACATCAGCAGCCCAGCACGTTCGCCGATGAGTCAGCAGTGACTGGGACAAAAGCGAAACATCTGGCAGAGGAGAGGTGGGACGGGCCGTGAGCCGAATAACAACCGCCCTGAACCACCTGCTCACGGAGGTGTCAGCAGCAGTTACGCTCTCTCAGAACCATTAACACATCACATTCAGCACAGGATGCACTTCCTGTAGCTAGTTTAAATATGTCTACAAAATAAAGTTCAAATAATCCTGAAACGTGACCTTTTAGTTTGAATGTCTCCAGAGTGAATCTGATTAATCAGGCTTGGTGGAATAAGCCGACATGAGAAACATCTGGCTCCCCTCTGCAGCGTTTTTAAACCAAAATATAAAAAGTGATCTAAGAGGAGTTTAATAAATTGAAGTGTGAGGGAGCCGGATGCATCAGCGATCTTCAGAGAAGAAAGCTGTGGCCTGAATCCTTCTGAGCTTTCACGTCACAGTGAGATAAAGTAAAACTTTACAGCCATGATGGGACATTTAACACGTTAACATGACGGAGCAAAGACACAGAACCTGAATATTCTCCCTGACCTTCACTACCTTCATCAGGTACACCTCCAGGGCTGCTTTCAGAAACATCAATAAAGAGAAGAAGAAGAAAGAATGGATGCTAACAGGATCAATGAAAGCTGACAGGAAGGAACTTAAAGCTGTAATAACCCTTTTACAAAATAAAACCTGAGCTGAGGTGGAAGATGGTGTTCATGTGATCAGTAACTGCTGAAATGGTCCACAAACTCACGTGTTTATTACATAGACATGGGAGTGTACTGGAGCTCTAATGTGCACTTGGGAATCGAGTGACAGCAGAGGATGCGAGCGCTGATGCGTTGACGTGCGCTGAGCAGAGAGAAGAAAAATGTCACAAAATAACAGAATACGTTTTTTTTTTGTAAACCCTCCAAGCAGACAACAGGCTGATGATGTCATCACCCCGAACTGTGACGGTGCGGAAACTCATCACTCTTAACGTGTTTCAATGATGTCACACGAGCACACAGTAAGAAAAGGATGCAGGAGGAGAAAAAGAAAAAGAAGAAGAAGAAAGCAGGTGAAGGAGGTGTCTCACCTCCAGGACTCCGGCCACCTCCATCAGAGGGATAAGCTCCGCCTTCACGCAGTAACTGAGGCGCCGCGTCAGCTCGGCGAGCAGCGCTCTGAACGGCCAGAACTCCTCGAGCTCCTGAGACACAGAAACATCAGAGCATCACCATCTCACCTGAGACACACCTGCTGGCTCACCTTCAGCCTGCCCATTTTGGTATGACCTCTGGGTAAACTCCAGTGGTACCTCAGCAAAGTGCAGCACACAGGAGCAGAAGGCAGAGGCGGAGCCAAGCAGCGTCTGCACGAAGCCACGGCTCAGCTGGAAACGCTCGGAGACGCTCCAGACGTCCGTTTCCTTCAGCAGCGAGAAGAGAACAAGGGCGAGGTACATCCTCCTCACCGCCGCCAAGTTCACGCCCTGAAACAAACAGAGCACGCTGCTGAGCGGGGAGGGGGAGTGGGGAGGGGGCTCAATCACAAAGTTCAGAGAGCAAAAAGATTATGACGTCATCATAATCTGCCTTCATCACCTGCACCACTTGTCAGGTCAAATTCAAAGATCACACTTGTCATATCCAGCGTTCATGGCGCAGGCGGACCAGGCTGAACTCCAGTCATGATTTTCGATGTTAGTAAGTTTCAGTGAAACGATTAAACTGACGTCATAACAACCTGCAGCAAAAATGATGGCGTCAGGTCGCCACTCGCCTCCTTTGAGAAAGGCACGTCTGTGACCCTCAACAGGAAGTGACTCTGTTTCTACTTCCCCCTCCGACGTGTCTTTACTGTGTCATTATTATTCACAGTTGCCGGCCCGTGCTTCACGTTTGTCTCTGCTTCTCATTTTTACTTCCTCACCATTTAAAGGAGCTTGTGGAAAAAAGTCACGATCTTTAACCTTTCGATTTGTGCCATGCAAACAACATTAACATTTCCTATTTTTAAGGTGCAAACATCCACCTCTGGAGGGTGGAGCTGAAGTAAGGGAACGGCCTGAGTCTGTCACATCACAAGGGTTGGGTATCATCACCAATTTCTATAATCGATTCGATTCAATTTTGACTCAGACAGTCAGAAATATTATAATTCTGATCATTTGTCAGTACTGACACTCGTGAGATGCCTTTGTGTCAAAGTAACTGAGGATAAAACACAGAAAAACATGATGGAGATTTTCCCAGCCTGTCTTTTTATAGCAGATAACTGCCTTAAAAATATTCTGCAGTAGAACAAAAACTGAAGAAAACCATGAATCAACATATGAACATTACCCGACGCTACTGAAGTGATGTAGAGCAAAGTCATAGAGGTTTAATTAGAGACATAGAAGCGTTTTGCAATTTGGCATTATTTGTAAAATTTTACATTTCTTTAGTATTGAACAGCAGAAATTAGGCTTTCTTGTTGGATGTTATCATTTTTGGAAAAAAACAAACAAAAAAAACAGAGGCTGACAGCGCTGTAAACGACAGTAGACTGGTGCGTAATAAGCAATAATAATGTAATAATAATGTAATAATGTAATAAATAATGCAGAAAACAGATTTTTGATGGTAAACTGCTCTTGAAATACAGGGGGGAGTGTGACTTTATCGTGGTGGAAGCAAAAAAGCAAAAATAAGACAGAATTCATGACAATGTGAAGTGTACTTTGGATCTTCTTTTGCTGCTGGTTCAGTGAATTTTGGTCAGAGTGACAAAACCTCCAGCTTCAGAATCTGTGAGATGTCTGCTTTCAGCACCGACGGCTTGTCAGTGCTTTGTGGTTACGTCTTTAGTCAAGTTAAAATCGATTTGAATCGGAAAATCGATTTTTTTAAACCCACCCCTACACATCACACCAGAGCTCAGCAGTTCAAAACTAATCTGGCAGGATTAAGCCCGTCAGATCAGATCAGACCCTGAAATCCAGCAGTTCAAAGGGAAAACAGGATTGCATGATCAGATTAAATCAGAGGAGCCAATACAGCTTTTTTTTAAAAACAAAAAACAAATTCAGATCAAAAACTCCAGTTTTTGTTGCTTATTGGAACAGGATCAGGATTACTGTGATTCCAGCAAAGGGCTGGATTCAGGCTGGAAACATGAAATAAAAACTCCAGAGTTAATCAAACAAGAAAACTAGAACTGATAGATGGTGCTACAAACTGTATTACACTGTGTATTAAATACTATATTAACATAATAATATATTTTCATACAGTGATTATTATTTATGGAGCATTGTATTTATACATGTGATATACATGTATAAATATTCAGGCGTTTTGCGTTTTTATTTCATTAAATTTAAAGCTATGAGATCTACATTAAACTGAGCTGTGTGTTATGAATGAAGAATACCATCACAGTAGTGAACAGTTTAATCAATGCTCTTGATGTTTGCTGCCCTCTGCTGGTCATGTTTTACATTTTTACATGCTTTTACTTCAGGGGAGTAAAAGCATGACGACAGTGCACAAAGTTGCTTCCTGTTTCCAACCTGCTTTGCTTGCTAACAGCAGCAGCTCTTACTTTTGGCTTTTGTGGTCGTGCAGTTGTTTATGGTAAATGGCCTGCATTTGTATAGCGCTTTACTTAGTCCCTAAAGACTCCAAAGCGCTTTACATAACCAATCATTCACCCATTCACACACTGGTGACGGCAAGCTACATTGTAGCCACAGCTGCCCTGGGGCGCACAGAGGCGAGGCTGCCGGAAACTGGCGCCACCAGGCCCTCTGACCACCAGTAGGCAAACATGGGGTTAGTATCTTGCCCAAGGATATTTGGCATGCAGCCAGGAGGGCATGCAGCCTGGGATCGAACTACCAACCTTCTGATTAGTGGCTGACCTGAGCTACAGCCACCCCAGTTGTTTATTTCATGCAGCATTTGTATGAAAGAATTTTAAAGGTTGTGGATAAAATAATGAATTAGTGCTGATGAAATAGCTCTTAGTAAAATTAAAATAGTTAAGGCTCTTTTATGTTGGTGAATTTGGTGCCTGCCATCCAGGTAAAGTATTACTGATCCAGATTTGGTAAAGTCATCCAGGTTTTTTTTTGTTTCGTTTTTTTTTTAAAAACTGGATTAGGAGAAACAGCAGCACTCTGTGAGATTTCACAGTGAAGCTGGATGTTTTTATCCTGTACTGAAGCTTTAATCTGTGTGGAAGCGTTCAGCGCGTTTTAATCTGAGCTTCTAACAGACCTCCAAACCTGCGGCCACACATCACATATCCAGATGCTTCCTCCATCACTCTGCGTTCACCTGCGCAGCTTCTGGTCTTCATCTTTGATTTCATGGATGCGTGTTCGTGTTTGTGATTCTCTCTTTACAGTCAGGTTCGAGTACATTTCACAGGTCATGTCTCAAAAACAATGAAATAAAACCTAAACATCTCGAGCATTAAATCTGTGGTCTGAACTTTCTTACTTTCTTTACTGTCTGTCCTGCAGCTTTTCTTGCCACAAAACTCTCAGGCACGCCAACAGCAGCTGACATCTTCTGCTCAGCCACAGACAACAGTGTGAACTGCAGATGAGGAAGACGAAGCAGAGAGCAGCTTGTGAGAGACGTGAGGAGGAGGAGGAGGCCAAGAGGCTCTGAGGCAGGCTCTGCTTACCTGCCTGAAGAAGATCATCCAGTCAGGTTTGCACTGATCAATCAGGTCGTACGGGGTCACCAGGTAGACCAGGTGCAGGTAGCTGTTGAGCAGCAGAGACTCCAGGCCTTTGGAGAGGTCTTTGTAGAGGACCTCAGTGTAGGTCAGATCCACTGAGGCTGAAGAACACCAGGAATGCTTTAATTCATCATCACGAATCATAACAGCTACAGACACACAAAACTACACCATCGCAGTTTTCTGACCTTACAAAAGGATCTTTGAAACTTTATTTAAGCCCAATGAATCAAAACATCTGAAAACAGTGGAACCAGACTGGGACCACGGTGGGACCAGACTGGGACACGAGTTTACCCTGTTCAGGATCTTTGGTGGCTGGCCCAGACTAAAATGACCCTGTCTGTTTTAACTCCTCCTTGAAATCAACTGTCTTCTTATTGGCTGCCCCTCATGAACATAAGTGTCTTGTGTGTCTGAGATGACCATATTAGGGATTTCCCTCGCTATAACATCATGCAGAGCCAACAGGAGCAAAACTCTGCAACTCTGTGTTCATTGTTGATTTTCAGAATCATGATTAAACATGACGTCCTGAATCATGTGACAGGAAGTAAGGAGTCCAACAGGTATGCCGAGGGTACCTTTGTACGTAGCCTTTCCCAGCTTGGTGACCCGCAGACTCTGACTGTGCGAGTCTACTGTGATGAGCTCTTTCTCCTTCAGGACATCCACGCACTGCTGCACTGCCTCCAGCAGGCTCCTCCCCACACACAGCTGCTGCCACTGCACAAACAGCAGCGTTCCCTGCAGGAAGTCCTGCAGCTGCTCCACGGATGATGTGATCTGCAGAAACCACGAGACATAAGGACAATAGCACCAGTTGAATCAGGCTGTGATCTGATTATTTTTAAAAACATATTGATCAGGCATCCTGATTGGCCAGTTCAGCAACAAAAACAAGGATATATGGGAATATTTGGATCCATTATATTCCGTGAACTGAATATTTCGAAGCTTGTGTTCGTTAGACAATGTTGCCATCAGTGACACAAACCAAACAAAACAAAAACCTAGAATTACCTAGAATTAGCTAGAATGACCCAGAATTACCGACAGATTCACTGATACAGAAAAATCAGCTGCTTCTTTATAAACCACTAATTCAGTTTAGTTTTTCAAAATAAAAGTGAAAATAAAGTCAGACCCCCCAGAGAGTTACCATTTGATATTAAATAATGATGCAGAGATAAAAGAGATTAGCGCCTGCTGGCTAATCTGCTCGGATTTGGAGTGAATTAGAAGGATTTACATTTAATCCAATGAGGGACAGGACGAGGCTTAGGAGGCCTTTTCCATCATCGTGCATCAGGTTGCTGTAACAGCTCTCCATCGGCGCACACACAAGTGTTTTAGCCTGAAATCACACAAAAGCAGAATTATCTGACATCTGTTAGTTTGACTGAATGCTTTTATTTTGTCATAACTCACAGGAAACGGATCAGATTGTTTTGTTGTCGGAGGTGGTGGAGAAGTCATGAAGAGTTATTGTTATGTTATTATATCCACCTTAATTTTATTGTTTTTAACACATTACCAGGGCTGGACTGGCCATTGGGCATACCAGGTATTTGCCCGGTGGGCTGCTCGTGATTTTTCGTTTTTATGGGCCGATGGGGTTTTATTTCTTTTATTTTTTTAACGATATAAATGAATGGTGGTGGATTAGCCAGTTGGTCATGATTGACTCTGGGCTGGAACAATTACAGCCGAGGAGGTCAAACTTGAGGTTGAGGTACCTTGAGGTGAAAAGGTACGCGATTTGTGCCGTACTACTTCAGCTAGAAAGTTGCTAATTCAATCATGAAACTGATCAATGATTGTCTTTTCTCTCTGCGCCAGAAACAGAAACCAGCGGAGGTCACACTAAACAGCAGCGCGTTTAAGCTTGATAAGCTGTTATTAGAATTTATTTAATATTAATTTCTAGTATCAGCTGATGTTTGCTGGAGCCACAGCTGTAAAAGCTGCTGGTCATTATGTCAGTTTGGATATGTGGTGAGAGGGAAACATGAAGGTGAAACCAGGAGATGTCCTTACTGAATCATCAGAGCTGAACAGGTGATGGAGAAACAGGTTTACCTTTTAGGTGACATGAATGAGTTGAAGGGACGTTATGAACTGTTTCTGAGAGACAAATAACACCTTTGTAGCTGACAGCTGGTAACTGTGCAGGGGCGGGTCTAGGAAAGTTTTGCCAGGGGGCCAGGTGGGGCATTAACAGGGAAAGGGGGGCACAAAGAAATACTTTTCTTTCTTATTCTTATTTAAAATGTCTCGCTTTTAATAAATAATTATCTGAATCTTACAACCAAATTTTTCATCTGATGTGAAATGTATAGAAATCCATTATTGTATTTAGTAAATATTAAGTCTAGTATATACCCTAGTAAGTTATAGTATTCTTTCCTTTGGGAAGGTACCATCTGTGCAGTCTGCAATTCTGGTGAAGAAAGATGTTGAATCTATTTAATTACTGGAGAAAAATAATAGATTTCTGTGCATTTGTTTGATACGTGCATTAAATTAAAATCGGTTTTGTCAGTTAAGCATCTTGAGGCAGAGGGTGGGGGAGTGGTTCCCTATTTTTTTCCTTTTCTTTTTTTGCTGGGAGTTGGCAACCCTATTAGTTAGTTATATGTAATTATAAATTAGGTTGCTTTATATTTTTGCTAAGTACTGTTTAGAATACCAGAATAGGGAGGATGGTGTAGGTTTAAGTTTATTATAAAGGCTTTATGGCTTTTCCCATAATACCATGGTGGGCCGGTCACTAGTCAAAATGCCCGGGCTGATTTTTTGTCCCAGTCCAACCCTGCACATTACAGAGGTTTCTGTGCAGCTGCTGACCTCAAATAAACACACACAAAGATTTAATAAAGCTTTTAAACCTTTTAACTCTTTGAATTTAACGTTTCTTTGTTTTTTTAATAACCTAAAACAGATTTTATGCCTGCAGGTCTGTATTTCAGATATTTGAGGATTTAAAAAAGTATTTTGACATAATATTGTTGGAAAGCTTCAGTTTTTAGGCTCACTGTTTTTAATCAGACATTGGTTTGAGTCCCTCATGGCTCTAGTTACCATGTTCCTGTCCTTCTCCTGCAGGATCAGGATGCTCTCGCCCACCGAGTCGATCCCCGCTCGGCCGGCTCGTCCCACCATCTGCTTGTACTGGCTCCTCTTCAGGAAGTCCGTGGCCATGTACGGCGAGCGCAGGATCACTCTGTGTGCAAACAGAGGTCAAACCGGGGTCAAACAGAGGTTAGATCATTTTAGCAGCAGCAAATGTGCATAAGCTTTGATATGTACACATGAACACGCAGGTGAGGTCCTGACTACTGTGACAGGAAGGGGAAAACGCTGTTTAATGAGCAGCTCACCTGCGAGCAGGTAGGTTGATCCCTGCAGCTAGGGTGGAGGTGCAGGTGAGGAGGCAGAGGACCCCGCTGGAGTAGGCCTCCTCCACCAGTTTCCTCTCCTCGGCTGTCAGCCCGCTGTGGTGGTACGCCACGCCATACGGCACAGTGAACTTTAACACCGGGCACAACGAGCCATTCCCGCTGTCCCGCAGCTCCCTGAGGAGGACGCCCTTCTCCTCCTCGCGGTGCCGCAAAAAGTCCCTGAAAGAGTCGAGAAAGGTTTCTGAGTCAGTGATCGGCATGGGCAGCAGAGTGGGAGGAGTCACCCGGTGGCTGCTGCTCACTCTTTCAGATATTTGCAGATCATCGCCGCCACATTCTCGCAGTTCTTCTTGGTGGGACAGAAGAGCAGACATGAGTGCGCTGGGATGACCTCGGTCACCAGAGCGATGATGTGATCCGGGTCGATCTTCTGCATCGTGCTCGAGTACTGCAGGAAAGAGAAAGACCAAGCACCACGGAAACGAAAGAGGAGGATATTAAACTTTCATTTACTGCAGGAAAAATGTCTCCTGTACCTATTAATGTGGCCACGGCATGTTGGTGTGATCCTCCACTGTATTGTTAGAGTTAATTATGTTTTTTACTTACTTTAAAGTTGAGAAGACGTGAGAACCTGAAGCAGTTCTCTTCTTTTGGGTCCACCTCGTAGATGGTGTCGTGCAGTTTGACGAATTCCTTCAGCTGAACCTGGAAAAAATAAAAATAAAATAAATCACAGAGCGCCAATTTACCCAAACCCCCAAAGTGAGTTTAAAAGACAGGAAGAAGCCCCGGTGATAGAAACCAGCAGTTCCATGCAACGATCTTGAAACACAAGTTCTCCTCTGACTATCACCAGCTCATCCACATCCATTTTCATATGTGCAGCTGATAAGTCGTGACTAATTCTGAGAGTTGCATTTGCATGACACACAGACCTGATTTTAGTTAATGAGCAACTTTAACAACGCTCAGTGAGCCCCTCAAACAGCTGCTCAGTGTTAGGAACTGTTTTCAGCGGTGGACTAATCTGTTTGTTATGCTCGAGCAAGTCCTTGTGGAAGCAGGAAGTTAGGGTCAGTGTTCACTCGAGGGTTTTATAAGGTTCGGGTGCAGCTTTGAGTCAATCACTTACAGGCCTGAAGTTGTTCGTGTAATTTTCAGCCCTCAGAAACGTCTGCAGGTCTTTGATATTCCCCAGAGTGGCGCTCATTCCTATTATCTGAGTTGTTTCTGAAAAAAAAAGAAAGAAAAAGAACCCAAAAGCAAGAAGTTTGTTTTTAACTTAAGGCTGGATTGAGTTATGGAGACTATAAGAAGACACTTACTGCTCACATATTGAACTTTGGCCAGAGTCATTTCTATAATGGCCCCTCTGCTGCCGTCACCCAGCATGTGAAGCTGCAAAAGAAACATAATCTCAGTTAAATGTTCTCCAGCCGTATAAAACACCTTTCATCCAAAGTGGGAGGTACCTCATCAACCACCACCAGTCCAAGGTTATCCAGCCTGCTGCTCTCTATCAGAGAGTTGACGAGGCTGTGAGCCTTCTCTATGGTTGCGATGTAAAGGGATGTCTTGTTTCTTCTCTTCACGGGAGGAAACCTGCCCTTGCTGCCAGCGTACTCCTCCACCATGAAGTCCAGCTCCAGACCAAAGCTTGCTAAACCACGCACCTGGAAAAGTGAAAAGTACTTCCTAATAGTTCAAAACGAAGGCTCTCTGAAAGGTGTCCCACAAGGCTCTAGTTTTGATCCTCTTTTATTTCTTATGAACATAAATATGATAATGATATGATTAGAAATGGAAATTGAGAGTAGTAGTGCAATTCCTTGGAATCGTTAATCTGCCTGCCTATGGATCCTGCTTATCAGTTCTTGCACTCTCACTACGATCAGCTGATTTCAGTTTGTGTGCCAGAGGAAAATAGTGGTGCAGTCTTCAGTGTGGACATGGACATGACTTTTATTTTTATTGCACAAAAGGATGAGAGTGTGATGGTGAAGTGGAGACTGCTCCAGGACAGAAAAAACGGCATCATACTGTTAACACAACTTCAGCTCTTCACAAGCACCTGCACAGACAGCATGCTAACACTAAGCTAGCCAAGAGCCCAGAGCGATTTTAAAGCTGAGTGAATGCTGACCCCAGACCAGCACCGTGATAAAATGAATCGTTATTTGTGTTGAAGACAGCCATTGCTGAACTTCAACAGGTAACAAACTGATAAGCAGTCAGGCCCGTTTCTACCTGTTCATGTTTCTAAAGTGGCATAGAATCACCATGACAACTGCTTTAACCTCCTAAGACTCGAACTCTTCCATGGCATGCATTTTTAATTTATCTTTAATATTTGGGCATATTGGGACCTGATGAATGTAAAAACAAAGAATTACCAGATTTTTTTTTTACTGATTTTTGTTTCTAAGAAAAATGAGAGCCACATATGAGGATATTTGTTTAAAATTTAGATAGAACAGTAGTAGTATAATGTCCTCGTAAACAATGTTCCCTCTAAGCTGCGCGTGTGCGCAATTGCGCACTGCTGGCACGGTCTCTGTGCAGAAAAAATCTGCATTGCGCACAAAAAAAAAAATCTAGCCTGAATTGAAATTAAAGTAAATACGTTAACAATTCTGTTTTGCAGTGTTAGTCAGTGAGTGACTGGCTGCTCCAGTATGGGATTAGAACGATGCCACCTTATTCCATAGTTCAGCCAATCACGCGATTCACATTCGTATATATGCAGCTAATCAACGTCGTTGACAGGCTATGACAGCATCCTTATGTGCCGACACCGGTGTTTTAGCTAGCAAAGCAGCTGATGAGGAGTGAAGCCACATTAATGACAACGTGTACAACCATTGGAGATGTGAGCAGGACAGACGAACAATTGACGGAAAAAGTGTGGACTTTATACCAGTTTTTAAATTGTGTTGATCGGCCACGTAAAACCAGAGTTATGATAAAAAATATATGCAATGTAACGTTCTGCATTACTTTTAAGAAAAGTGCTCAGTGTAATAACTTTTTTACTTTACTTTTTTGAGTAATGACCCCAACACTGATCACAACAAAGAGAGAAAATACCTCCAACATGCACAAACTTTTGACCACACTGCATGTAATTAATTTGCATGAATGTAATGTCTTTGATATGGTGCTTAAAGATGGTGGTGACTCTCAAAGTGGAGCCAATGAGAATTGATAAGGAAATCGATAATCCACACTACCATGGCAGTTCGTATCACCCCACAGTGCTCTATTTCTGATTTTTTGTATTTTGTATAATTTGTATTTCTTCTAAGCGTAAATTAAAATTTATGCTTAGAAGAAGTTTTATGAAGTTTTATCATTTTATATTTTAAGTCAAAGCTTGTTATCCCACACAACCAGAAAGTCATTACTTCTACTCCTCTTTTATTCCATAAACACAAATATTATTATCCTCTGATGTCAAGTTTTATGCAGATGATATACTTTTATATCTGAGACCAAAAGCTAACTAACCATTTGCTCGTGTTCAGGAGTGAGAGTAACATCAACAATAATCCAGTCCAGTCTGAACGTTTCCCTACAGAACATTAAACAACATCGATTAATTTTACTCATTTGCCTATTACCCATTAGCAACTCAGTAACATCTACTAGCATTTATGCATTCTGTTGACAAAACAGACTTTTCTGATATGTTTTGATGTTCTGTGGTTTCTGTACCTTCTCCTGCACCAGCGATATGTAGGGCAAGATGAACAGACAGTCCTTCCTCCTGCACAGCAGTTCTCTGAGGATAAGGATCTCTGCCACTAGAGTTTTCCCACCACTGGTGGGAAGAGAGTAGATCAGATTCTTCCTCTGCTGAACACAGTCCAAGTTCAGACACGTCTGCTGCCAGTCTGAAAAAACCCAAAAAAACAAAACCGGTTGTAAATGTCTTCACTTGACTTATTCTGTGCAGAAACTACAATATTTCAATTTTATTGTGATATACAAAAATCTCACCATACAAACTCTGGATTCCTCTCAGTTTAAACATCAGCTCCTTCACTTTGCTTGGAAGCCCAAAGAATGGCCCAAGGTCAGGCATGTCAGCAGAGACAGTCTCCATGGCCTGCATGGCGACGTTTATCTCCTCAGAAACCACCGCCTCCTTCAGCATCGCTGTCCGTGAAACGGCAGAAGGAGCCGCTGCGTTGCCAAGCATCGTCCTCTTCAGCTGGTCGGCAACGCTCCTCCTCGCTCCGGCTGGTCTCCTGGGTGGACCCTCTCCGTTTGCTAGTCCTCTGAAAGGTGTTGAGGTTTTGTCTCTGTCCTGGAGTCGGCTTCTCTTCGCCTTCTCCTGAACTTCCTCCTGAAACTGCAGCTGGCTGGCCGGTAGGTCCTCGAAGGGTTCATCTCCAAGGCCGTCCAGGATGGAGTCTGAGAGGACATCCTCGTCTTCTGGTTGTTGCTCCACCCCTCGAAGCCTTTCATTTTGCTCGGCATCATCCAGTTTTGCCAGGACAGACGAATCCCCTAAGATGCTGTCATAGTCGCCGAATAAATCCTCGCTGTCGCTGCAGTACTGCCAAGAAAAAAGAATACCACCAGCGTGGACTTCAAACAGGTTATTAATCGATCAGGGCATCATTTTTCTTTCTGCCAGTGAAAGGCTGATTACTCTATGACCAACTGAGTCATTAAACACATCGGGGAGGTGTTCCCTGAGCTCAGAGATTAGGTGGGGAGGAGGCTCATTTTCTCACAGACTTCAATGCAATCAGACTTGAGGAGAGTCGCCCCCTGCTGGTCAATATGCAAGATGTACCTCCACAGCTCTGCGTTCAGCCATGATGCTGCTGATCCTCCTGTTGGAGTTGCATAGCGGGGAACAGACAGCCCCTCCCCTCTTCCTGGCAGGTGTCAGGTGGGCTTTCAGGTGGTCTCTCGCCCTCTTCCTCTGACAGACTCGTTTTATTTTGACTTCCAGCCTTCCGTAGTTCATCCCTGTGAGCGCAGACCCCTGCGGCTACATGTGAAACACAATAAACATCTTATAGTTCTCGCATACTTCACTAACCTGCTGCTGCAGCCATTTAAACGCCACCTTAAACAAGTTGACGTTAAATGATGAGACCTAAAAACACCAAAGAACCCACACAGGCTCAGTGAGCAGCTAGCTAGCAAGCGCCGGCATTCAGTTACAAAAACTACAAATTAATCACAAACAAGCTCAAATAAATAAAAGTGTGTCGTGTCCATGGAATAACTTTTAACACCACCAGTAATAATTAACGTTCACTAAACGCGCATCTACAGCAGCTCAGCGAATCCTTCATTCAAAATAACTATCATTAATCCTGGAGTGAGAGAGAATGCCACCATCACTTCCGCTTTCGGTTTACTGAGGCGCTAACTCTTAGTTACAGTCGTTCAAAAAGTGTCAAAACGTGCATTTAAACATCTCGATTAGCTTTTAAATGCTAAAAAAATTAAGTCTTATCAAACCTTAATAATTAGACGCCTTGGATGAAAAATTGAGTTTCGACTGAAAACGGGTTAAGTCTGTTTTGAAACGGTAATTAGATGTGATGTTAGTCGCTCGGATAGTTTAGGAGTTTTAGGACAGCTGTACGTGGTTTCAGTCACGTTTCAATGACAAATTGCAACACCGCTTTAATAGCAAGCTGACAAGTGGCACAAACTAAAGCTAATCTGAGGCTTAGGGCTGCTTTTCCTAAGACTTTATGTGTTCCGGGTGATTTCTATCTTGATTTGGTTTATCTTTGAAATGAGCAACGATTAAACCTTTCCGTAAAAAAATTCAAAGCGAAGCGTTATATCTCATTAATATTAAACATTTAGAATGTGGAAATCCGTGAAATATTAAAAATAGACATAATACTTCTTTTAGGTTTATATTTTAAATTTAGTTTGACATCGTCCAGTCACAGTATATATCCAAGTCACAAACAGCCTTTGCGGAAGTGGTCGGAAGTATTTCTCAGTTGCAGCGGAAGCGGTTTCTGTCCCGTGTTAGGTCAACATGTTGTGTCTGAGGGAGTTGCAGAGGTGGAAACCTGTCTTATGTCGTTATGGAAACACAGGTGAGTCATGCGTAACACGTTAATTACAAAAATATAAGTTTAACTCCAATCCTTCTGGTGCAATGCTAACTCTAGCCGTGCTGCTTCCGTGCAGGTGTGCGGAGCTTCGCGGTCGCAGCAGATGAAGCCGGACGGACGGAGGGCGGGGTGGGTGCTGAGTGCAGGCTGATGGATGCTCGCCGTTGATTTCAGTTTGGTTATGAAGATTTGTTTGTGTTTTTCAGCTGGTGAACATGGAGAACCCGTACAGAGAGCCCCAGAAGGGTTGCGTCCTCTGTGACGTCACAGTGGACTTTAAAAACATCCAGGTGAGTCAAACGGGAAGAAACAGCTCTCCACCACAGATTAAATAATGAGAAACGCGCTGAGTGAGATTATTGTCAGAATATCTGTGACCGGGAAGATTATAATCAGTTTATCAGAAACCAGGCCTTCACCTCTGACTGACCTTTGCGCTTGGGTGCACACCTGAAGCAGCAGCTCTGCTCCTCCAGGTGTGTGACAGGATCTGCTGATCCCAAGTCAGACTGAGTCTCAGTCATGGATTAATCTGAGTTTGTCGCCCTGCAGCTGCTCTCTCAGTTCATCTCGCCGCACACGGGCAGGATCTATGGCCGCCACATCACAGGTGAGTCTTAGCCCGAAACAGGTCATCTGGATTAAATCATCTTCAGGTTGGGTCACACCTCCTTCTGTTTTTTCAGGTTTATGCGGAAGGAAACAGAAAGAAGTGTCGAAGGCGATAAAGAAGGCTCAGTCCATGGGTACGTTCACAGCATCTTAACTTTCAATTCTTCTGTTTCATCATTTGATTTTTTTGCTGTCATAATCTCAACATTAATCCCAATTTTTGTAGGATGTTTTTAGACTAAATTTTTTAATTTTGACACAAAACTTTTGGCTAATTACTGGCTTTTTCCATCCAGAACTTGAATCTATATTTTGTTTTCACATTGACTTTTTAGTAAATTAATATTTGATGACCCAATTAATGAACTGCTTTATTGCATTTTTCCTCCTTTTCATATTTTTGCCTTTTAACAAATATAATCCAAACATTCCCATTTTTGCCACATTTCTAACATAATTATATAAGAAGCATTTCCCTCTGAGCTGAGCTACAGACGTGAGCTGTTAATATAAACTTTTGTTTGCAGGTTTTATGTCAGTGACGCACAAACATCCACAGTTCATTAAGGACCCTAACATCTGTGGAATCAAACATCTGGATTAGTGTGAAACATCTGTGTGTCTGTGTAAATAAAGTTTCTCTGCTGTCAGTTTGCTGTCGGTGAATTTCTTAGGCCAAAGCGTCAAACATGAAGCGTGTCCTCATCAGAGTAAACACCTCTGCATGGTTTCTTAATGTGAAGGAGTTTAAACACTTTAAAAACACTTGCTAATTTATTTATTTATTTTAATTTGGACCTTCTGAAAACTGAAAGGTTGTGACATCATCTGAAGACCTTCAAACATCACACTAAACAGAATCTATAAAATATTCTATCTATAAAATAATGACTGAAATATTATTTTCCTAGATTCTCTTTTAAAGTTTGTGTCACTGGAGTTTAAAACAAAGAAAATGCGTGAACTAACGTAACCCGGGCTCTCTGAAGTCCCGTCGCCTCGTACAGAGCTGGTAAAACCCAGAAGGTTCTGTTTATGGAGAAAAATCAGCCGATCAGCTGGCTTCATTGAGCCGGTGAGACCGGCTGTGGGAGAAAACTCTTCTCGCATTTCATCATTTTTTAGAGTTGTCACCACCACCTGGACTGGACCAGACTCTGTCGTGGGCTGATTCTGGTCCCCAAGCCACATGTTTGACTCCTCTGATTTATATGAAACAGTAAATAAAAACAGGCAGGTTTGTGTAATTCAGAGCTTTATGATTTCTGCTGCAGTCTGAAGATAAACTCAAATGACCGCACACGGTCAGACCTTTAATGGAACGCACGCTTCATCCTTTACAGTGAAAAATAAAACGCAGTGTGAAACCGTTTCTTTGTGAGCGCGAGATCAACTGAAGGTCAGGCAAAAACTTTGAAACCAAAGAAAAGGTAAAAACCCAATGACTCTAAAACCGAACATCTGGAACAAACACCAAATTGTCACAGCTGGAAGCCTAAATCAAACCAGTCCTGCATCTGAGCGTGAAGAGTCTGAACTTTACACCTGCTCAGCTAAAAAGAACCACTGCTGTCCTTTTTTGAAACAAACTTTATCAATAACTTCTTTTAAACAGTCCGGTTCCAAAAACATCCGACAGAACTTGGATACATCCTGGACTCAGCTCTTGCTCCTCCTGCGTTTCCTCTCCTTCTCTGGCAGCATTTCCCTCAACCTTTTACGGCAGTTTGTTGCGCTCGGCGGCGCCTCCCTCGGTGTCGTTATGGAAATGTCGTCTGTGTGGTCAGGAACAGGAAGTCCCTGCAGCGTGAGCGTCTGAGTGTGGAAGAGCGGCGAGGAGGCGAGCAGCGCCCTGACGGCCTCCTGAAGCAGCCGGTTCTTCCTTGGCTCGCAGGGGTCGGCGGCGCTTTCTGTTCACGGAGAAAATGCAAAAGTTCAGAAACCTTTTTACTGAGGTCATCAGCCAACTGTGATTTTAAATAAAGATATTAAACTGGCACTTCCTTTTTCCTCTCCTGTCAGGGTTTTCACCTTCACCTACCACTTTAGTTATCACTGCGATCCAAATATTCATCATTATTATTATTTTAATTTCTAACTGGTAGAATTTTTAAAATGAAAAAAATCTAAAAATTCTCTCCATGAAAATGCAAAGAGCGACTTCACAGTCTGTGGAGAGCACGCCAAAGCAACATGCAGTGATATAGACCTAACCACAGCAAAATACTGGCCAATCAAAAGCCCACAAATCACACAACACCTTGGACATTATGAGACTAACTCTCAGTTTTCCTTGTCCACATGTTAGCAGAGAAAGAGTTTCTGCGTTGTGTTTTTAAAATGCTGGGCTGATCCTGAGACGTGTCTCTGGTGTCAGAGCTGGTCTGTCCCTGGTGTTGGGAAGAGGCAGATACTGGAAATTCATCTAATCCCGCTGCTGTGTGAGATTAGATAAAATAATCTGAAACCTTTTCCTGATTCGCTCTGCTGCCTCTCTCTGAGCTTCGTCCTCAGGGCTGACACCTCCGTCTGCAGCATTTCGACCAGGCGTTCGCTCTCCTCCACGTCTCTGCACGTTTTCTGTTCACAAACAGAAGGATGCAGAGTGAATCAAACAGCAAGTGAGGTGGCAGGAAGTTCGGGTGCTCTGACAATTTTGCTCACCTGCAGCTCCGCCTGCAGCGAGTCGTTCATCTTATTCACTTCGTTCACCTCCTTCAGCAGCCCGCTGGCGCAGAAGAACTTTGACCTGAAACAAAGAGATCTCAGTTATGCCAGCAGAAACACGGACACGGTGTAAACGGGCCAGCGTGGGCGGGGCATACCCGTGTTTCTTCATCGTGAGGCTGTAACCAGCTGCAGAGCACGGTGCCGACACCTTCCAGTAAGAAAGCTGCTCGAGGAGGCCAAGGTTGGTGATGAGCACGGGGACGTTCATGAAGTTCCTCCACAGGAGAAGAAGAAACACAAACCATAAGGAAAAGACACGAGTCAGTTAAACGTGGAAACACCGAGCTGTCCACCCACCTCCACCTACCTGTTTTCATTCAACGTTCCTCTGACCTGATTGCTTCACCCAAAGCTGAGATGTTTCAGACCTCTGTGACTGACCTTAAAGCCTCACCAGTGTCCCTGAATGCCTCCCAGTTGTTTTTATTCACTTTAAAAGCCAACTGGAGCATTTTAATAATTATACAACATTTTACCATCACTTCATTCACACTTAGTTTCTTCTGATATTTAAGTTGCCAGCACCTGCTGAGTAAAATTTGGTTTTTTCTTTTCTTTTTATATAAAACTAAGAAACATTCACCCAACACAAACAGGTGGCAGTGACCTGGTTGATCAGCTTTAACAGTAAAAATCATCTTTAAGAGGTTTCATGCGGGAATTTCAGGCAGACAGAGGTTTGGCAGTCTCAGATTCTGATGGTGTTCCTCAGGGCATCGTTCTGGAGCCCCGGGGTAGATTATTTAAATTTAATAACTTAAAAATAAAAAATTAAAAAAAAAGCCCACCTTTGCTAACTCTGTGGACTGATTTCAAATGTCACCAAAGGAGCAACCTCCCACAACACAAACTCCACATTTGGGTAAAATCTATGAGCTGATGTGTCTTTGTAGAGGATTAAGAGACAACGCTAGAGAGCAAGCTGATATAAAGATATCCAGGTATACTCAGAGCGCCACCTGCTGCGAGAGATGAAGGCCGAGTACTCCATCCTGTGCGTGGAGCCTGGAGGTGTCGTCTTGGTGGGAGTCAGCAGCACAAAGATCATGTGAGGGTTGGAGAGAGCGCTCTTCAGGTTCTCATGCACCAGCTTCTCTCTGAAGGTCATCTGCTGCTCCGAGTTCCTGCGCTGCCGGTACCAGCCGATCACGCTCTGCTGCACAAGCCGAACACGTCAATCACATGATCGCATCATGCCGAAACCTTCTCCCCATCCCACTCACCTGCTTGTTCTCTGCCAGCAGCTTGTGTAGCTCCTCCGCGTTCACCTGTCCATCACTGCTGTACAGACTGACACACAGACACACCTTTACATAAGAACACAGCACACACACGATGGCATGATTACGTCATGATGCATCACTCACGTGTTCAGTCTGTGGCAGGCGATGTGCTTCTGGACGTCTGTCAGAGAAAACAGACATTCCTAAACGTGTACCAGTAACTGTAGTACTCTTGTAACTGTACAGTTCATTGAGATGCACTTACTGTATGTTTCCTCGATGTGGATGTGATCGGCCTGAGAGTCGCTGATGGTGACCTGCTCGTCAAACCTGCTCTCTCCGAGGATCAACCCCTCCTGATGGATGAATAAAACCAGATATAAAAACCCTACATCCATAAGCATTTGTTTACTGTTTAATCATTTCAGCTACAGCATTTTTACATAAATATTAAAATATATGCCAAATTTACCAACAGACCTACCTGAATACTTGAATGTATTTGATTATGTTTCACGCTAATGTTTTCTTGTCAGGAGCCATTTTCATTAAACTTTACATTTTTTAAATGGAGTCTGGTGTATTCTGAAACACTGTGGTGGACGAGAACTGAGCACCAATTTTTCAATTAAATTATGTCTTCAGTAAGATTCAGTAGTTGGATTAAATATATGCCGAATTTACCAACAGATCATCGTTAATTTGGGGATCTGTTTAAAAGTGCACGAATACACGAGAATAATCAGTGTTACATTAAAACCTAAAATCTGTGAATGGAGTGTGGTGTGCACCGACGGGAATGGTTGAAAAGGAGCAGTAACATCTCGGGTTTCATGCAAAACTCAACTCGCGTAATCGTTCCGTGTTGGATCATGGATGTACCGAATTTACCTACAGACCTGTCTGAATATTAAAATGTATTTTAATGTGTTTTACACTGTTTGACTTCTTACCAGGACCTGGTTTCCCTTTAAATTATTAGATTTTTGAATGGAGTCTGGTTTGTTTGGAACCTGAGAGCGGTTAGCTAGTTTAAAAGTTGAAGAAACACCACAGGGGGAGTTCTGACTTCACTTAGATGACAAAATGTTCTTCGCTGCATCAAACGACACGCTGAAATCCGAATAATTAAACGAATAAATACGAATTTATCAACTTTAAAGCCTGATACTAACACCTGGCGCGTCTGTTCTATTTGCTAGCTTCCCTCCTTAACAATAATACTACACAATCACCCACAAAGGCTCAATAAGAATTCATCAGTTTTAATGACGAGTAAAAGAGCTCCTCACCACATCGGAGTCACTGTTAACGTGCTGAAACATGAGGGAAGCTAAAACGATCCCGGGCAAGCGGACAGTGGGCTCCGCCATGATGCCGTTTCATCACAAACACAGACGCGTAACATACGCGCAGTCATACGCTGCGTATTTTTTTCGTGCGCAGCAGACTCCGCTGGAGGAGGAGCGGGCTGGTTAGCGAGCTAACCATAAAACCAGCGGGCTGAAGGTTCAGTTTCTACGGACAGCAGAACGATAGAGACCCGCTCGCCTCTCCTCGCTCCCAGGCACACTTCCACTGAAACAGGGCCTTCTGTGGGGGTCCTGTCCCGGTAACCCGGGTTAGTTCAGTTTAGATAGTCGGACTAACGGGTCTAAATTCCTTTATCCGAACAATAGCTCTAGTAATTCACTCCTGTAACGGTACTTTGGATTTGAAACGTACAAATACTCGATTACAGGTAAGAGTTGCACTTCCAGAGTCACCGCAGGCTGTTTAATAATCATAGTTTTGAATGTTTGTTGTTGTTATTGTTGTTTTAACAGCTAAACTGATTGTTCTGCTAAAGTTTTAAAACTACTTCATTTACTGCTGTGAGTGACTGTTTTATACTCAATATATGAACCTGTAGTTAACAACTGATTTCATTCTGAGTTCAAAATGGTCATTTTCTCATTATAAATTTTTATCTCAATTAAAATTTGTTGTTTTTATATTACATTAAATTACAAGTTTAAAGGGTTATATGTGTTTTAAAAGGGCTGTAAACATATTATTATGTATTAATTATGCATTAGTTAAATATGTGCACTTGTTTTTTAAACAGCCTGTGATATAATGAAATGCCTTATTTGTCTTTCTCACGCAATAGTCAAAACTCTTCACCTTCCTCTCATTTAAAAGCAGACAAATATGAAATTCACATTTTTAACCTATATTCAATCAAATATTTGATGTTTTGTTGGTAAAAACAAACAAACAAACACAAACCTAAAACATTTCTATTATTATAACTTCAATTCAGCAACAGCTGTAATATGAATTAAAATATTTGTTCTGGAAAGTCAAAGAATGAAAGTATATTGGGGAGAAGGACGGCATGCTGACTGTGGTGGAGGTGATGGGGAGCAGGTCAGAGTGTTTTTGGTTCGTCCTCAAGGGAACATGATGGTAACGCCTCCTTTAACCTCCTGTTTGCAGATGATGAGGTGACGTGCAAGCTGTCAGCAATGGAGGACCTGTGGACCGTGGCCGTGGCTGTTTTCCAGCTATGGATGTTCGTAGTCGTGTTCTTCATCACGCTGCCCGCCATGTTCGGCCTCTCTCTGGGTGTCACCAGCGTCTACATCCAGATCCTGGTTAAACTCCTTGAGGTAAGCTGTCCTCAGAGGAATTCGTGTCTATGCTCAACATGTGTGTAAAGTTGTGCAATGAGCAGCAGCGGCAGAGTGGGGTCAGAGGTCATCTGTCCTAATAACATTGCAGTGGGCCACGATACGAATCCAGAGAGGACGCCAGGAGCAGCCCAGCGTACCCGCACCGCTGCCCAATGGTGAGTCTGCTCGCATCACAGCAGCAAACATTCAGTCAGTCAGTTAATCAATAAATAATGACTAATGATCAGACGTAGAAATACATCATCAGAGAAGTTTGATTATTCACATTTATGTAAAAACTACCAGACAGCAAAAGCTGTCAGATAAAGACTCATCATCCTCAATAACAAATATAATAAAAACAGGAAAAATATTTTAAACAGGGAATAAAAAACATCAAAATAAAATTATGTATATGTCATGTATATATGTTTTATAATAACATTTTTATATAATTCTATAAATCTAATTTTAAAAAGACACTTTAAATAAAGAAACTATAATATATATGTATATATACATAATATATATACATATATTTATAATAAATGAGGTACAAAGCTGTTGGATATTGTCATAATCCGTGTCATAATAAAAAATCAGAAATAATAATGTTTTTACAATAAATGATTTCTAATAACATTAGAATAATATTTGTAAACACTAAAATTAGATCTTTAAGGCTTTAAAGAGTGAATCGCTATGTTAAACATTTTAATGATCACATCTGGTCAAATTGAAACTGTATTTATTAAATAAACCAATAATCCCGTTGATCTCATCACTGATCAAACTTTTGTTCCGTTCTGATGTGGCGCACAAGACTTTAAAAGCAGAAAGAGATTCCTCTGTGCTGCTGCTTGGAGTTTCAGCTCCTGTTCCTGTTGGGATGTTTGGCTGCAAGCACAGATCACGTGACGCTGTGCGCCGAGGGTGGGGGTTTCCTATTGGTCAGCTGCAGCATCTGATGTTGGGCTGTAGGTCAGGGAGAGAAGCACATGGCTCGTCTCAGGATGATGATGCAACAGCTGCTTACATAACGCTGGTCAAACAGAAGCCTGAGAAACTCAGACACACACACTAACACAATAACACACACTTTAACACACACTAACACACACATTAATAACAAACACAGTTACTGCTGCTTTGCTGCTGTGTGTCAGAGGTTTAACCCTTAACAGCCTGTAGGCCTCACAGATTTACTGCAAACTTTTTCTGAGGCACAAGATCAGAAAAAAAAATAGAAATAAATACAAGAACCTTTCACACAGAGTCAAACGTCAGGACAGGAAAGTGACCAAAGTTTAAAAAAAAGGGTCATTCAGGTCCCTCTGGGTTAATTCAAGGACAAAGACATGGAAACAGGAAGACACACAAACATGAAAACAACAAAAAAAATATAAGACTCTAAACAACTACAGAGAGACACAAAACCACCACACAGAGAACAAAATGACCCCCAAAACACATGAAAACACATAGCGACACAGAAACAATCACACTGGTTCTCAAAAAGTTGATGTTTTCAGTAGGAGAAATGTTTCATCATCATCCAAGTGACTTCTTCAGTCTCAGCTGACTGCAGGTTTCCCCAATCTTATAAACAGTAAATTTGCCTGAAACCAGCCCACTGACGAACAATGTGAGGTCAGTTTCATGATCATTGTTATGACCATGAGTAGCATTTACAGAGAGGCTGCAATGGTTAAGATTAAGGAACTGACCTCACAGCCCATCTTTCACCAGTGGTGCTAGTTTCAGTTAGTATGCACATGTACTGTTTATAAGATTGGGGAAACCTGCAGTCAGGTTCTGTTTAAAGGTTGGAAACCTGGAGTCAGCTGAGACTGAATAAATCACTTGGATGATGTTTCTCCCACTGAAGAATCCAGATGAACAGAATCAACGATTGAGATTTGCTCACCTGGATGATTGATCATGCATCAAGACAGTCACACAGGCTTTTAAAAGAAAATCACAGAGACACGAGGAGTGTGATAAAACATATGAAAATACATGATATATGCTCAAATAAAGACAGTGAGACTAAACGCGATGCTGTTCTTTGTCCCTTCCTCTCTCGTCTCCACTGTGTCTTTGTTAAACTCTGGTCCTGCTGAACTCTTTCTGAAACTCTCTGATGACTCAGGGATCATCGAGCGAGCGGAGGGCT
The DNA here is from genome assembly GCF_963576455.1 of Neolamprologus multifasciatus. NCBI lineage: Eukaryota > Metazoa > Chordata > Actinopteri > Cichliformes > Cichlidae > Neolamprologus > Neolamprologus multifasciatus. The sequence goes on along the minus strand of NC_140445.1, from coordinate 39,113,846 downwards.
CGATGGAGGAGGAGATGGAGCAGTTGCGACGTTCTCGGTCTCTGGAAGGCGGTGAGTTTGCTCTGAGTGACGCCTTGTATTTCTGCAAGAAGGGCCTGGAGAGCATCGTGGACGACCAGGTGACCCAGCGCTTCTCCTCTGAGGAGCTGGCCTCCTGGAACCTCCTGACCCGCACCAACCAGAACTTCCGCTACATCAGCCTCCGCCTCACCATCTTCTGGGGCATCGGCGTGTTTGTGCGCTACTGTGTCCTCTTCCCTCTCAGGTCAGTGTGTCACAGCTCGACCTCTCACCTACCCGGGGAGGCACTGATTTCAGCATCCTTGGCCTTTGCAACAGGAACAGCAGCTCTCACAGCGGTGAAGCAATTCAGCCAGAGGCACGTTTCAGTGCTCTCAGGTCACTCCAGTGCTCTTCTGCTTTTAACTAATAAACATATCTCCAAATCATCATCACCGCAGTGCAGTCTGTACATGTGCAGTTTGTATGGTTACACCCATCATTCAGAAACCAGGTGACAGAGCTACTATCTCTCTGAGGCCTTCTCAGTGAATAAAAGTGAGGCAGCTCTGATCAGGGGGATTTTCACCTTCTCCTCCTCATGTCTCTGCAGGATTACTCTGGCCATCATCGGCCTCTCGTGGCTTGTGATCGGAACGACTCTAGTTGGATTTCTGCCTGAGAACAGGTATGGCGCTTCCACGGTTCACAGCTTTGGTGACTGCCTCGGCGAGGCACAGACTGAGCATGTGCATCTGTTTCAGTGTGAAGTACTGGCTGAGCGAAGTTGTCCACCTGACCTGCTACAGGATCTGTGCCCGGGCGCTGTCGGCCACCATCCGCTACCACAACAAGTCAGTCCACTTCATCGCTTTCTGTCGAGTACTTCCTGTCGATCTGAACACGTGTTTCTTTCTGCAGAGAGAACCGACCTCAGAAAGGAGGGATCTGCGTGGCTAATCACACCACGCCCATCGATGTAGTGATCCTGGCCAATGATGGCTGCTATGCCATGGTAAGTGTCGTGCGTGCGTGGGTGTGTGTTTATGTGTGTTTGTCGGTGTGCCTTTGTGTGTTTGTACATGTGTGTGTTCTGTTGTCTTGATGCTATGTTGTCCTCAGGTGGGGCAGATTCATGGAGGTCTGATGGGGGTCATCCAGAGGTCGATGGTGAGGTCGTGCCCTCATGTTTGGTTTGAGAGGTCGGAGATGAAAGACCGCCACGCGGTGACCAGCAGGTGAGGCTGACTGTAAACGATTTCACCTGCCAGACAGAGTCAGACGTTTTTATTTCTGCTCCAAACCATGATGGTGGAGATGCTCTGACATCACTGACAGCTGGGTGCGGCCCGTATGATCACACATTTTTAGCATTGTGACCTTTAATTTGTTCCGTTGGCTCAGGAGGTAGTTCAGCGTGGCTCTGCCTGTCAGAGCCGGTGGATCAGGAGCCTGTGTGTATGTTTGTGCGTGTGTTTTATCCTCTGCCGAGCTGCTGATGATCAACTGTTGATGTTTACCTTGCTGTCTCCTCTGCAAGCTGTGGCCGTGTGGCGTAACGCTTTGATGAGTCAGCTGAATTGGTCCAGGGTCACTTCCTGTGAACTAAATGCTCACCACAGCCTCGAGCTCGAGGGTCACACTCAGGCTTCGTGACCACATTACACTCAAACAGCGAGAGAATGGGAACATCTGTAATTACAGCTGTTTAGTGTTGATGCAGATGTGTTTGATGACTCACTGATGTGTGCTTCCTCTCTGCAGGCTCAGAGCTCACGTAGCAGCAAAGACCAAACTTCCCATCCTTATATTTCCTGAAGGTCAGCGTCACATGATGGTGGTGGTGATGATGATGGTGGTGGTGATGATAATCTTGATTTGATGGCGGGATAATGTCTGTCTGTGTCTCTGTAACAGGAACTTGTATCAACAACACGTCGGTCATGATGTTTAAGAAGGGCAGCTTTGAGATCGGAGGAACGATCCATCCCGTCGCCATCAAGGTAGCAAAGCTGCACGATGATCAATTAGTCCAGAGAATGTTTTACCTGAGCCAATCGGCTTTGAGAACCTGACTCACCTTCACTTTGTGTCTCAGTACGACCCTCGCTTGGGTGATGCTTTCTGGAACAGCAGCAAGTACAACATGGTCAGCTATCTGCTGCGTACCATGACCAGTTGGGCCATTGTCGTCAATGTGTGGTACCTCCCACCCATGACCATACAGGTACGCCTCGGAGGTCAACGTCTCTAGAAACACCCCAGGGAGGGATCTGAAGTACGAGTGGGCAAATTAAACTATATTTTTGGCCTTTAACTTTTCACACACATACTGATTAATCCATCAGGGGTTACCCGTCACATGACCTCACAGGAAACAACAGGTAGAAAAGATCAGCTGATCGACGTTCTGCTTGTGACCAACAAACTTCCCACCAACATTTACATCACCAAATGTCTGAGCATAAATCATTTGACACTAATATAGGAAACATTAACTGTTAACTGATGAGAAACGCACACACACACACAATAATACTGAAAGGCCTCAAATAGAAACACAATAAAGACACAAAGTGCAAAGCGCATAGAAATTGTACTGTTTAGAAACCTATGCACAAGAGTTGCAAACAACAAAGTTATATACAACCATTTACCTAAAAATGCAGCCAGTGCCTCAGGCGTTTTTTCTATAACCCTCACAATAAGATGCCACACAAATGACTTGTGCCACTCCAAAAAATAGTTTCTGTCCACTATAAGACGAGGAACACATCACATTTTTCCACCAATAGGAAAAGTTTTTTTTTCTTGTTTGGTTTGTTTTTCAGCAGCAAATTATAATGAGCACTATTCTTAGGAAGTGTCTGTTGACCCCAGAGGGTTAACCCAGTGAATTATTTTGTGTTTCATCCAGAGTTAGTCTGGACTTCCTGAAGGCCTGACGTCTGAAGGTTTGAGCGCTTTCCTTTGATTTTCAGGGATCTGCCCATGCTGTAATTCCCACTCTCACCTAATTGGGGCAGCATCTGCTTCACTGTGTCAGGAAGGTGACACTGTAACACCTGAGCATCATCATCATCGCTCTATTCAATTCAATTCAATTCAATTTTATTTATATAGCGCCAAATCACAACAAATGTCGCCTCAAGGCGCTTCATAGATACAGAGAAAAGCCCAACAATCATATGACCCCCTATGAGCAAGCACTTTGGCGACAGTGGGAAGGAAAAACTCCCTTTTAACAGGAAGAAACCTCCGGCAGAACCAGGCTCAGGGAGGGGCGGCCATCTGCTGCGACCGGTTGGGGTGAGAGAAGGAAGACAGGATAAAAGACATGCTGTGGAAGAGAGACAGAGATTAATAACAGATACGATTCAATACAGAGAGGTCTGTTAATACATAGTGAGTGAGAAAGGTGACTGGAAAGGAAAAACTCAATGCATCATGGGAATCCCCCGGCAGCCTACATCTATTGCAGCATAACTAAGGGAGGATTCAGGGTCACCTGGTCCAGCCCTAACTATATGCTTTAGCAAAAAGGAAGGTTTTAAGCCTAATCTTAAAAGTAGAGATAGTGTCTGTCTCCTGAATCCAAACTGGAAGCTGGTTCCACAGAAGAGGGGCCTGAAAACTGAAGGCTCTCCCTCCCATTCTACTTTTAAATACTCTAGGAACAACAAGTAGGCCTGCAGAGCGAGAGCGAAGTGCTCTAATAGGGTGATATGGTACTACAAGGTCATTAAGATAAGATGGGGCCTGATTATTTAAGACCTTGTATGTGAGGAGCAGGATTTTGAATTAAATTCTGGATTTAACAGGAAGCCAATGAAGGGAAGCCAAAACAGGAGAAATATGCTCTCTCTTTCCAGTCCCTGTCAGTACTCTTGCTGCAGCATTTTGGATTAACTGAAGGCTTTTCAGTGAGTTTTTTGGACATCCTGATAATAATGAATTGCAGTAGTCTAGCCTGGAAGTAATAAAAGAGACGCTCTCCAGCGTCTCTTTTGATGGAGGGTGATGATGGTGATGACAGCTCTGCAGATGAAGACGAGGAGTTAAATGCTGTGCTGTTCGCCATTTGGGCTTTTAAAAGCAGTGTTACCGAAGCATAAACACGTTCACACACAGATGGTGAGAGTCATGTGATCACAGCTAACATGACCGCGATGTGTTTTCAGGATGGAGAGGATGCAGTCCAGTTTGCCAACAGAGTGAAATCTGCCGTTGCTTGTCAGGGAGGACTGCTTGACCTGGCATGGTGAGTACTCAGATTACTCAGTACAGTTACTCAACTACATCACACTTGAAGTTTGTATCTACATTAGAACAGTTTAAAGATAGAAAACACTTTTTTAAATGATGAAATAGCAACTTTGTTCTGATTCAAACACTGAACGTTAGATTTAGTTTGTTCGTCCCGGTTTGTAGGTGTCAGTCGTGGCGACATCTGCTTTCACATACAGCGAGCTGAAGGATTTCACCTCAGCAGCAGGGACTATTTTCTCTCAGCCGAGCGAGCTCACAGAGAAAAGGGCTCATTTAAAGTGACGTGTCAGCACAACTCAATAAAACTAACAAGCAAATGATTACGCACTGTAAATAATAAATTAATGAGTAGTTTTTTGTGTTTGAGTCCTGAAGTTATGACTATATGATATTTATAATCCATAAAGTTGCAAAACAAAATTTTTAAGCATCAATTCTGTGTCGAAAACCAATCTATTCTAATCTAATCTGTTTTTCAATCTATTTTGAAGTTCCTGTTAATCGTTGTTAAGAGATATATTCTAAAACACTTCTTCAGTAGAGAATCAGAGAGGAGAAACACACAGAATTTCTTGCTAGCAAGGGCAGCCTAGAGTGAGACTCAGAGACTCGCACTGAGGACTTGCCCTGGTTCTTTATTTATACACTTCAGTGAGCGTTTGTTCCATACATTGAAATGTGGGGGTGTATGTGTGTGTGTGTGTGTGTGGGTGTGTGTGGCCAGAGTGTGACCCCATGAATGACTTCCCTAAACCATCTAAACAAAAGGCACTTAGCCTAAAACAGATATAGCTACGTTAATCCTACCATAAAACAATAAAACAAGGTACGAACTTTCTCATGCTCACAGGATGTGGGGGTGAAAACCAGAACACCCTGGAATGTTACAGACTTCCTAGGATGAGACATCCTTTCAATAAACACAAATGGTTACATGCAGTATTCTACCATATACAAACTTATATAATTAAAAGATTATACTGACTACTAAGTACAATTTTCCATTGACATTCCCTCCTGTTGTCAGTATAAATTTAAATGAGATATCAGTATGTAACATCTTGTTGTACATTTTCTGTCACATCGTCATTGGTCACACAAAGTCTTCATGTTCCAACAGGTCGGAGTCATTATCATCACTTGTCATGGCTATGTATGCAGCAACAGTGGAAAATATTATGCGGTTAATCAAAAGTTTTAAACACGGCAGTATACATGTTACAAAGACACAAAATAAAAGTAGAAATATCCCAACTCCGATGAGTAGTCCTTTTAGCACCTGTAACCAGGAGCCAATGTAAAGCCAAGAAAACCAGTCACTTGTATCGCTTACATAGTCCTGATTTTGGGCCTGCTGGATTTGTCTCAAAGGTGTGCTGGGCATATGGGAACAGACATAATAGTCTGTATTTGCCGATTCTGTCTTTGTCCTGTAAAGGTGAGCGTCGTAGTCAAGGTAACCAGGAGGGTCCACCTTCCCATGGCTACGAACAGGTCCGTCACACCCTACTACTTGGTTACTCTAGAGTTGGCCAATGGCTGGAGGTTGAAGTGCGAGCAATTCCCTACGGGCGCCCAATCAGCACTTCCCCCTCGCCACTGAAGCAACCAAGTGAGGGTGAAACTTTCCTCTACTAGTTGATTTCTGTGGAGGAAGTGGAATCCTCTGGGACCTCAACCTTTTTGCAGTTGCTCTGATGTATCCAGGAGGGTCTCTCTGCTATTCTGCAGGCAGCTGGAGTGGTCAGAAGCACTTGAAATGGCCTCTATCAACCCCCATCACCTTGCTTTAGGCCTTCGTCCTGCGATAGGAATATTTATGACTCTTCTATTGTCCATCCTCTGCAGAAAAACCCCTCTGTGGAAAGGGTGCTGGGTCCAGTTATCTTACTGTTGTTATGATCCCAGCAGTCTTCAGAGTGTCATCATATGCACAATACAGTGACACAGCATTAGGTGATGTTCATAGGAAACTGCTGTCATCACCACCATAGCTTCTGGTTCCTGTGCTTTTCACAGAATCATGATGTCATCCTTAGACTCCCTCTGCGCTGTCGATGGAGCTTGGCACGCTCCCCTCATCCTTCAGGTGCCCGTCTGTTGTCCACAATCTCCTCTGTTGGCCTCTGGAAATCCCCCTTGGCACAGCTCTCATTCCAACGCAGTTTCGTGGTCCTTGCTGTGGCTCCAAAGTCTGATCTCATGATGGGCCCCAACCAGCTTGACCTTTGACCTCAACCACTGCCTGGGCTGTCAGCTATGCCTGGAATGGTTCTCGCTTCTCACTGGACCTCTGAAGATTTCTCAGGAGATGACTGCTGCACCTGTATTTCCTTGCTAGGAGGAAAAACTTCTATTTGGAGAGCATGTCAACAATCATCAAACCACATTCTTTAGTTCAGTGAACTTCACTTATAGGCCATCAAAGCCTCATCTGAGCATGGATGCACCACTTGTATAGGTTTAATACCCGTTGAATGAACTGTTAATCACACAAATCGCTGCAAAAATCATATAAAACATAGTTTAATGTTAATTCATTGTTTCATATTAATCCTGGACCCCTCCTCTTGACGCATGGACACTCCCATGAGTCAACTCATCAAAACCAGATTCCTGTCTTAAAGAAAAAGGTTAGCTAGATCATGTCCCAGGCAACATCAGGGCGTCTCCTCCTCTGGAGCAGCACCACCCCGGACCTATAACCCTGCAATAAAAGATGTTAGTGTGTTTTGCATATTAAGTTTGCTTAACACCTGGCTCCGCCAGGAGCCTGCATACACACCATCATGGCCTGAAAAACAAGATCTGGAAGTGAAATCAAACTTCACTCTTATAAACAATTATATCATAAGAGTAATAAAGCATTCAACATCAGCAAGACAAGTATCATGTGCAGGGTTTTTTCAAATCAGTAAACTACAATTATTTCCATAATTTGCCTCAGACATGGATCATCCCATGTACTCAGTTAATATTAATGTAATCGGTGACTTCCCTTAAGCAAAGTCACTCCACTCATGTATCACTAGGAGCTCATAAAACTTATTTGTTTTTCTTATGTCACTTGTCCGCTTCTGCCGAATCCTCTACATGTACTCTTAGAAAAACAAACATTAGCAATACACATTGACCATCCGTGTGGTCAGACGCAGGTCGACAGGTTCCAGAGGTGCCATAAAAAGACCATAAAGTTAACCATCCCTAGCTGTGGAAAGAAGTGACACTAGTTTTCAACACAGGAAACACAGTATAACAGCATCACCAACTCATAACCTATAAACACAGTTTCTTCACACATAAACCCAGAAATCCTGTAGTAGAAAAACATTAACTAGTTTTCCTGTTATAAATTACATGATCAAACCACATGAAGAATTGTAATGCTGTAGAGAAGAAAATGTAAATGTTAGCGCTGCGCGGGTGTATACACTCTTTCTCACAGTAATCTCTGTGAGCAACACAAACCCATGAATAACACACCCCTGGTAGATTCACAAACACAGAAAGTGGCATTTAAAAGTTAAATCGGTATGCAACCTCGGATGTTGCTGTCATCTTTCTGCTCCTGTAAAAAGAAACACATAAATTCATCCACCCTTTTGGCCTGTCTAGGTGGAGGTTAACTTTGAGTCATGGTCAAGTCTTGTCAGGTTTTATCAGTCAGTCAGTTTGTTTTTATTTCCATTCATTCATTCATTCATCCATTCTTTCTTTCTTTGCTGATAGTGGAAACTATCGCCGCATTTGATTTCCACCCTCAGCAAAATGACGTCATTTCAAAAGAAAAAAGAACTTTAAATTGGATTATCTCGCTGAATCCTTTTTGGGCAGGGACTCTCATTTTCTAATTGTCCCAAATAAGTGACTTTCTCCTGAGCCCATTTCAATGTGGAGAAACTCACTTGTAACAATTTTTTATTTTTTTTTTTTTTTGACGACGTATCGTATAGCGCTTCTGTTCTAATCGTGCAGATCTGCTCAAACAGAGATTATCAAACAAAACTTTCAGTGCACAGTGAAAGTATCAAAATAAAAAGGCCTTGTTAAGTCATGACACAAGCTCCTCATCTCATGAGGGTAAATCATACCATTAGCATGGTTTATCATCATACTAATTGGCAGGCTCAACTTCACAACAAAAGAAAAATCATCAGCTAGATTCACTCCAAACCAACCATCAGCTGCACAACACACAACATAACCCTAATATGTTATGAGTTTAATCCCCAAGTCTGTGCCTTTCACTCATGTGGGCCACAGATCCATATTATCCAGTTTTTCTTTTTTCCCGTCATCATAAAACGTGAGACATGTCATCAGCTATTTCACAAAAGACGTTTGTTCTTACGTATTCAGAGTTGTGTATCTGGGTGCAGGATTCACTCACACATCAAAACAGGAAACTCAGTGTTTTAGAGTCTCCACTCTAACAAACTCCAACACATCTCATTCACTCGTGCTAGAATTCAGTCACCTTTCCTTAATCTAAGAACGATCAACTAATTTGCATATCAGCTATTAACCCACTAAGATGACAGGACAACAGAAATGCATGTTCAAAATGTTATCACAAAAATAGAATTTCCCTCATACAGTAAATTATTTGTTCTGCATCAATCAAGCAGGAAGCATCTCCCAATTTACTGTATTAACAACTAAATTTATTGTCTGATTTCTGGTTGGTCAAACCAGAATCTTTTTTTTCCACAAAAGTTAAACTGTTGTCCTGCAACCTAGAGAGTCAATTGTCAGCATTGGATAAATTCAGCATTTGATAACAAGTGTCTGTTAAATTCACACTATTTTAACACTGATGAGAGATAACAAGCTGATCTTCATTGCATGGGTGTTTGTGTTATTAGGCAGGTTTAATGCATGTCTGTGGAGCTGCATATCCAGCAGAACATGTTCTTAAAGCTGCCTTTCCGACACACTTCTCTGCTATTATTTAATCATTTTGTAACTAAAGTGCTATGAGTCCATTGATCTTTGCATCACTTCTCGTCACACTGAGTGACTTGGACAAGATGGTAAACAGACTCACATGCTTAAGATGTTGTCTAATCTTCATGAGCTCTCTTGTATTTGAAAGTGTTAGTAGGGTTAATGCATGTTCTGCTTGTGTGTGTGATTTTGTATGTTTCTTTTTGCAGTGTTTCAGACTCTTTCACAATCTTCCCACTTAAGCAGTCAGTTTTCTTTTCCCCAGGTTTGCTAACCCAAATTTTGATTTCCCAGATTAAACAAAATTCCTATGTGTTCTCACCACTCCTCTCACTCTGTTGTCCTCTCCCACTTCAACAGTCCAATAGCAGGCAGTTCTCTTTCAGCTTTGTCCTGTGTTTCACTGTCTTTTCTTGCCATTTTACTCCAAAGGTGGCAAATATCAAACTCCAACAGTCTCCTCAGTTCTCCTGAAATGTTCTTGTCACAGCACAGTGAATTTGCAGCTTGTTGGGAACACAGTGCCATTCATCCAATCAGGCAGGATGATGGGTTTACTCTTCTTCTCTGATGCTGTTTGTCCACACTGCTGCTGCTTGATGGGACTCTTTTCTCAGGACTTTGCTGCTGTCTCTTTATCTGCCATGTCATTGCTCTTTGGAGCTGCATTCCTTGTCTTCAGGGAGGAGTGAGAGCTCGCTTGTGAGTTTGAGAGACACATGGAGCTGTAAATAAGTTAGCCAGAAACTTGGCCTGAATGTTTCTAATGATGTTAAACTATAACTTTCTTCCGACCGCTGCATGTGGAAAATTGATTCAGGTCTGCTTGTCACCTGAAAGTGACAAACTAAGACATTTTCATTATTATTATCACTGCTTAATCAACACACACATCTCTCTCGCTCTGTTTTTGTGAACAGTCCTTTCTTAAAAGCAGAAAATAAGATTGTAGTTGTTCTTGGCTGATCAACACAAAACCTTTTTCCTATGATTATTTTTCATCTACAATGTAAATTTTGTCTCTTTTTCACTTTTAAATAGCTGGTGACCTGCAGAATCACCGCTCTCACAATCAGATGCAATTACTTTTACACAGCGCACAAAAACACTGTGACGTCAGACACATTCACACTCACTTTTTTCATCTGCGTAAATAAATCATTTGGCCAATGGCATGTGCCATTGTGATCCATAAATATGATCACAAATTTATTTAACTATTTTCAACCCACCAAAACAAATAAACAAAAACATAATGCTGATGCTATGAACACTCCACACACATGAGTCAAGATGCAGGAAAACTGCTCACGGAAACGCTGCACACTCCAGTTATCATAGTTATCATAGTTCTGTTTCCCTCTCTTTTATGAGTTCTTAGCCAGATCTCAATCTGATAATGTGTAGCTTGCTCATCAGCTCAGAAGAGACCACAACGCAACCTCACACAGTGGTTGCGTGCTTTGCCCCACAGTGGCAAAGACTTGCACTTTCATATTCAATTCAGCTTCTCCATCATGTAGTTTTCAGCTGTGTCATACAGGGTTCAGCATATTAGTTGTTTTCATAGGTTTGCTCTATATCTCAACAATGGCTCATATTAGGATAACAGTTTTTCAAATAGGTCAAGTGCCTCTATGCACGTAATTAGTTAAAGTATTTACCTATTTTACTTCATATGTCATTGTACTAAATTTGAGCAACCCTAAGCTTAATGCAGATTACTTTCAACAATTATCCACCTCACATCATGACTGACTGAGGTGCCTCTTCATATTAATATTATTTCATCATTAACACCAGTTTACAGGTTGTTATCCTTGCTATTATTAGTATGAATACATTAAAGATAAGTTGTAATTTAGCCTTTTGTTTATTCTCCATTTTCAAAGATTTTTGCTGGGCCGTCGCTGGCACGCTTGACTTCAGAGTGGTTTACTGATACGGCCTTCAACTTCACCCTAACGGTGAAGCGGTATCAGTTTTATGAGATGAAACTCAACCGTTCTCCTTTGTCACCAGTACTTGAGCCTCAGCAAAGAAAACAAAAATGGAAGCAATTCAGCAGCTTATTGTGCTGTAAAATCAACTTACTTCCAGACACACACACATATAGACATTTGCGCGCTAATTTGTCACGAAGTATTTCACGGCTACCTCTAAACCCAGTCTAAACACAGTTCCTTTTGGCGAACTTAAACCTAATTTGTCACGAAGTAATTTCAGCTACCTCTAAAACTAGTCTAAACACAGTTCCTTTTGGCCAACTCAACCTATTTTATCACGTGACTTTTTTAAACCTTTGCGGCCGTTTTATATACCAAAATAGTGTTTCTCACCCTCCGACGTCTCACTGGTGATTCGGATCATCAGACTGAATCCCAGCGCCGTGGACCAGGCCACCGGCCCAGACCCGAATTCAAGTCCTGGGGCTCTCTCCTCGTCTAAGAGGGCTGTGCACAGGCTTCAGTGCTGGTTCCCCACGGCGTCAGGAATCAGTGCTGGATCTTGGAACAGAGTCACAGATAACAGTTCTGATGTTTTCTGATCCGGCTCGAAGGACCAAATAATGTTAAGAGATATATTCTAAAACACTTCTTCAGTAGAGAATCAGAGAGGAGAAACACACAGAATTTCTTGCTAGCAAGGGCAGCCTAGAGTGAGACTCAGAGACTCGCACTGAGGACTTGCCCTGGTTCTTTATTTATACACTTCAGTGAGCGTTTGTTCCATACATTGAAATGTGGGGGTGTATGTGTGTGTGTGTGTGTGGGTGTGTGTGGCCAGAGTGTGACCCCATGAATGACTTCCCTAAACCATCTAAACAAAAGGCACTTAGCCTAAAACAGATATAGCTACGTTAATCCTACCATAAAACAATAAAACAAGGTACGAACTTTCTCATGCTCACAGGATGTGGGGGTGAAAACCAGAACACCCTGGAATGTTACAGACTTCCTAGGATGAGACATCCTTTCAATAAACACAAATGGTTACATGCAGTATTCTACCATATACAAACTTATATAATTAAAAGATTATACTGACTACTAAGTACAATTTTCCATTGACAATCGTGTGGGAAAAAAACTTAAACTGCAGGATTGAGATTCTCAGTGAAAACTTCCTTCCTGATTTTTTTTTTTCTCCATTTCAGGGACGGAAGCCTAAAGCGAGGGAAGGTGAAGGACGCGTATAAGGAAGAGCAGCAGAAGATGTACAGCAGGGTCATCGTCAGGCAGAACAGCATCAGTGCCACACACACCCGCAGAGACGATCAATCATAAACAATCAGTCACAGCAAAACTCGGTCGTCTGATTTTAGACTTTACAGGACAGACCTGAATGCCACATCAGACTGTGGGTGCAGGACAGCATCTCCACCAGCAGGAGGCAGCATGAGACAGCACAATCATCCATCCAGCTGCTCATCTCCTCCCCTTCATCATCATCATCATCATCGGCTGCCAGGACTGAACTCTTCATCACACAGATGAGGATGATTTATCACGTCATCATTGCTGTGTCTGATTTTAACTTTTGTACAAACATCTGAGCCAAACTGACACTTTTGCTCACTGTTTATTTCTCACATGGACGAAGAAATATTTCATCTGTGTGTCTACACACAACACACCATAACCCTCACACACACACACACACACACACACACACACACACAGAGAGAGATAGATAATCCACATTTTTCAAATCCCTTCTGCAGTAACAGGAAAAATAATAAAAGAATCTGAGAAACGTCTAAAACAGAGATCGACATAGTAAAGAAAGTAAACATTATTACAATATTACAACCTATATATATATTTAATAGTCTGTAAAATGAAAAGAAAGAAAAAGGCAGAGGGAAAACTAAACAAACATCAAACTTTTTTATGATTATTTTTATATTTGCCCACATCAGAGATGATGTAATGCAGGGTTCCCAACCTTTGGGATAAGGTCCTCACTGAGGTGAGAGGTCAGTCTACCTTTTCTTTCTTTATTAAAATAATCAGAATATTTAGGATCCATGTAATTATTTTATTATTTGGAATAATACAAAAATGTTTTTAATTACAAACATAAATGACAAGACGTACTGCGAAATGGACTCGAGTTTGAAGTATTCAGGTTACTTTACGTTACTCCAGTATTTCCACATGTGTTAATATTTTGTCACCTGTTAGCGGAGGTTAAATGAGTCATGTGAGGCCGCGTCTGTACTTCAGAGCCGACTTGAGAGGGAGGCGGCGGGCGGGCAGAGGGTGTTTACTGTGACGGCGCTTTAATAAAGAAAGCAGAGACTGTGAAATAACATGGAGCTATTCTTCCACACACGGCCGGCTTACATTTCACAGCCTCTGTGCTCGCGCCGAGGCCGCCGCCACCGCCTGGAATAACAATCCCACAGCTGGAATAGCCTGAACAGAAATGTTTGTTCTCCCCTAACAAGATTGTGAATTATTAATAGGATCTAAAGCCGATCCCATAACCCGATTGTTGAGGTGGGATTGTTGGCGAGCGCTGCTCCACCACCATTTACTGTGATGTATGTGTCTGCACATCTTTAGATCCAATTTAATGTGATTCAGATAGATTTCAGAGGGACATCATAAAAGGCATCGCGCTGACCCCGGCTGCTCGCTAACGCCCCCACGTACGCCCCGTCCCAATATGTTGATTCAATTTGCTCAGTTTTACGTTTACCCCGACTGATCCATACAAATGCAATGCAGGTACGCTGAGTAAATATGAATACATTTCCAAATTGAATCCAAGAGAGTGTATCGGGCGGCGGACATCATTTTAAATGACGCTGTGCTGGGAAGTGACCACTCACAGGGGTAAATGACTGTTCCCTCTAAGGCTTGCCATTAGCTTGAGTGTAATGCCTTTAAATACATCGTTCTGCCATCTGTTCTGTGCCGCCGCTCTGATGGATGTGATGCAGACGAGGTCCGGTCCAGCTCCCGGGGCCGATCGATTCCTGAAGCCGGACTCGCTCCGACCCCACTTTAACACGTACGGTACGACATGCAGCTGGGAAAGGACGTCGGGATATCAGAGCCTCACATGGTATAAAAGAAATCATGGGAACAATATCCTCATGATTTCTGTGGAAAATAAAACAACAACTTCATTTTCTGAGGTTAACTATGAGAAAAGTAAAAGTGTACAGAGACGGGGAGTCTACTCATAACACAGTTATTTACAGTATTATTAGTACGTCATAGTATCATTAGGTATGAAAAAACAGTTGCTGCACAGATCATTATAAGCAGAGGTAAAGTTACTGCTACTCACATCGTTAATGAGTATTTTCATTTTGGGGTTATTTACACAGTAGTATTTCTACATTTCACAGCATGACAAAACATGAAAAATGTGTTGCTTAACTATTAAAAACCATATAAATAAACCAAATTAAATAGTACAAAAATTACAACGTAGAAAAATCAGTCGCGTAGTCCCTCCATGATGTTTTAATGGGGGCAGTTTGAACTTGGATGAGTCTCCCAAACTGGTCCTGTGAGAAAACCCAGAACCCTCACCTGGATCAGGGACATCATCTGGTGAGACTAGGACTTCCCCTGCGAGGCCAGGGTTGGCTCACTCTGAACCAGCTGTGAGGATCGCCCTGCAGGGAAGGTGGAGTGGATGAAAACTGGCCTATTTAGTGGGGAAGGAACATGTCTCCTCTGAAGTTGCCCACAGTGATGCTGGTCCCCTCCACCTTCACTCAGGGACAGGGACACCTGGAGGAGTGCGACTGGGTTAATTGTATTTTTCAGTACGATGGGGTCTTATTGGACTCCTGAAGGTTTTTTGTCTGTGCTCAGTTTGTGTGGTTGTTTTTGTGGGTTCACTCATTACTGATGTGTCGCTGTTGAAGATATTTTATGTCCGTGGTTATATTTCGTGTCTTCTTTTGGACACTGAGTCCCTTTAAAGAATGTTTGGCCTTACTGCATGTTGCTTCTGTAAAATGTTCTTTTGCATCATTTGTAGTAATTTCTCAGGTTTAGTGCTGTTTCAGGTCGTTTCTGTACCTCTGTGTGGCTGTTGTGTTGTTGTTGTGTCTGAGCGGTCATTATTAAAATGAAAGTGGGCCTAGAGCAGACCGTGACAGCTTCCTGTGAGTGTCGGCGTTGTCCATTAGGGGGAAATGTAAGACCGAGCCTCTGACGGCACCTCTCATTTGCATACTCTAATGAAACAGGCATTAATTGGTCAGAATTGATTTTTTTCTTGCTGCTGTGATTGAGCTACAATTGAGTCTGAAGTTCTTCAAGTGGATTGATTTGTGGTTAAATTCCAGCTTATTTAGTTTGGGAAATAATGATGTCGTCATGCGTTGATACGGCGGCCGTCTTCCTCGTCCAATCCCCTTCTCCGTGTTTGTTATGTGTACAATCTGCTGTGAGGCTTTGACGGCGCTCGCTGAGTGAGGAGGTGGAGTCGCATGAAAAATGTCCTCCGGCAGGGTACATGAAGGTGTGAAATTGCAGACTCCTCTTTGCCCTCGGCCTCATGCCTCAAAAGGTATTTCTTCTTTTATTGACAGTGTGGCTGAACCGCGGGCTGATGGCGGCCGCCGCGGAGCCCACATCCCCCTCTATCCTTGATTGCTTTTGTTTCCAGGTCACCTCCTATCTATTGCTGCAACTTTTCCAATTTCTCAGGGCTTGTTGTATGAAGACAGAAGGCGCTCGCTGGGAAACGCACATAAACCTCCGCAGAGCGCCGACACAAAGGAAACACTTCAAATCTTCCCACTTTCACGCTCAGCGGCGACGCTGGGCCCGTCGACTTCATCAAAGCAATAATCAAATAAATGCCGTGGTTCATTAATATGAAATTATCTTAGCATGAAGATTAATTGCATTAAACTTATGAACGTGTGTTTGCCGTGGATGGCGGCGGTGGAGATGATGGATGATGAGAGCGGCGTGATGAATGGAGAAAGCAGCGGAACTAAATTGAAAGTGTACTCATCCGTTCTTCCCTCACAACTAATGATAAATTGAGCGTGTCACGTCCAACAATACATGTCGAGGTTTAAAGATGGCCGCCTCTTCCACACAGGCCAGGCTCCACGGCAGGTAGACGGAGGAGGACGTCCAGCTTCAGATCAGTTTCAGTCCTTTTCCACTTTGACTGCCTGCTTACAAACCGCCATCTTTATTTCCACTGACGAAGACACCACACTCCTGCACCATGTATGCTGTTGTATGTCTTTTTAAAAAAACTGTTCTCCATCATGCTGTCATTTTTTCATCATTTCAGGTCACTGGGTTTGTTTTTGGCTTATTTTTAAAGTCTCTGAGGACATTTCAGAGATTTTGCATGTCTTTATGATCATTTAGTTTCTCTGCATCCCCATTTCTCTGCTTTTGGTCATTATTAGGGCTTTTCAGTTCTGTTTGAGTGATTTAGTGTCTTTTCTTAGGCCTTTTAAATGTTATAAATGTAATTTTCTTTAACGATTTTGAGCCTTTTTAATGTTTTTCATATTTTTGTAGTTGATTTGTATGCTTTGGGTAATTTTTAGGACCTTTTGGGTCTGTGCATGTTTTTGTAGTGATGTAGAACCTTTAAGATGCTATTTTGCATCCTTTTGCCCTCATTTTACACTTTTTTGTGTTTTGTTTTTTTTTTTTTTGGGGGGGGGGGTCTACCTTTGAAGACCCTTTGTGTCTGTAGTTGTTTTCTGTGTTTCGAACTTTTTAGTTTTTTCTTATTTTGTCTCTTTGTGGGATTTTTTCCTATAGTTTGGATCATTTTAGGCCTCTTTGGGCCTTGAGTCTTTTGTGATTGTTTAACATGTTTTGTGTGTGTGTGTGTGTGTGTGTGTGTGCTTGCTTGTGTGTTTACTTTCAGTTCATCCTAACCTGAAACGAGCTGTTTTAGCTCTTCCCTCTTAAACTGACTTTCTCCTGACTGGCTGCCCCTGGTAACTGGAAATGGGTGGGGCTTCTGTGCCTTGGGTGACCAAATTAGGGCTATCCGCTCTGTATGACATCATACAAATACAAAAGTAGAAAAAAAACTAGTGAAGTGTGTCAAAACTGTCATGTATTTAATTTTTTTTCTAGTTTTCGCTTTTAAAGTATTGTTATATGATCAGCTCTGCAGCGCCCCCCTCAGGTGGCTTTGTTTCACCTGTATGAGCAAGTCTGACAAACATTTCTGGATCTTTTGTCCTCTGGTAATTCTGCATGTAACTCGATCTTAATCGCCCCCATTTTACTCTCCACTGATCAATAACTTTAATTATTTTTCCAAATAACTACCGGAAACATCTATAAGGATAGATTGCCTGAATATTTTTTGCTTTGCCTTGTTTAAAAACCCAAACGAGTGACAGGCAGCCAGAGTTACAGATGATCAAAGTCGAATTAAGACAGCGTCTGGCGCCGCTCCAGCTCGCAGCCTCTGTTGTAAATGATATTGCCATCTGTGAGATTACAACAGTTGGGGAATGAAGAAGAGGATCTCTATCAGTCTGCATTCGGCCCATTCGTATAACAGTAGCAGTCCTATGACTGCTGCAGCACTCAGTCATTATCAACATTTTCTGTAAAGTTTTAGGCATTAAAACGCTGTGTTACATCAGGTTTACCGTCTCACTTCAGATCTACTCCACAGGCAGCACAAAGCAAATCATTCAACTTTTGATGTTCCTTCAACTGACACATGACACGTGTGTCCATTTTAGTTGCCTTATTCAGCATTTACAGTCAGCTGTTAACTATGAAAAAGCTTCATGGGGTTAAGCAATAAGCAGATAAAATACAACTCCACGTGTTTCTGAATGAACCTGACTCGTGAAGACTCCGTGCCAGTGTATTTGCTGACTTCCCAAAATGTGCAAAAAAAAAAGGAAGTTAGACACAAAATGCACTGACCAAAGAAATTACACAAACCCCCTAAAGTAAACCAAACACTCAAAAAACAAACCCAACAAACTGAAACATGTGCCAGTGCAACAAAAAGGCAAACAGAAATCACCAAAAAATGATCAGAAAGAAGAAAGGAAACAAAAATTAAAATAACTCAAACATTAAAAAAAAGCAGAAGGACAGAACCTGTGAAGAATGAAAAAGACTTCCTGTCTGTACCTGCCAGTCAGGTAAGGTCTTTCTGACCTCTGTAAACATGTCGCTGCTGAGGTCATCACTCATTTTAGGTCATACATATGAAAATCTACATTTTAAATCTCATTCATGCCACTTATTAGTAATTAACCAATGAGTAAGCAGTTTAACAGTCAGACCCGCCCCTTCCTGTGACAGTCAAATATCCATTGGTCTCTGAATATGTTGGCGTTCAGACACTGAATGCCTGAACATCTCGCTTGTTTTTAAGATTTTAAAACTCTTTTAGAAGTTGTCTCTGCACTCAGCACCTCCAGGGAATCATCTGGAGCAGTATTCAGTTTCAGTGGTCATAAAAACAGAGCGCACAGGATTACTAATCACATGTGATTAAAACAGTTAAACATTTTTGATTTTGCCCCAAATAAAGTCATAAAAAGCTTCTTCCCTCTAGAAGTTACTGTTCCACCTCCATCTTCTCCCTGTTCGTTTTTAGTGTCTCACCTGTAACCTTTTTTAGACTTTTAAAATTTTTCTATATATTTCTGTTATTTAAGCCATATCCCATGATTTTACTGGTTCAGGCCATCTGAGGTCAAATTATGTTAGGTGAGCTTAAAAAAGTCCAGCATGGACAGAAACAGAGGAAAGCAAACATTAAACATCAGTCATTGCCTCCCACGTGTTTAAACATTTTTTTTATAATGCAATTATTTCAGGATATTTAATAGAGGTGCACAGAAACGGGGACTGGTCTCTGAATGTTGGTAGGAGGAGACCTTTCATTTCCGAGCAGCTGCCTGTCCCACATGCTGACACAAGCCCTTAAAGTTTATCCACGAATTTCTGCGATGTGACGACTAAAAGAAAAAGAGCCAAATTTGTTCCTTCTCTGATACTCTGAGCACCTGTACCTTACATATTTATAATATTTATAGTTTCCCCTTGTTTCATTAAATAAAGTTGCTTTCTAGAATGAGTGGGCTGGCTGTGAGGGAGTGTTTTTCAGGTTTGACTGATTTCATACACAGGAAATGTGATGATGACACTGAACGTGGAGACTTCCCACAGAAACAACCTTCAAAGAAAATCACGCTGCTCCATTTTTATCCCAACTTCATATTTGGCACGTCCACACCGACTGTCATCCATCACGGCTCGCACTTCCTGATCACGTCTCCGGGGGAACGAGGTTCATCTCTCCCTCTTCCACCAACCAGAAAAAAAGGCAACCCCACCACGTCTCCAATCTCCCTCCGAGCAGCAGCAGCGATGCAGAGCGGGGGGAAAAAAATCAGCCGGCATGCTCTGCAACTTCTCTGCAAAATGAATACTTTTTAATTTGGCTGCCTGGGATGGCCCCGGGCCCCCGGACAATGTTGATGGATGATGTTTTAATGCTGCTGAATGTTATTTTTACTGAACAGGGAAAACTATAAATTTTTACTTCATTGGCAATGATTGTGCCCCATGCATAAAGAAGCACGGCGGCGGCAGCGCCCATGAATAATCGCCCCTCGCAGCAGATGTTACTCTGCAGAAACCAATTCCTCGGATAAGATTTGCACAAGATTAATTGTCTACAGCTGTTTCATGGCCCGCAGCAATCTTAATACATTTATGATAAGTTTAAAAGCTGAGCAGAGGCAGCGCAGCCTCCCGAGCGAGGCCGCTTTATTCTTACATCTGGATTCATATCCTCCGTCGGATTCATCATTAGCCTTTATGCTCGGCGACGGCGACGAGGCCGGCCATCATTACCGCGCCACGTGCAACACTGTCTCTTTCTTCTTCCTCCTATTTTCATCTCTCCCGCTTCTCAGTGACTGAATTATTCAGATATGTGCAAATGAGTTGTTTTCATTTTTCCCTGCCTGAAGTGGAAATTGAAAGTGACCCGGCGTGACCCCCATCTATTACTCAAGCTAAATTGCAGTGAATGTGCGGTGCGGCTCATTGTGGCACCGCTGTTCTTTGTTAAGCGGCGAGCTGTGACCCCGCACCGTTTGCAGCGGCAGCTCGTTACGACCCGCACGCTCCTCGCCGCTTTAGAGCGCCATTTAAATATTCTGCGCAGAACAAAGGCAATCATGTCGGGAGCGCGGGGCCGGGTCAGGGGCCGCTGCCGCAGGACACTAGTTTAAGGTGAGTTTGTGAGGAGACGCTTCAAAGTTCCCGACCCACCGGCAAACGCTCGGGAGGCCATTTAACCCTCCCTCTTGCTCATTGTGTGCTTTTCATCCTGCCTCAGATCATTTAACTCCGCGGAGCTGCTTTCTCTGTGCGGCACAGCGGCAACGGATCGTCCATTATTTATGACGTGAAGCAGCTCAGCGATTGAAAGAAGCAGAGGAGCTCAGGAACTAACTGTAAAATCAATATGCACACAAAATAAATGCTTTATAACACACGCTAATGTGGCTGTAATCACATCTAAGACCTTTCATATACATATTTAATATCCCGGCTGGTTTTTACTTTATTATTACATTTAAATACATGATCCACAGGAGGACGTTCAGCTGCTAGCTGACATGTTAACACTGCTCTCCTTACAAGTATGCTTCATAAACTACATGTTACGTGTTTTCTGATCAGTATAGAGGGACAACACCACAAATAACAAAAAAGCATTTCTTCATGAAAAACAAGAATTTGTTGAATTATACACACTCACACACATGCATATATAAAATTTAAATTTTATATATGTATATAAAATTTAGATTTCATTTTTAGGTGCCGCAATGCTTTTCCAGAGTTTCAATCACCAACTGGAGCTCAGATTTCTTGGACGAGTTGTTAGTATTTTGCTAGCCTAGCAGACAGCTAGCAGCTACAGCCGCCTGTGTGAAAGAGGCCACGCCCCTAACAATACAAACTTCCAGCCAATTTAAACAGGTGAGCTATGAACCCACCGTCCCCAGAATTCTGAAAGATTAAAACATTTTGTGCTTTGAGAATTGCTTTTGTATCCGACACCATGTAAAATCTTCAGATGATTTCCCAAAGTGAATTTAAACAAGTAGATAATAAGGTGTCATGCAGGGTGAAATTATCAACCAGTTTTCAAATCAGGCCGTAAACATGTTTATTTCTGCGTTATCTCTGACATGTTTTAGCCTGCAAATGTGTATTATTTGTAATTTTTTTTATTTTTTGCCTCCGTCATAGCCTGACGCAAACTGACGTCCATGACCGTGCGAAGCCAGTATTTCCGTCTTGCCCTCCTGACGTCCAGCCTTTCTGTGCTTCAGTGAGAGAAGCGCAGACCTGAGGTCTGAGAGCTGCGCGGAGCCCTGCAGCCTCCCAGATTTATTTCAGCCGAGCAGCCCGGGGCGGTGCCGCCGGCGTTACGATGACCCCATACATCACGCCTCGTGTGAGCACATATTAAGTGCTTTTCTCATCATCCCCCCCGCCCATTAAAAGTAAATAATCCGTTAAGGAGCGGTCCAATTCCTCATACGTGACAGGTATCTGTTTGTACAGAGCCAGGAAGGTGTGCGAGGAGAGTGAGGAGGAGGAGGAGCGATGGCGTGAGAGGACTCTGATTACCTCGCTATAGCTGCTAAAGTCAGATGTACGCCCGCTGTGTGACCCCGGCATTTAAATAAAGCTGCAAAGAATGGAAGCGTATGAGAAGTTAGATTCAGTGCCGCTGTGTGCACACAGGATAAAAAGGTAGACGCTCGGCGTTCACTTCATTAACGCACATTTCCTAATGAGCGCGAGCTCAGGGAAACCAATCAGTAATTAAGTCCCGCCATCACATGAGAATAAATTAAAATGCTTTCATGTTTTTGCATATTTATGATGCTGAATTCATTCTGCAGCTTCCATATAAATCATGCAAATTTATGAAGTGAACGTTTGGTTTTATTACAGCGAATTATGTCATGTTCGATATCTGAGGTGTCGCAGGAGGGAGGTAAAGGCCGCGCTCATGGTGCTTAGTCTAGATTATTTATGACCACTTCCTGTCAGCCTGCGTACAGCTGTGAATGTGTGTGTGTGTGATCAGGATATTGATGACACAGTCTCTTCATGTCCACTCTCACCGCGACGCTTCGATCACGTCGGGTTACAAACTGTATTTGTCTCCCTCATCAGCTCCATTAGAAACATCAGCAAGTCACATGTTCTGTTGTTTTACAAGGAAAGAGCATTTTCATTTTCTTATAGTCAAAACATTTCCTGGAATTTTAAAGTCCAAACCATAACCCAAATAAAGATGAATCGATCTGGAAAATAATACGAATTTATAGCTTTGAGTTGATTGATATTAATCTAAATCAGACTGAATCACTTCAGCTTAATTTAAAGGAAAACGTACGTGTTTGCTGGACATCGTTCTGTTTCTGTTTCAAATGCTTTTATTCATTTCTATTTTCCATGAAAATCAGTTGATAAAAAAGGTTTATCATCTTTGATTTCACTTTTTAAATCCATTTTTACTCCATCAGCTCATCATCAATCTCCTACTTTTTATTTACTTTAAGCAAAAATTTGTTTTTGAAAGCAAAAATGTTTCCTCCATCATAACAAATGTGTTGTTTTTGTTTTATAAGTCGCCAGTGTGTTCATTATGGTTTAAAGTTTGCATTATTAGGGACGTGGCCTCTTTGACTGACAGGTGGCTGTAGCTTCTAGCTGTCTGCTAGCTTCACCTGAACTGGACCTGTTGGAGCCGTTTGTATTTTTATTGACATCATCGGACCAATGATAAGGCTGCTATGAGGTTAACCATGGTTTTGGCAAGTGAAATTATAGGATTATTTAGATGTCATTTGACAGGTATTTAAATATTGTCACTCTCTCAGAGGCCTAGATGGCAGCAGCCAAAACACTGAAATTAAGGCTCCAACACCTAAAATATTAAAAAGAAGCCAACAGTTTCTACTCTTCCTTTCCTATTATTCGAATCCATGTCCACAAAAACAAATGAATATCTTAAATTCCTTAAGTATTAACAAAGTGTTCGGGAGGAAGTGTTTCCTGCCCCTTTATCTTCATTGTAAAATATTCTTTTGCATATTTGACGGTCTTGTTGGATGAAATACGGCGCCTCTTTGTGCAAAGCACCTCCTTGATAAGTAATATATGAAGCATTTAAACGATGCCATTTATTTGCCATTTGGTGTTATTAATATTCATGATCAATCATCAGCAATGAGGCACCAAAGAGCCACAGGTTCAGTGTTTTATGATGGTTATTAATGACGACCCCAGCGCTTACTTCTCCCTCTCACACAGCTCTGAGCTCTTAATATCAAAAGTATTAATTCCCACAGTATTCCATTATTAATATCCTGGATGGAGATAAAAAGCAATATTAATGTAAGGCCAACATAAAGACAGGGTCATTATTTAAGTCCTGTCATCGTTTGTCTTATTTAAATACCACCGTGATAAGGCTTTATTTTCATTTAAATAAAGACATTAATTTCTTTAACGCTGACTAATCAAAGCAATATTTTGTGGTTTAACTGAAAACCTTGTTAGATCGGTCGTAAATCTTTCTAGAAATTACCGGTTATGGATCACCCATAATTACGGTCATATTGCGTTTCTTAACTTGTGTTGTCAGTGCACAAAAATGGAGCCGAGCGCCGCTGTGAGTAAAGACCTGTAAAGACAATTCCCTCAAGTGTCAGGCTTAGCTTAAACTCGTCTGTCAGCTCACAAAGCTTTAGAGGAAATCGCAATATTTACCAACAGCATGTTCAGTAATATTTGGCTTACGTATTTAGATGCTGAGATTTTAGGCTGCACATCAATGATGATCGCAGAGAATATATGATATTTAATTTATGAACACATTGCAGTCGGTCTATGTAAAGCCCGTTACACCGCTGGCCTTTGCCTTTACTAGTCGAAGCTTTGTCCATGTTTCAGGAATCAGTGGGGCAGTTTGAGCTCCTGTTGGCAGAGGTGGAACCACACCTGAGGAGGCAGAGGAATCCCTTCAGAGCCCCTCTGACCCGTAGCAGCGGCTAGCCCTGAGGTCACACTGGATCATTTACTGATTCCATATCGTTGGTTATTCAGTACCAGTGGACACTTTGAGCTGTGATAGCACTTGTTCCCAAATGCAGTAGTCAGGTCTGTAAACTTGAGCTTGGTTTGAAAAAATAAATGCAACAAATATGTCCAGTGAAATGGGTTTTTCTCTGTATGTATTATTGTAGGGTCTACCTTACAATATAAAGCGTCTTGAGGTGACTGTTGTTGTGATTTGGCGCTTTATAAATAAAATTGAAATTGCACAGTCGGTGCAAAATAAAAATGTTTTTAATGCACAAAATATTCACACAGATTTTACATGACTGGTGTCTAAAGGGCTGAAGACTGTGCTAATGAGCGTGACTCGTCTGCGATGCGTCTCTACAATGGGGGGTTGCACTCAGCATATTCACATCACACTATTCCAGTGTTCTCTCATTTTTGCTATATAACTTTGCACTGTCCACTTGCTGTGACAAAAAAATTTCCCACATGTGGGACTAATAAAGGTTATTTTATCTTATCTTATATAGTAGTCTTGCTGTATTCCTGTATAACAGCCAGGTTGTCATTTTGCAGTTAAATTGCTGTCATGCAGTCGCTATGTCATTATTTATTTAGGCATTTATGAGTCACATCAGTGAGGTCCCAGCTGGTTGTAAGGGTGTGAATTTCTGTGCATTCAGACAGCAGCAGAGCTGTGCTTTTTGCAGATTACTCAGTTAATCGCCGTATTACCACAAACAGATTGCATTTAATTGCCAACCTGAGCACATTCAGTCACAGACTGATAGCAGACTGTGTCAATGCCTTCCTGGCACACTGCTGTCGTGTTTCAGTCAGCCTTGTTGTTGTACTGATGCTCAGGTATACAGCAGGTATACTAAATGCTGAAATGATGACAGTGGGTCACTTTCTAGTCACAAGTGTCAGAATTAATGATGGCTTTGAGGGTTTTTAACAGTAAGATAAGCACCTGACAGCAGCTGCTGTGAAGCTGAATGAAGGTGAAACGAGTGTTTGTTCCAGGTAGGACAGATGATGATACCTGTGGCTCTTGGAGGTTGGAGTAAACAGCGTTTCATGGCTGAGGACACGGAGCTGCAGCACTTGTTGATGGAGGGAGGTGGGGGATAAATCACTAGATTATTCTGGGGCCGTGCACTCGGAAAATGAGAAGAGGGCCTCAGCCAGCGCACACCCAGCTGCCTTCTGATCATCCTTTTAATAACGTGTAATATTGTGGCAGGAGATTTCTGCCAGGATGGAGTTGATTGATGGGCTCTCCGATGAGACATTACAAGTGCAAGGTAGATTGACCAAACATCTAAACATACAAATTATTAAAAAAGGAGGGGTTAGCCTCTGCACCCAGGGAGGAAAGTGAATAACCTCTAGTTAAGATGATCCCATTTTCCAAGTGCAATTTATAGTCTATTGACTGGAGAAACTGTCTTTTCAGATATGCGGAAATTGTCTTACATCGCAGATGAGATCTGCTGCTTGACACCGGATTTGGGGGCCAGGGCGACAGCAAATATCACATTAGCTGCCCGGGAGCCGGAGAGATGATATCAGACTGTGTTTCAGCTCTGGACAAACACAACCACATATCATCTCATCTCCCAAACAACCTCATCCGCCTCCCACTGGAGGAGCCCGAGCGCTCGTGTCCAAGCCAAACAATCTTCCCACCGCAACACAGGCAAACCCGAGAGAAAAATTCTCCTTTCTGTGAAACCTGGTATATTCCCATCATTTAAATCTGCTCCATGCAGCTGTATTAAACCATGTTCAACAACCCGAGGCCTTGCTCGTGTGTGTTTTAAACTATGACCACATTTGTTGCCAAATGCAATTGTAACCCATGTGAAATACAGGGCTGCAAAGTCCCTTTTTGTAATCTAAGGCTATAGCCTGTTATTGCCACAAGGGGGTGCTGTGATGCAGTCTTGTGTTTTGACAACCTTGCGTCTAGTGCGCAGGAAGTATTACCTGTCTCTTCCTGTGAGGTTTTCCCTCTGATGGCGGTCAAGTACGTGTCGGAAAAAGTATCTTGGTATGCAATACTGCAACCCGGTTAATGAGACCAGATTGTTTTATGTATAAATGCTAATAAGGTACTCTTTTATTAGGCCCCGAACTCTGACCACATAGAGAATAACGTCTGTCAAGTTATTTGTGTCTGGAAATCCCGGTGAGTCACGTGCTTTTGTTAGCTACCTGTTAAGTTAGATAATGTATTTTACTAGCCGATTCAGCTCAGAAACCTTTGAACAAAAACCAATCGGGAGCTATGAGAATCTGGCGTGTTGTTTTACTTCTCCTGTTGTTCTTTACAGTGTGTTATAAGTGTTGAATGCTTTGAGCTAAACGATGCCGATGCTAGATGCGATGCTAGCTGCTAATAGCTGTTAGCCACCCCACCGAAGCCATATTCCGATCGGGGAGGTATTCAAGTAGAAGCATTAGCTCTGTTTATATTAGAATGGTTATGTCTTAATAGATATGAGCATATTTCAAGTTTAATAGTATTTGCACTGAATTAAGTTACATTTGCTTGTAAGCCTTAAGGATGAATGTCATTTTCATTGCTATGACTGTTTACATTACTGTTTAAGCTGCTGATGTTCTTTGTTGTGATATTTTGATAAAATTGTTATACTGGTACAAACAAGTTACTGTAACTCTTGTAACTTGGTAAAGCTAAAGGGAATGCCATTTGTGATTAATACATTTGGAAAAGAAGTTAATGAGCTCATGTTAAGAACACAAAATGGGAAAGAAATTGATTGTTCTGCACTGTTTGTGTAGATTGGTTTTTTGAACTACTAGAAGAATTCTGGAGAACCACTGACGCCGAGAACAGCCCAAATGAGATCCTGGATGATCGTGAAATGGTGTGGCCAGCCATGCGATCGGATTGTGGGATTTGTCTGAGAAACTGATTCAAGCAACCCTGGATTTCAGATAAACTCTATGCACTACTTTTCCTACCCGGATAAGAGGGTTTGTACACTGACAATTCCCCTACAGTACACCTGTTTGGGTTTTCAACGACTTTAAAGGACAATTCAGACTGGACAATTCAAACTTCACAACGGGAACACTTTAATCTGTTTCATTCATTCCAAAGAGCTCTGATACAGTTCAGTATAAATCTTCCATTTAAATGTCTTTATTGTTTTGTTTTACATGTATTCACTTTTAAAATGCACTATTAGTGTGCGATTTGGGTTATTGTGTTGTATATGTGTATAAATGGTACTGAGGCAATAAAGGTCCCAGTTATTCACTTCCAAGCCAACTCCTTTTGTGAGTCTCCAAAACAAAACCTCCTTCTGAACCTAGTAAGATGTCTAGGGTCTCTATTTGAAGTGAGAGTGTACTGGTCCTGAGTAGAGGCGCTACACAAAACGTGGCGAGCCAGCCAGGAGGTTTAATTCCTTTTATTTTTGGAAGTTGAGCAAC
Organism: Neolamprologus multifasciatus; assembly: GCF_963576455.1. Taxonomy (NCBI): domain Eukaryota; kingdom Metazoa; phylum Chordata; class Actinopteri; order Cichliformes; family Cichlidae; genus Neolamprologus; species Neolamprologus multifasciatus. The sequence goes on along the minus strand of NC_140445.1, from coordinate 39,086,055 downwards.
TGGTGCTTTCATGCCTTTTGGGTCAAATCATTACATTTGTCCATGACATTCTGGGTTGGAGCAATAAGACAACATGGATGTAATCCAAAGTGAAAGTGTCAAAGTACCTAACTCTGTCCTAGTAGGAGGGTTAACAGGTGATGAGGTTGACAATGAGGTTATTGATTACTTAGGGCAGTTTGGTTCTATTGGAAGAGTAATCAAAGTAACTAGCACAGAGGCACAGTTTAAAAACACAGCCATTGTGGAGTTCCAATCAGGTGAACCAGTCCAGTTCCTTAAGGATAGCTTGCCTTGCAAAAGACAAAGCCGTAACCCAAGTGTTGTCCATCATATCCAGCTTCTGTCTGCGCTGTATGCTGCAGACAGGGGTTCATGTTTAACCCATTCTTACCTAACTGAACTGAAAGGGCTTGCTAAACTGAGTGGTGCAGATTTTGAGAAGGTTTTGCTAGATGAGCTGGCCAGAATGAAGAAGTCCACTGAGAGTAACCCCACAGTTGGACCAAATGTAACAGTGCCTAATCAGAATCTACAGCTCACTAGTGACACAGACCAAGATGAACCAGCCATGGGTGGCTGTAGCTCAGGTGGTAGAGCAGGTCATCTACTGATCGGAAGGTTGGTGGTTCGATCCCTGGCTTCCCCAGTTTGCATGTCAAATATCCTTGGGCAAGATACTAACCCCAAATTGCTCTCCGATGCATCCATCGGAGTATGAATGTGTGTGTGAATGTTAGTTAGAAAAGCACTTAGAAAAATGTGCTTGTGCGAATGGGTGTGAATGGGTGAATGTACAAGTTGTGTACAGCGCTTTGAGTGCTCAGAAAGAGTAGAAAAGCGCTATATAAGAACCAGTCCATTTACCATTTACCATCATAGAGCATCAAAGTCCTGTTAGTGATTTAACCCACTTGCCTGAGCATGACTCTCACTCATCCTCTCCAAGTGTAGAAGTGACTGCCTTGCACAGAAAAACCACTATCTACTTACCACCTGAACAGCTCACTACACCTGAAGTACAGAGAGTAGTAGTTGAGCATGTCATTAAGAACAATGAAATGCCTTCTCAAGGTTATGCAAAGCTCAGGCCCTTCTCGGGGAAAACCCCTTGCTCTACTTTCGAAGCTGATTATGATACGTGGCGCAACAATGTTGAATTCCACCTCACAGATTGTATCTGACAAACATATGGTAAGGAAAATAGTTGAGAGCCTTCTTCCACCAGCTGCTAACATTGTAAAGCACCTTGGTCCTAACGCTTCTCCCCATGACTATCTCAGCCTTCTTGACTCAGCGTATGGTACTGTTGATGATGGGGATGAGCTTTTTGCCAAATTCCTGAGCACAAACCAGAACTCAGGTGAAAAGCCTTCTGCCTATTTACAGCGGTTGCAGATAACCCTGAGTAAAGTCATTAAAAGAGGTGGCATCACTACAAATGATTCAGATCGCCAACTGCTTAAACAGTTTTGTAGAGGTTGCTGGAACAACAGTTTGATCACAACCTTGCAGCTTGAGCAGAAGAAGGACAAGCCACCTTCATTTCCAGAGTTGCTCCTCATGCTACGTACTGAGGAGGACCGGCAAGCGGCAAAGTCCAGCCGAATGAAACAGCACTTAGGCATTTCTAAGCCTAAGGCACATTTGAACTCCCTTGAAGTAGGAGAGTATGTCACTGATGATACAGACGTATCAGCTGTTAATGATAGGCTAGTGCCTTTTGATGCACATAAGTTAGAAAGGAAACTTGCAAAGCTACAAGCCCAAGTGGCTTCACTAAAAGCATCAGCTATTGACAGTTCAAGCCAGAACCCTGACAAGCCAAATAAGAAAACCAAACCTAAGTTTAAGATTCTTCCTAAAGAGAAATCTGACCCAAGCGAGAGTAAGCTCACTAAGAAGCCACGCCCATGGTACTGCTTCAGGTGCGGCGAGGATGGTCATATTGCTCCCTCTTGCAGCAATGAACCAAACCCTGAACTAGTTGAAATGAAACGTAAGGAGTTCAACCAAAAGCTACAAGTCTGGGAGGAACAGAATATGTCAGCTTTAAACTGAAATCAGTTTCTGGGGAGGGACTACCAGGAACTGAAAGTAATCATGAACGTCCCAAACCGGAACCTCAGAGCAAAGCATCTTCTCTCTCTCGTGCAGCACGACCCCAGATTAGGTTACCCAAGGGACTTGTAGGACAGAAATGTACAGCAAATGTTACCGTGTCGGGAGTCAATTGCAGTTGTCTCCTTGACACTGGGTCTCAAGTGACCACAGTATCCGCTTCATTTTACAACACCAATCTTTCAGAACATCCCATTCAGCCTATCAGTGGCCTGGATGTTGAGGCTGCTAGTGGCCAAAATGTTCCTTACTTGGGATACATACCCATCAGCCTTAAATTTCCAAAAAGCTTTATTGAAACTGAGCCTGAGGTTTCTAGCCTTGCTTTAGTAGTACCTGACCTACGCTCTAACTGTGACCTGCCTGTGCTGATTGGGACAAATGCACTTGATGTTCTGTACGACGAATATTGTCAAGGTAAAGATCCCAATAATTTGTCGCCAGTCTATGGCTACAGGCAGATCCTCCGTACACTCAAGGTCAGGAGAGAGATAAACCTAGCCGGAAACGATGGCTTTGTAACTCTTAAGGGCAAGGTGCAACATGTAGTACCAGCTCAAGGGAGAGTCCTCCTTGAAGGCTGTGTCAGATCCAGCAGTGCTGGTGAATGTGCCATTGTAGAGCAGCCAACAACATCCACCTTACCAGGGGGAATTTTTGTGGAGTGCTGTGTTGTCACTTTGCCCAAGCAGCATCCTCATAGGTTACCTATATGGGTGAGAAATGAAACTGAGCATGACATAACACTGCCTTCTAGGTGTGTCATTGCAGAGCTCCATAGTCCTGCAAAGATATATGACGAATCACCCATTTCAACCAAAAATGATGACACTGTGAAATGTTGTAATGTTACTGCACAGCCAGTTGATGAACCTGCTCACCCAGATTTGACATTTGACTTTGGCAATTCTCCCCTCCCGCAGGAGTGGAAAGAGAGGGTTACCCAGCGTCTAAGTGCCTATGCTGATGTTTTTGCCCAGCATGATTTGGATCTTGGACATGTATCTAAAGTGAAACATCACATAAACTTAAAGGACGAAGCACCCTTTAAGCAAAAGTCCAGGCCAATCCACCCAAATGATTATGAAGCTGTGAGGAAACACTTACAAGCACTCCTTGATGCAGGAGTAATCCGTGAATCAGAGTCCCCTTATGCTTCACCGATTGTGGTGGTTAAAAAGAAGAATGGAGAGGTCCGTCTTTGTATTGATTATCGTAAGCTCAATGCGTTAACAATACGAGATGCGTACGCACTTCCAAACCTTGAAGAGGCTTTCTCAGCCCTTGCTGGGTCCAAATGGTTTTCAGTAATGGATCTCAAGTCTGGTTATTACCAGATTGAGATGGAGGAATGTGATAAGCCCAAGACAGCTTTTGTGTGCCCTTTGGGATTTTACGAGTTTAACCGTATGCCCCAGGGGATCACCAACGCTCCCAGCACCTTCCAGCGCTTAATGGAACGGTGTATGGGCAGCCTCAATCTGAAAGACGTTCTGGTGTTCATAGATGACATCATCGTGTTCTCCAGCACTTTGGAGGAACATGAAACCAGGCTTCTACGTGTCCTTCAGCAACTGAGAGAATATGGGTTGAAACTTTCTCCCAAAAAGTGCTCCTTTTTCCAAAGTTCAGTGCGATACCTAGGACACATCGTGTCTACCAAAGGTGTAGAGACCGATCCTGAGAAGGTCAGAGCTCTCAAAACCTGGCCAAGACCCCAGACGCTCAGTGACCTCAAGTCTTTCCTAGGCTTTGCAGGGTACTATCGACGGTTTGTGAAGGACTATTCAAAAATTGTCAAACCCCTGAATGATCTTACCAAAGGCTACCCACCATACAGGAAGGGCAGAAAGGTGACACCCGGTCCTAGTGGATACTTGAACCCTAAAGAGCCTCTTTCCAGCCGTTGGACCCCTGCTTGTCAGGAAGCTTTTGAGGTAATCATAGAGAAACTGACGTCAGCTCCAGTGCTTGGATATGCTAACCCAAAATTACCATACATCCTTCATACTGATGCGAGCACCTCTGGGCTAGGGGCAGCCTTGTATCAAGAACAGGATGGTGAAGTGAGGGTTATTGCCTACGCAAGTAGAGGACTTTCACCCAGTGAAAAGCGGTATCCAGCTCATAAACTGGAATTTCTTGCATTAAAGTGGTCCATTGTAGAGAAGTTCCAAGATTATCTCTACGGGAACACATTCATGGTTTTAACGGACAACAACCCATTGACCTATGTTTTGAAGTCAGCCAAGCTTGATGCTGCCAGCTATCGCTGGTTGGCCGCTCTCTCCACCTTCGACTTTAATATTAAGTATCGTGCTGGTAAGAGCAATCAAGATGCAGATGGCCTCTCTAGGCGGCCACATGATACTGTGGATGATGACTATGCTTCTCTTGAAGAAAAAGAGCGAATGAAACAATTCGCTTCCCATCATCTCTCTTCATCTCCCAACAGACAAGATGTGACAGCTGACACATTCAGTGTCTTGTGCCACCGTCATCTCTTAAGTGAATCTGACAATAGCTTACCTTCTATCACTTTGGTAGAGTCCCTTGCTCTACACACCGATGCGGTGCCAGACGTCTACGCAGATTATGGAACATTAGGTTGTTCTGTCATACCTACCTATAGTGAAGTAGAACTCCAACAACATCAGAGGTCTGACCCAATTATTGGGTATGTGGTCAACATGTTAGAAAATGGAGGTGAAGCAAATTCCAATCCTAACTCTGCATCCTTAGAGCTTAAACTAATGCTCAAAGAGTGGAAACGGTTGTAACTGAAAAATGGTCTCCTCTACAGAACCCGCAAATCAGGTGAAAATGTCACCTTTCAGCTTGTCGTCCCTGAGTCTTTAAGGTCCACCATTCTCACTTGCCTTCATGACGACATGGGACATATGGGTTTGGAAAGAACCCTCGACTTGGTTAGGTCAAGATTTTATTGGCCTAAAATGGCAACTGATGTAGAGAGAAAGATTATGTCTTGCGGACGTTGTGTTAGAAGGAAGACCCTTCCTGAAAGAGCAGCACCTCTTGTGAGTATTCAAACAACCCGTCCCATGGAACTGGTATGCATGGACTATTTATCCTTGGAGCCTGACAGTCACAACACCAAAGACATTCTGGTCATAACTGATCATTTCACCAAATATGCTGTTGCTATGCCAACAAAAGACCAAAAAGCTACAACAGTTGCGAAGTGTCTTTGGGAGCAGTTTCTGGTGCATTATGGTTTTCCTGAGCGCCTGCTTAGTGATCAGGGCAGGGATTTTGAATCCCAACTCATTAAAGAGCTCTGTGCCCTAGCTGGTATCACGAAGGTGCGCACCAGTCCTTATCATCCACGGGGAAACCCAGTTGAACGGTTCAACCGAACTCTTCTTGGCATGTTAGGAACTCTACGAGACAAAGAGAAAACTCATTGGCGCGATTATGTGAAACCACTAACTCACGCCTATAATTGCACCAAGAACGAGACCACCGGGTTTAGCCCATATGAGTTAATGTTTGGTCGCCAGCCGAGGCTTCCCGTGGATATTGCATTCTGCCTGCCAGTTAAAGATGGCTCTCCTACATCTCACTCTCAGTATGTGAGAGCTCTGAAGGCTCGCCTTCAAGAGAGCTATCAGATCGCTGCCAAAAACTCTCAAAAGGTTGCTGAACGGAATAAACGCCGTTTTGACAAAACTGTCAGGGAGTCAACTTTGGAGAAAGGTGATCAAGTGCTAGTGCGGAACCTGCGACTTCGGAATAAACACAAACTTGCAGATAAGTGGGAGTCAACCATGTACAGAGTGGTGGAAAAGATGGTAGACCTACCTGTGTATGTTGTACAGCCTATGAATGGAGATGGTCCTATTCGAACTCTTCACAGGGATCTCTTACTCCCTTGTGGTGACTTATCTGAAGCTGAGGAAGTTGACCAGGTCAAGCCAAAGAGTTGCAGGCCAAGAACGAGGCGCAGTCAGCCTCTGTTACTGGAGGAGCAATCAGAATCTGAAGATGACTCACCTGTCTATCCTAGGCAGTCTTCTGTCATTCCTGGAAAGTTGGTTCAGGTGTTTGAAATCCCGAAGAGACGACAGCAAACAGGAAAAACGGTACCAGAGGGTAGTTGTATACCGGCTATGCCAGCAGACTGTGTAAACCCTCAGCCTCAGGATGAGCCTTGCAGAGGCAGCTCCCCTTTGCTGCCTGCAGAGCCTGTAGGGGTACCTCCTGAAGTAGCTGAAGGAGAGGAGCCAGATGTTGTGGCTGAGCAACTCCCTACTGAAGACGATGTAACTTTACCAACTATGACTAATCAAACATCAGCTGTGGCCGAAGACAGCATTGATGTACCGTCCATTGAGGTAGAGGCTCCTTTAGCTATGGAAACCATTGATCTGAACCCACAAACCCCTGAGGTAGCTTTGGAGCATAAGGAAACTGTTGAAAGTGCAGAAAAAAATGACCATGTTCGTAAGTCGGAAAGGACACGTCGACCACCAGGGCGCTTCCATTATCCTGAGTTGGGAAATCCCTTAATTTCCTTTGCGCAGAGCCTCATAGAGAGCTTTAACCAAGCACTTTATACAATAGGTGATTATGAGAGTTCATCTGTAGACCACAGCGTGACGCATGAAGGGGCTCATGCTGGGTCAAAGGGGGAGGGTGTAACCCATGTGAAATACAGGGCTGCAAAGTCCCTTTTTGTAATCTAAGGCTATAGCCTGTTATTGCCACAAGGGGGTGCTGTGATGCAGTCTTGTGTTTTGACAACCTTGCGTCTAGTGCGCAGGAAGTATTACCTGTCTCTTCCTGTGAGGTTTTCCCTCTGATGGCGGTCAAGTACGTGTCGGAAAAAGTATCTTGGTATGCAATACTGCAACCCGGTTAATGAGACCAGATTGTTTTATGTATAAATGCTAATAAGGTACTCTTTTATTAGGCCCCGAACTCTGACCACATAGAGAATAACGTCTGTCAAGTTATTTGTGTCTGGAAATCCCGGTGAGTCACGTGCTTTTGTTAGCTACCTGTTAAGTTAGATAATGTATTTTACTAGCCGATTCAGCTCAGAAACCTTTGAACAAAAACCAATCGGGAGCTATGAGAATCTGGCGTGTTGTTTTACTTCTCCTGTTGTTCTTTACAGTGTGTTATAAGTGTTGAATGCTTTGAGCTAAACGATGCCGATGCTAGATGCGATGCTAGCTGCTAATAGCTGTTAGCCACCCCACCGAAGCCATATTCCGATCGGGGAGGTATTCAAGTAGAAGCATTAGCTCTGTTTATATTAGAATGGTTATGTCTTAATAGATATGAGCATATTTCAAGTTTAATAGTATTTGCACTGAATTAAGTTACATTTGCTTGTAAGCCTTAAGGATGAATGTCATTTTCATTGCTATGACTGTTTACATTACTGTTTAAGCTGCTGATGTTCTTTGTTGTGATATTTTGATAAAATTGTTATACTGGTACAAACAAGTTACTGTAACTCTTGTAACTTGGTAAAGCTAAAGGGAATGCCATTTGTGATTAATACATTTGGAAAAGAAGTTAATGAGCTCATGTTAAGAACACAAAATGGGAAAGAAATTGATTGTTCTGCACTGTTTGTGTAGATTGGTTTTTTGAACTACTAGAAGAATTCTGGAGAACCACTGACGCCGAGAACAGCCCAAATGAGATCCTGGATGATCGTGAAATGGTGTGGCCAGCCATGCGATCGGATTGTGGGATTTGTCTGAGAAACTGATTCAAGCAACCCTGGATTTCAGATAAGCTCTATGCACTACTTTTCCTACCCGGATAAGAGGGTTTGTACACTGACAATTCCCCTACAGTACACCTGTTTGGGTTTTCAACGACTTTAAAGGACAATTCAGACTGGACAATTCAAACTTCACAACGGGAACACTTTAATCTGTTTCATTCATTCCAAAGAGCTCTGATACAGTTCAGTATAAATCTTCCATTTAAATGTCTTTATTGTTTTGTTTTACATGTATTCACTTTTAAAATGCACTATTAGTGTGCGATTTGGGTTATTGTGTTGTATATGTATATAAATGGTACTGAGGCAATAAAGGTCCCAGTTATTCACTTCCAAGCCAACTCCTTTTGTGAGTCTCCAAAACAAAACCTCCTTCTGAACCTAGTAAGATGTCTAGGGTCTCTATTTGAAGTGAGAGTGTACTGGTCCTGAGTAGAGGCGCTACACAGTGATCTGATTGGTCAGATCGGTTTATTCACATGCGAAAAATCCCACTTGATTTAAAAAAAAACCCCCAAAAATGTGAATTTGTGGCAAATTCAAAAATGAAGTGGCTACATGTGAACAGCTACATTTAGAATACACTATTCCGAAAATATATTTTAAAGTATGAAATATTTGCTTGAATTTTACACATCCAGTGTGTAAAGGCTTCTGTGGGTCACACCCACAACCCTGTTTGTGAGGGGCATCCAATCAGAAGAAGGTTTTAAAGGAGGAGGAGCTTGTTTCAGGATGTGGCTGAACTGAGATCCAGTGTAAAATAAAGACAAATTATTTTGAATTGTGGATCATGCAAAGCTGCTTCAGAAGTTCACCTTCAGGAGCTACATCCAGTGCAAACGGGACAGCATCCTGTTTGCAGGTTACTCTGGATTGACTGGTGCATAGTAACACCTGTTCACCTGCAATCACCATTTTATCTGCTCACATAAATGTAAGAAAAGCAGCCTAACACAAACAATCCAGATGTTATCATATTTGTGAAAGCTGTTATGTTTTTAAGATCTGTATCTCTACTAGACACAACATTTTTTCTACCAAATATGAATGTTTATTTTCATAGAAAATGTCTCACACATATTCATATTTCCTGCCTTATCACCCTGCATGTTGTGATTCATCGCCCGGTGCATACATCTTGTGCAGGTGTTTAGAAAAAAGCTGGCGGTGGACATGTTTGGAGGTTTTTCCTGGATGGTCTGGTATTGATTGTCTCACATACAAAACAACCACTTCTTCACAGTCAGACAATCCCAATGATTAGAGGGAGAGGCCGAGATGAGGCTTTTTGTTGGAGAGTTTACACTCAAGTGGCGTTTCTCATTACCTCTCAGCTGGGGATGTTTTGACAGGGAGGGATCCTTCGCTTGCCACTCAAGTCTATCAATGTCAGCAGCAGGGCTCAGCCACACACCCATATATTTGGATTAAACAGTCAGAGTCATTACAGCGAATGTTATTGACCTTTTAAGATACAACTTTAATAGCTTTTCTCTCCCCTCTCTGTCTGTCACGGTGTGAAACGACACAGGCCGCCGTGCTGATGAAGTCCCCCTCAGGGTTTGCCTGGAATTGGAATCAAATACTTTAGATCCCCTCTTCCTCGTAGGTAATGCCACCAGCTTTGTGGCAGAGAAAGGAGAAATTAAAGGAAAAGCACACAATGAGAATGAGGAGCAGGCGATCAGGATTACCAGAAAGGACACTCATTTTCCAGTGGCCAGCCAAGCTAGACAAAGCCTGAGTGTGGGACCGAGGCCGTGATTTTAAACTCCCACAACAAGGGTCCCCTGCGATGAATAAAAACAGATCATCAACAAACAATCAAATCAAGAAACAGAGCGAAGACTTTAAAAATGCCAGTAATATTTGAATGCATTTATAAAATACATCGACTGCTACTGTGTCAATAAAACCCAAACCATTAACTTTTTATAAACCAGAGTTTTATTCCCTAAACTTACCAAACAATACATGAAACCATAACTTTAATTCAAAATAACTGAATTCCTAGCCGTAGTATAATGGTGTTTTTTCAGACAGCACAATAAAAACCTAGATGTATCAAATAAAAAGCTGCGTAATTTGGATACTCAACAACTAGTCAGTTGGGTTAAAACACTAAAAGCTACTGCAAACTTTTTGATTAAGGTTATTTGCCAAAAGCTCAAAAGTAGTGAAAAGTATTACAATTTATTTGGTCAGCATTAGCGGTTAAATCTTATCAGTTAGGTTAAAGTGCTAAACAGCGCTCAGTTAGCTTTAGGTGGCAAAAGATTAAACTTAGATAAAACTGATGAAAACTTTCGATTTGAGTTAGGCGCTAAAATTAGTTGGTCAAATTAAAGAGCTAAAAGGTACTCGGTTCATTTAACTTTTTATTTCAGCCAGTAAAAACTAGTTAGTTGGGGTAAAGCTACTAAAAATTGTTTGGTTAAGATTTACAACTGAAAGCTACTTGGTTACCTTTATGCCATAAAAGGTAGTTGGTCAGGTTAAAGTGCTAAAAACAATTGCAAACAGTTTGATTTGCATTAAGTGATAAAAGCTTTTTGGTTAAGTGTAATTGCTAAAAAGTATTTGGTTCGGTTTAGCCACTATAAACTGTTACATTGAAGAGCTCCTCTTTTAGGCTGTAAAATAGGGTCAGGGTTAGCTCCCCAAAACTAGTCAGTTATTTTAAAGCATTAATAGCTAGTCCTTTGCTTTAGCTGTTAAAAATGAGTCAGGTTGAAATGCTAAAAAGCTACTCAGTCAGGGTCTGGCTAAAAAGAGTTCAATTTTATCTACAAAGGATTAATCACAACAACAGTTTCCTCAGACTCTACAATAATACAGAGAAAACAATCAGTAAAGATTTATGTTTTATAACGTGTTTGGACTTCATGAAGGTAACGTATCGATATTCTTCTCCTGATTTTTAAAATGTTTTTATTTGAATGTATTTGTAGTGCCGGCAGTAAATGGACCCTTTGTCTCCAGGTGTGTTCGGCTGCAGGTTAATATCCTGCCCTGTCTCTGCTCCTATTTATCATCTCAGGTGTGTTTAAGTGCTACAATATGTGATGGAGGATGGCTCACATGTATTGACAACAGCCATTTGTAAATCACAGCACAGCGCCGGGTCACAACATAATCCTTCTCTCACTTTATATAAGAGGAAGATAATGCGATGGAACTTTTCTAAACTCGTAACCTTTTATCGCGGCCGCTCTCCTCGCTCTCTCACCTGTCCAGATATTGTTTCTGAGCTCGTATACCTGCTCCGCCGCTGCAGCCAAGTCGTGTTATTCACTGTCTGCAGCCATCAGCCTTTTCCAATCTCACCATCAGGGAAGTCACAGCTCTTTGTACAAGTGCCTTCAGTAATTGAATTTGTTGCAGAAATAGCGGCCTGGAAAATTTCATTTTCGCTCCCAGCGGGTGTGTGTGTGTGTGTGTGTGTGTGTGTGTGTTAAATGCAGTGGCGCTCGAGGCCCATCCCCTCCTTCCTAACTGATCTGCTCTGTCTTCCATTTCCAGTCTCCCACAGACGGCCGTCCCACTCCATTCTGGACTGCTGTCCTTCCACCACTGTTGCTTTCAGCCCCTCCATCCTCTCTAGTCTCACAGGACTGTTAGCTTTACCTAATAATCAGAAAATAATAATCTGAGTGCTAGAAAAAGAATTAAAGAAAATTGAGGCACTAGAGCTAGGAAGGTAAATATTCAATAGTATCTAAAATAATAAAGTTGGGTTTTACACAGAAATTCTGTAATTATGTTCATCATACCAATACTGTGTTTAAATAGGGAGTTTATTTTGTGTTGGACTGTGTCTTCACGTACACGGGTGTTTTTAAGTTTGGTTTTCTTAAGAAATATCACTGTCCGCATGAAAATGAAAAAACAAGTAAAGATCATGCCAGACAGGAGGCAAAGGCGCATACCTTTGATGTTGCAAGAAAAAATCTTCATTTTCCTCATCCACACATGAACAGTTTCAGAAGTACAGAAAAAAAAACTATTTTCCAAAATAGCCGTGTACGTATGAACGCAGCCTCAGAGACAGCAGGAAGGCATCATCATTAGCAGCCAAGATTTTAATTACTAACCCTAACTAACTCTGTGTTTATGCCTGTACTTGACTAACCCACATGTTTCATAATTAGTAGCATATTTATCAAAGGTCATGTGTGAATATCGGTCATATGTATGATGGAAAAATCATTTGCTCCACCACGAAATGAAATGAAATGAACGCACAGTATATATGAGAATAGCCAGATTAAAAGTTGTGTTCAGAGATGTGAAAAAATTTGCACCGTGAGAGGTGTGGATAGACCTAAAATCCAGGATTTAGACAGACGAAAAACAACTAAAACCTGAATGCAACAAAATCCAAAAATAAATAAATCGAAACTGGAGTCAAAAACTCAAGTCACCAGAAACACAGCAACATCAAACCCAGGTTCACAGGTTTTGGTCAAAATAATCAAAAAATCTAAAACTCAAAACAAAACCCAGGATGGTGACATTAAGTGTCTACATCAGGACGTTAGACATCGCTGCCAAACTTCACAGTGTACTGATTAGAGTTACAATCAAAGCAAAGCCGACAATGGGAATCCTGTGAGCTCTAAAGTTTAATGCTAATGCTGCAGGTACACCCTAACACAAACCACTGATGTGCCACCTGAACACAGCCAAATACAATCGATATTTCTGACTCCGTCTCAGTTCTCTGTTCAGCATTTATCACCTCACACTCGAGCAGAAAGAGTTTATTGTTCAACTCAATTCAATTCAATTTTATTTATATAACAATACATCACAGGAAGTGCACCTGAGTAATAGAAGATAGGATAATATTGGGTTCAGTATCTTGCTCAAGGGTACTTCAGCATGGAGACCGAGAGAGCTGGATCTGAAAGGAGAGCAGCAAATTACAGATAAAAACATAATAATTTTCTAAATTGCAATGTTGATTAAATTAGAAGCAGTTAACAAATTACTTTTCCTAAAACAGATGAAAAAAGTACTTTGATTTGTGATATCATTTAAGGCAGAACTGAAATAGACATATTTTCCTTTCAACATTTATTTTAAACTGTGACATTTAATTTCCTGGATAAGTGAAACAGATTTTAACAAAACAAAAAATGTAGCTTAAACATCGATTACACTATGAAAGATCAAAATTGTTCCCATCATTTAAAAAAATGACTGAAACAAACTAGGAATGTGTAATCTGACTGATTTTTAGGATTTAAAAAAATGGCCTCCACATGCATGTAAGTCCAAAGCTGTCATAATCACAAATAAACAAGGATAATAAAATATGATTATAAAAACTATATGACATATTGCGCATTCTATTTATAGGAATAAACATAATGCAAGTGCGGGAATATAATAATTAAAAGATATTATAAATATACGAGCATATTATTTTATGTATATAATTTTGTAGTTTAAATTCATATATTTTTGTTTGACTCCAGACAGGAGGTCATGTAAAAGTCTCACTGTCTTTCCCCTTTCTTGCATAATGGAAAAAAGGAGACAAAATAAATACAAAATATGTAAATAAAGAGCAAAACTGAAAAAGAAATAAAAAGAAAAACAAGAGTGGAAGTTAAAAAAAACAATTTGAGAGACATTTTTAAGTTATTTAATGCCTACATTTATTTACTCGGGTGCCATTTATGTATATTTAAATGTTGTTTATTAATAATGACCCTCTCAGTCCTCTGTACACCTAATGCCCTCAGCTGCAATAAAAACAACAGTAACAGCAGCACTTTTATTTGACCATACTGGTGTCTTATTTGTTCTAAATGTTCAGATCTTTTGCTTTGATGAATAAAACAAACTGCAGCCACCAGGACCTGAACAGCAGGGGGCGCCACTGAGAGCCAGAGGTTAGCTTAATGCAGCAGTTTTACTTGTAGCTGTTTTTTTTTACTGTGATGTTGAAGAAAAAAAAAGTTCCTGAATACTTGACCGCCTCTGCTGCGCTGTGGGGTGGAGGAGGGGGTGTTTGGTTGGGGGAAGTGGGGTTATGTGGAGGGGATTTTGAGGACTTGTCACGGTGGCAATTTTCTCCTAAATACCTTCCACAAATAATGGTTTTCAGAATGAGCATTAACAGGGTTGATTACACGAAATGGCCCTTTTAATTTACAGCGGGCTCCTATTGATCACAGGAGTGCAGATTAAAGCGTTCAATGAAGCCCGTGATGAGGTATTAACCAGCTGGAGCCCCCCGGGGGGCCCGAGGCTGGCCGGGGCTCTGCCTGTGTACAGTTATTCCCCTGTAATGAAGTGCCTCTATGCAGGGGCATGGAGCCCCGGCAGGAAAAATAGATTGAAGATGATGAGCTCTTCAAAGTCATTTCTCGCTCTCTCATTCCACCTCATACCCGGTGCCTCCTGCCCCGCCGTGCCCGCTCCCGAAAATGCCTCGGCTTTACTTAGCCGGGCCGGACCGATGCAATTTTTATGACCTTATTGCTTTTTTACCATGGTAATAGTTTTGAATCAATTTATCAATCTGCAGGAGCCATCAGCCATGTTGCCCTCGAAGATCAAGTCCAGGTCATTCCATCATTGCTCTCTGGTGCACTGAGATGGAAAGGCGGCAGGAAAAAAACCTCCTGCTCCTCCTCCTCGCCTTCATCACTGCCAGCGGCTATATGAGAATGCTCCTCAAACAGCTTAGCAAACATGCTCTCACCAGTTTAACCCGTCATCCCAAACCCCCACCATCACGCAGGGATTTCTTATTATCTATCGCCTCGTGATGGAGACTTGGAGAGGGGGATCGAGGAGAGGCACCACCACAATAAGAGCCTCTCCACTTCTACAAGTGTGTGTGTGTGTGTGTCAGAAAAGCAGCTCTCTTTATTCAGCTCTGGCATGAATGTGCTCCCCTAATCCAAAGCTACCGGTTTAAAGAAATTCACATAAATCTGCAGAAAGGCTGTTTTATATTTTCTGGATTGATTCAGCTCGTTTTCAGATCAATAACAGATTGAAGAGGACGATTTATTCTGGGGATTAATATGTTTAAATGAGCGTTACGGCTCTACTGTCCTTGTTCAGCTTCAGCAAATGTCAATTAATGTTCCATATCTTCTGTGAGATCAGGCCTGAGAGCTTTCATTCAATTAGGCTGAATTATCGGAGGCTCCGTCTACTGTATGCCACATAATGCTCAATCAGTAATGTGATAATGGCAGCGTGGCTTTGCTTCACATAACCGCACAGCTGCAGAGTTCCCCAGAGACGTTGCAATGCAAAATATTACTGAAATTTCTTTACATCATCATTTTTAGATGATTTATTTGGAAACGTTTCACATCTGTAACTGTGGAAGCAGCTCATCTGTCCTACAGTATGGAACTGGGACAAACAATCGACCAATAGTCCACCTGAGGCTCCAAAGTCTTTATTGGTCTAATTTCTCTCCTCATAATAACTGTATGTATATGACAGAGTGATGAAAACAATGGGGAGTTTTCTGAAAACAGTGATCACCAGATATCACTGTGAGTAACTGTGGCAATCCTCAGGGCTCTATTATCGGTCTTCTACTTTTTATTTAAATTTAAATTATACTCTTGTTTGTCAAAGCACAAAGTGTTTCCTACTTCATAACTGCATGAGCTATAAATTGTACTAAGGCTTAAAGTTTGCATTATTGACCAAGCCACACTACAGGTGGATGGCGATATATGTGGCTGTAGCTGCTAGCTGTATGCTAGGCTTCAGTTGGAGTCCCTGAACTGGACCTCTGGACTGTGTCTGTGCTGCTGGAACCTTTAGGAGCATTTTAATGACATTGTCTGACCAGTAATGTGGCTGCTGTGCACTTAATTGCACTAACACACAGTCTTGTTTTGGTGAGTTCTTGATCTTAATACTCAGACTGATTGTTGTGCTGCCCTCTGCTGGCTGTGTGACTCCACCCAAGCTTTACATCAACAGCTCCTGTAGGAGATCCCATCCTGTGTTAGTCTGGAATATTTCCACTCTGGGCCTGTTATTCCCACATAGATCCTGGCTTTGTAGCAGCTGTGGGGGAACCACAAAAACTGAGGAGGTGGTGGTTTTGATTTTCACTGAAGCCAGAGGCCACCTATCGCATTACTGTAAAGCTTTATGTGACAGTCATGTTTGTGTATTCTGCACTGTCGAGTTATTCGTTAGAAAGTCACAGAGGCTTAAAGTGTGAGACGTGAGTTGAGGCCTCACAGACTCGCCCCCTCAGAGCGGCAGGAAGGCAGATGGTTTTCACAGGACGCTAAATATAGAGCGTCTGTGTGGAGCCTGTGCTCGGCCCCCCGTCGTTTCAGAGAAATCATCCTGAACACAAACACATTAACAGTGTGTCTGCAATGTGCCTCAGCCAGTCCTTCGCTGCGGACCACACCGAAACATCTCAACGGTCCCAGTGTAGCCACAGAATTCAAACTAGAATCTGCAGTTCCTCTAACGTCCAGCAGAGGGTCTAGCAGTAAGTCAGCCCACATAGACTTCCATCTTAAAACTTTAGAGCAGAAGCAAACATTTACAGCGTGATGCAAAATCTGTTCTAGTCTCTATAGCTGTCAGTCATGTGGACTGCTGCTCCCCTCTGAGCCTGATTCTCTTGAAAGTTTCTTTCTGTTAAAAAGGAGTTTTTCCTCACCACTGTTGCCAAGTGCTTGCTCATGTTGGGGTTTTCTCTTATTTTTACTTACAATATAAAGTGCCTTGAGGTGACAGTTGTTGTGTTTTGGCTCTATATAAAATAGAATAGAATAGAATGCCTTTTATTGTCACTATACACATGTACAATGAGATTCAGAGCTTCTCCTACCCAGTGCAGACATGTGGGAGAAGAAAGGGGGTGAGGTGCACAGTTCTGCGGTTCTACTATGTACATACGAAGAGTCCCAATTCAAAAAATGTCAAATATACAAATAAAGAAAAAAAAGAAAATAAATAGTTTTATATATTTACAGTGTGAGTTATTGCATGTAAATAACAGGTGTTAAATTAATTTACACCTGTGAATGATAACTCGCCTGTTGAAAAGCTGACTCACTTTTGGAGCCAGCCTCAGGTGGACATTCATGAACTATAGTTTTTGGCTTGTTTTAGTCCACGACCAAACACCAGGAACATACTACTGCACGAGTGCATGTGTTTATGTGTGGGCTTTAAATGTCACAGGGTGACGGTGTGAACATGTAAACGTCTCAACCTCGACGTTAGAAAACCAAACTTCCAGAACATCCTGACCCTACAGGCCAGTGTAGAGCAGCTGTTTGATATGGACCGGGAGGAGGTTCAGGATCAAAGGGTTGCCAGATATGATCCTCATTAGCTCTTGCAGCTGAATTCATCTTCTTCCTGTAACACCAGCCTGTTGCATCTTCCCTATTCATTCCCTCCTAATATATTGAAATACTATGCAACAGCTTTACGTAAGAGCCACGTGCCGTGGGAGCCACGGCGAGTGATTGATTATTTGATGACACTTTGCCGTAGTTTTTAACTCATCTTTTCCGGGCTATGTTGAACAGTAATGGGTTCATGAGGCCGTATGTGATGAATATTTAAAAAGAAACTTACATGAAACTGTGTCAAGGGCACGACTGAATTATGAGTGTGGCATCAGTGAGGAAATGTGAAGACGAGTCCATAAACAAAACCGTTTCTGTCTCTGCGGCTGGATTTAAAATGATTGTTTGGATTTCTGAGTGTAAATCACTCAGAGAATATCATGAATTAAACATCATATGCAGCTGGTTTCAAACAGAGAACGCATGCCGTGGTTCCCAAACCCCCTGGACACCTGAATTCACCTGCTTCCTGTTCTAATTTCAAGGCTTTTTGCTGTAATATGACATTATTTTAGTTGTTAGCAAATGAGGTCATGGAGTCCTATTGAAATCATTTTCTTCTTGGATTCCTCGCAGTGTTTATATGAAGCCGAGCCCTTTGCCTTCAGTAAGGATGGATCATTTTAATGGTGGTTGTAATTAGGAGCAGGAGCAGATGTATTTTGCTTAGAATCCAGTCATTGGTGGTGGGGTGAGAGGCCTTTTTAGAGATGATATATTTCTGCATCAATACGTTTCTTTTATTTGAAATCAGAAACATGTATCAGTAAAGTGACACATATTTTTCAGTGAGAACGATGCTCCTGAAGTGTTTGGGATTTTTGCCTGATGTAAATCTCAGCTGTTCCTCTGTGAACTTCCAGATGTGGGTGATGGCCTGGTATTCCGGTCAGCCGTGGAGCAACACTGCCGGAGTCCGAGCTCAGTGTGGTCTGCTTATCGTCTGCTGAAATAAGAAAGAGCCTAAAGCAGCTCCTAAACCAGGAGGTGTTGTTTACAGATGTCCACGCTACCCCGCCATGGGCTCTGATGCTCTGCCTTGTTTCTTTTCCTGAAATATAATAACAATTTCCGCCATCTTTGTCAAGTTGCAGAATTGACCCCTCTGTAAATTAATGACTTGTCTGGTGTATATTTGGATGTCTGGTAATTAAAGGCGCTGCTGTGTCGGCTCACAGGACCGTTTTCAGTGCCTCTGAAATGAGATCGATCCCGGGGAAGATGGTGCTCACTGTTCACACAGTACAACAACGTTTTTGTAGAAGGGTTGTATTAAACTAGTGTAAGGAAACAATTTCTGGAGCTGTTTGGGACTATTTTTAGTGGTGAATGAATCCATTTGGTGATTTGGTTAGTACTACTATTTAACAAAAAGTTATGAATTTAAATAAGTGATGAAAACAGCATGGAAAGTTTTTCCTTTAACAATTAAAAGGTAAGTTATCTGCTAGAAGGATCACTTTGTCTTGAAGACGATCACTTCTGAGGGCATTTCTTCTTTTTGGGGGGTTGTGAAGCTGCCGTGTTCAGTGGCTTGCACAAAGGTCCTTTAATTGAATGCCACAGTAGTAAATAGGCACTAATGAAAGGATGAGGTCTTTGGGATTACGACAGCCAATCAGAAGTCAGCGTCCAGACTCCTCCGGCTGCCCTGACCTCCAACATTCCCAGAAAGAGGCTCTGTATTCTGGCCAATATTGGACTAATCCTCCCTCTATCTGCGTGCTCCTGGAGGTCAGCCTTAAAAAAAGCATTAAGCCAACAGCTAATGGAATTAAGGCTATAATAATATAGGGATATAGTGAGACAATTCTATTAACAAGATATAAATCATGTTGAGTGTGAGGTAAGTGTTTTTTAATTGATTGATGGAAACGGCGATCCATAGGTTTTCTGGAGACTAACAGCCATTTACCGTCTCCGGCAGAGCAAAAGAGGCAAAAAGGGAGAGATAAGAAAATTACGGCGGGCCGAGGAATAAATTATTCAGAAAAGATAATCATTTTGTGCTGACATTACTAATGTGAAGAAGCATTTAATCTCCCTCCGGTGGGACGGGGGCCCGGGTGAAGGTTTTTATAAAGATTAAAACTGCACCCAGAACCACACGCTCTCATTACCCACACCGCTGTCCTCTAATCAAGGAGAGGGAGGCTCTGCACAGCATTCTGGGAAACTTCACTCAATAACACGCACACACAGGCATGCAGAGAAAACACACAAACAGCAGGCGGGATTTAATTTAGACTGATTTTGACTGGAGGAAAAAAAAAAAACGTCTCCGGGCCTCCAGAAGTTTGGACTCCGTTCAAAGGAAACATTAAAGTTTATTTATTCACTTTAAAATGCAAATCAGCCAAAAAAATATGAATTTTCAGCAGCTGTCTCTGAGCAGTTTATAAAAATACAACTTTAAATTATAATTAAATCACACCAGACAAAAGTTACCGAACACAGCACATAAATACTAATGCCAGTTACTGAGTAACGGGCAGCAATAATGAATTAAAAGATGGCAGCGAGTGCGTCGATGTTTGGTCATTAACCAGGTTTTTGATTTATTTTTTTGGTCCAGGGATCAGTGAATACTGCGAATATTGCCGTTTTTATGATACTTGATTAGCGTGTGTTCATACTTTGGTTTGATTTGAGGTCAGATGGGCTTTCTAACAGACTTCCAGCAGCACGGGTTTGAACTTTTTTGGTAAAGAAACAACTCGGGCACAGCTGCCATGAACCTTGACTTTTTAAAGTAATTATACAAACGGGAAAGCAAAATGATGTCCCGTATTTTATGGTGGAGAGAGCGGAGCGCCCTGTGAAAGCGAAGTGTTGATTTATTGGTTGCGTTCCCACCCTCACCTTTGACCCAAAGACTGAGATGGAGGAGCATACAAGCAGTGGAAATGAGCTTCCTCTGAAGGAAAGAGCTCAGCGTAGAGCCACTGACCTCCTTGAAAGGAAACTAGTGAAGTGACCAGGATGCCTCATGGGTGAGGTGTTTGAAGGGATACCAGGACATTGGAAATGCTTCTGTGTTCTCCAGAAGAGCTGCAGGAGGCTGCATCAAACAAAAGAGAGGAAATAATCTTAAAATATCTTGGGGACTACTTTCAGTGGTGCATTAATGTTTAATGTTTGGTGATCTGGTGAGGATTAGTGGCAGAATGACAGGGAGCTTTTGTTAGAAATACTACAGTGTTTGTGATTAGCCCAGATAATCCTCCCTGCTTACATTTTTATTTAGCAGGACTCAAAATGAGCCCATAAAGTCACGAGAAGAGTGTTCATGGAGGTTGGGGCAGGGGGATGTCCTCCTTCTACAGGAGCGGTCTCTGTGCGACCACTAGGGATGGGAATCGAAAACCGGTTCTTGTTGAGAACCGGTTCCCACTATTTCAATTAATTGGAATTGTTTGTCATTTTTGCAAATGATTCCCTTATCGATTCCAGTCACCTCGAATGACGTCACCACGTTGTAGAGCGTCATTTACCTGGCAGGAAACATGGCGCCTAAGCGGCACAAACGCTCAAAAGTTTGGTTATACTTTACGAGAACAGATGACAACAGGGCAACTTGCAATACTTGCAAAGTAGATATTTCATTTAAGGGAGGAAACACTACGAATATGCAAAAGCATTTGCTCACAAAACACGCGATAACCTTAAATTAATGTTGTGTTTTTAATTCCGCTCCGGACTCGTGAATCTCAACCCAGCAGCAGCGGTAACGTTTGCACGTCCTCTCCCGTTAATACGGCGGGTAAATAATCAACTAACAGTACATATTATGTTAGCAAAACCTGCTACTACTACATTTAGGTGACCATGATGAGAGAGACAGACAGAGTCTGGCTGGCTCAGATGCTCGAGTGTCACCGAGCAGTGACTAAGTTTGTGGTCAAAGGCTGCCACAGCAGATGCCCCGATTTTTGGTAAGTGAATGTGTTTAATTGTAGGCAGGGACATTACTGGATATTCTTGTGTAATTGCTACAAAATAATTTATGTTATACTTTGCTATTGCTACAGAAGAATATCTATTTTATTCATATTTTACATTTACAATGTTTTTTTCCTGGGGACCCCGTGACACCCCATTGAAGAGCCGTAGGCTGTGGATCTCTTAAGATCTCACTGTTGGGTTTGTAAGGCCATGTTACTCCTAAATTTCTATCTTGTTCAAAGAGACAATATAAAACAAAGTTCTAAGCTAATCGACCTTAGTGTTCTCCTTTTTTAAAAACAAGAATCGATAAAGAATCGAATCGTTAAACAGAATGGAAAATGGAATCGGAATCGTGAAAATCTTATCAATTCCCATCCCTAGCGACCACGCGTATCGCCCACTGGAGGCTGTTAAAAGAATGCAGGTTTGAGGCTCCAGGAAACAGTAAGTCCAGGATCCACGTGTACTAGCCTGGTGAAATAACCCCACAACGCCGTGCGAGACAGGAAATCCCTCAGAGCGTCTGCAGATAATGGCTGAAAAAAGAAAACAGAAAAGGCACGAGACAGGCGAGATAAAGAGACGGCGCTCGGCTCATCCAGCGTGACAAATTATGAGAGTTACAAAGTGGGATGACAAACGGGCGGTTGAGCAGGAAGTTAACAGGAGCGCGGCGGTCGGCAGCAGGCGGCCGCCGTTATCTCCCCTCATGTTTATTAGAGCCGGCCTCTTGTTGGGCGCCGCCGCGCTGACAGTGATGGACAGCTCCTATTAAGACCCCGCGTACCCGGCAGCTGGCAGGAGCAGATACATTAAATACAACTGTTATTACTTTTCATTGGCTCGCCTGTAAAATATGGCCACTAAATAGTTGTTGCCATCGGTTTGATACAAGATTTTAATTTGAGAGACGGCTCGGGGGCTTTGTTCGAGCACGATAATGGTGGTGTACATGCGAGGGTATTGATGCGCTGTCTCCTCAGAGCTTTGTTTGCTGTTATATACGACTCCCCGACCGGGATGTTATCAGACGCTTGTCCTCCCTTCTCATTCACAGAGCGTGTCTGCTTATCACAGCAGGCTTCAGTGTGGTCAACAGCAGCATTTAACCCTTCGATGAAGCCCTCAGCTCCCCACACAGCTCGCGCTGCGGATAGCTGACAAATTAAAGGAAAATACTACCAGCTGACTCTGTAAGGATGATTTCATCCACTTAAAGAGAAGGATCAGTTCAGTTTTGTAGACACAATCAACACCTCCATCCAGTGATGTGAAGCAGGTTAGAAAGAAGAATCATGTTCATCCCTGCAGGAGTGGTAAAAGGTTCTTATAAAGCAAGAGTAGTAGTTTTTTTTTCTATATCTAAGCGCTTCAATCACTCCGATGAACGCATCAGGAATAACTTGAGGTTCAGTATCTTGCCCAAAGATACTTATGCATCCAGATTGGTGCAGTCAGGGATCGAACCAGTGACATCCCAGAGTAGATGAACAGCTCTGATCAGTTTTAAAGCAGGACTCACAGCCTGAGGACTGAATCTGAGTTTCTGTGGATTTTATTTCCAGTGTTTGGTGTATTTTTCCTTCCTTCTTTGATTCCAGCTCCATGTTCAGTGTTGGGTGCTTTCTCCATTTCTGGTTTTACTTTGACAGTTTCCTTGTTGTAAACATTATATTTTTGGATTTATTCATCGTCCTTTTAAGCTCACTAGACTTTTTGCTGGTTTATTAGTTACTCCTGCATTTTTGAGTTACACTCCACACAGAAACAAAACAAGTCAGAGCAGATTTAAAGCTTTCTTTTCACTGCATCTTGATCCCAGGATCATCTTGTAGTCATATTTTATGTGATATCCTCAGTTCTGAGGCGCCAGTTTGTTCTCACTGTGATGGATCCATCACTGATGCTCACAGCAGGTCAGAGCAAAGCCATTTCATCTTTAGACTGTTTCTCTAAACATATTTTCAGCCCTGAAAGTTTCACGTGGAGATCTGCTGAACATATGAAGCTGTGAGGGCTCAAAAATGCTGGAAAATAATTGAAAAATGTCAAATTTGGACCCGGCCTCTGTGTCTCTGGAGGGCCTGAAACAGTTACTCAGTTTTTGTGCTGTAAAATATTTCACAGCTTCATTAAATAAAGCTATC
This sequence comes from Neolamprologus multifasciatus, assembly GCF_963576455.1. NCBI lineage: Eukaryota > Metazoa > Chordata > Actinopteri > Cichliformes > Cichlidae > Neolamprologus > Neolamprologus multifasciatus. Next base: position 39,062,698 of record NC_140445.1, on the reverse strand, counting down.
AATCAGCTGATTCTGGGAGCTTTTCTTAGATTTGGTTTATATGGAATGACCCTTTAGCCTGTTCTGTTTCCCCGTCCTTCCTCACGTCACGCTGTGTGTCTCTTTGTGTCCTAAATAAAGCACTTTGAATGTCGTGCCGTAAACACCGCCGCCACCACTGCAGATAAACTTCTTGTGAGACTCAGGTTACAGCTGATATCCGTCCATCCAACCCCGCCAAACTCACCCCAAACGCTCATGTCGCGGTGATGCATTAGAAGCAGGACTGTCCAATAATACGCCAGCCAGGCCGGACTGTGTCTCCGTGGTGACGGCAGGACATCTGCATGTTGGCTGGTGGCGAGGGTCCGTGTCACGTCCTGCGCTCTGTGTGCTGCATATTAAAAGCTTTATGGAAGCAATTAAATGTGTGCTTAATGGCCAGGAGTTGGCAGAATGATTGTACAATTGAATTAGCAGTTATGATGGCCGGCATTACAAGATGAAGTAAATGCAATTACCTCAGCCCCCCCCCCTCCCCCCCTTCAGGTTCAGCAGCATGATGGGACTTAATTAGCTCTTGTCACATACACTTTCCTCCTGATCTAATTCCCCGGCAGCCCAAAGTGGATCGGAGGCAGCGCCGGCCCTCTCTGTCCGCCTTCACATTGATGTTCTCAGGGGCCATTTTCCTCCATGATGCATTGGAGCTGACTCATCCCAATAATAATAATAATGGCTGCACAGAGTCCAAAGGAGAGGCAGCTTCCTGGATCATCTCTGCACACGACCAGCAGGCTGCTTTAATACTTTTGGGATGCTGGAAGGAGATTTTATAAAGACTTTATGAAACAGAGGAACATTTTTAGTCTTTTTATCTGTTTTAGAGCCAAATTTCCATTAGTTCTCTGCACTTAGATACACTCCAACTTATTTTTTAATTGTAGTTCATCCTGTCCAATTTCTGCAAAAGTCTGCTGTATTATTCACATATTGGGTATTCCTGTTTGCCTGCCCAGAAATGGATCAGATCGACTGTTTCTTGTCCGAGCGTCTAATGTGTTGGATCAAACTCTCATCTTCTTAACAGGCTGCACTTTTTTGCCTCTTACTAAAAATCTCAGCCTCTCCAGTTTTATTTTAACAGCTCGGGAACAGCACTTTTTCCACAGCTAGTAGTCCAAACCCTGCAGAAACATAATAATAATGACTAACCTCATGCTGTGGATGGATCGTCTTAGATGTTCTCTTGGCTAAAGTTTGGTCCTTTTCAGCATCTTCTTTCAACTGCGGATGGAAACAATGAGCTGCTTCTCTATTCTGACGGTTAGTGGCATCATGGGAAAGAATCTCAGCTAATCAGCTTTTAAGATACTGTGTTAAATATGCAAGGCGAAGCAATTTTTAAAAACTTTTTGGCTTGAAGAATATGCCTCAGTGTCCATCTTTGAAAATTGCCCTGGTCAAAATATATAGAATATAAAAAACTTGATGAAACTACTTTGATGTTACCCTGACATCAAATTAAATCCTCAAATTTCATTTAGCAAAGCTGGAGCTCCACCTTCTTGGACCTTCTGTTAGTACATTGACCACACAGCAGCCATATTTTTGGTCACATGATGTCATTAAAATGCTCTAAAAGGCTCCAACAGCACAAATACAAATCAGAGGTCCAGTTCAGGTGAAGCCTAGCATACAGCTAGCAGTTACAGCTGCACATATCACTATCAACCTGTCAGTCAAAGAGGCCACGCCCCTAATAATGCAACGTTACAATGTTGCAATGTTAAGCGTTAATGAAATTATAGCAGGTGAGTTATAAAAACAATCCCCTCCTGTACAGTTGGTTATGAAGTAGGAAACATGTTGTGCTTTGACAAACAAGAATATAATTTAAATGTGAATAAAAAGTAGAGGATCAATAACAGAGCCCTGTGGAACACCACAACCTGTACGAAAACAGTCTGTGATGGTCTGGTCTGGTTACTCATGGTGATCTCTGTTGGTTACTGCTTCCAGAAAAACTCTGATTTGGGTGTAAAATACGTCAGGTCAGACCTTTAGATATCATTACATATGTGGACTCATGTTTCTTAACATAAACCCCACTATTATTAGAAGCAGACATCCCTCTCCTCCATTTGCTGTCATAACATGATGGAGTGACAGATAAGATTCAGCTTCAGTACACATATTGAGCATCATGTTGTGATGTCCTTCTGTGGGAGGTCAGGGAGATCCGCTCCGTCAGCAGTAGACTTCCTGTGCCGTTCAGTGTAAACCGAAGGAATATGAAGCCTGCGAGGACTCAAACGGAGGTGAAATGAATCATACTCGATGTCGTCTCAGGTCTCTCCGGAGCCCCGCTGCTCTCCCTCCTCTCCCACAGAAACCATTGATTAGCTCTTAGTCGTGCTCATTTGCCAGCGATCGAGGCTCAGCCAGTGTGAATGTGGTGTCCTTGCAGATTTAGTGGTCACTTCTCTCAACTTTGCCCATTAACCTGAGTGCAGCAGGCAGTTTGCCCCCCTCCCTGAGCACCGCAGGAACATTTATTACCCAGGGACACTCTAATGGATCCCAGTTAAGGTGTGTTAACAATTTTTCTATTGATTAATTGGAAGAGAATCATAGCCAGACTAACTTAGCCCAGAAGATTTAGTGGCTTTTAAGGTAGTAGCGATGAATATAATGCTTTAGAAAGAGCTTCTGTACATTATATATATGACACCTGCTACATTAAGCTACATTAAGCTTTAATACGTCTTCATTACTGGCACTCTGCCCAACCCCTTCAAGGTTGAAATAGAGATCCACCTTTCATTATACCACCCATCATGGCTCTATGGAGAGATATCAAATAATAATGGAACTGTTGAAACAGTTCTGCCTCAGTTGTTAATGTTAATCGATGTATTAAATATTAAAGATTTCCAGACTTTGAACTGCTGCCACGCTTCTCCCATCAGGACCACTCCAACCACTGTAGCCAGCTAAACGCTCATCTTCCTGGTAATTAGGCAAAGTAGAGGATGATGGCGACCCTGTGACCTTTAACCCCCCCTCCTCTCCATGATACCGCACAGTGCTGCTGAAACAAGGAGAACTCAAAGACTCGTTTCAACAGGTCAGACAGAAGAGAGGAAGATTTAACTGCAGGTTTCAGAGTGTTAAAGGCTGACCTGATGAATTTTAAGGCCTCACATATTTCTGTTTTATTAATGGAATAATAACACGAAGGATCAGATTCACAGGAAATTTAAATAAAACCTGTTTAATGTACTCATGATTATTCATAAACACAAGAAAACACTTTTTTTCTGGAAAATGTCAAAAACTTGTTTTAGACTAAAAACTATGCTATTATTTTTTCAGCAAATAACAACCTGAATTCATGTTTTCATATCCTAATCTGAGCTGCACACTGGACTTCCCCGAGAAATTAGAGAAGCGCTAAAACTAACGTAAATAACTGCAATTTGGTGTCTTAATGAAAAATAATAATAATTTACTATTTTTTTTTACTATTTTTTCAGCTTTTTTGTAAAACAGTATATTTGAAAATTCATAGATACATTATATTTTAGCATTAAAAACTATGTTTATTAGTCAATTTATTTTATTTTGCACATACTGGAGGATGATGCCAGTGATTTTGGTATATAAAATGCAAGACCAGGCTCCAGCATGCGGATGACCTTTGCCTTCTTGAAAACACGACTGAAGCTGCATTGAGTGGAAAGTGGCGTATACCTTAGCACCTCTAACTCGAGGTCATACATATGGTTCTGGTATGGGCCTGGTTCTTCTCACCTAGGTTGGCTCTAACACTGATCATGCAGAGCTCAGCAGTCACACTAAGAGAAGACTTGGTGTCTACAATAGCTCCAATTTACAGCAACAGTAATGTCAGGCTGCTTTATATCAAAGGCAAAGCACCTGGCAACAGTGGGAAGGACGAACTCCCTTTTACCAGGAAGTGACCTCCAATAGAACCAGGATCAGGGCATGGCAACCTGCTTATTATTTCAGGAAAACTTGAATCCAAAATGACTTTTTAGTTGGAAGACTTCTTAGATGATCTGACTCTGTAGCGTTAAACTCCTGGCAGAAAGTGGAGTCTAGAAGCTTCTGTGACTCATACACGAATGCTTCAAGATCAAAATGTTTCGTTTCTCTCATCACTTCAAGCGACTTCCTGTCATGTGCTCATGCTTCTGCACACGTGCGTTCACTCTGAACAGTCCAGTGAAGATTGGTCCATCAGATCAGGACACACAATCTTCGGGATGAAAGAGACATTCTGGCTGCCGCACACGACGCCGCAAAAATAAACGTCTCGCAGCGAGCTGACGTCACGTTGGCAAGGAGCAGAGGTGTGCTCGGTTCCCAGTGTGTGGAGAGAAAACAGCTTCCCCTGCAGGACGCCCCCGCCGCCCACATGCTCAACCCCAAACCTCTGTTTCTCTTTCCCTTCGAGCATCCAGAGCCTTCCTCGTGTTTGCTCTGCAGATTGTTTGATGACAGCGAGTGGCGGCAGCATCCAAAGTCAGCTTATGATTCTTTCATGATGTCTCATCCTAGAAATATAAGTCAGATTCAAACAGTTATCAGAGCTTCATGCATGTGGTTAGGAGACACATGAAGGAGCCGTCACATTACTCCAGTCTATCCTGATTAAAAGGCCGCTTTCTCCCAGGTTTTCTCCCGGTTCAGTCGGACCTCAGCGCATACATGCCAATCCTCCCGATTCACGTCAAAGAGAAAACTGATTAAACAGAAGTGTGAGATGGTCGAGAATTTACGCCAGCGTCCAGTTATATTTTAGATAGCAAGGAGCAGACGGCAGAGTTTAACTCCACCGAGAGAGTTTGTGACGTAATTCTGAAGGCTAGACTGTCCAATTTCACAGTCGCTCACTTCCGGCCTACCCAGCTTTCGGAGGACCCGGCCCAGTTAGACTGCAAAGGCCGGGTCCTCAGGTGGACGCAGCCAGAAATGTAATTTATGTTATCCGAGTTTTATCCGAGAAAACGTTTTTTGTACATATATGTATATGTCCCCCCCCCCCCCAAACAGCCCTTTTGAATGTCTCCCTAATTCTGAGGTCTCAAGGTTGGCAAGTATGCCTCAGCGCAGATTTACTCATAACAAGGTTTAATCATCTGTGGAGATCACAGAAAGTTAACAGAAGCCAAAAAGATGAAAACCCCCCCAAAACAGATAATGCTGAAAAGACAAGCTGATATCGTTTGCAATATTTTGCTTTTTTTTTTTTTTTTACACCTTTGGATTTGGCTTCTGCCGCTCTCTTCCCGAATCCTTCCCGTCTGGCTGCAGTGTGGGAAGCCACTGCATCCACCCGCTCACCTCATCATTCAAAGCATCATCCTCCATTCTCCTTGGTGCGTCACATCTGCAGGGGCTGGAAATTAGCGGAGGGCATTCCTAGTCATGGAGCTCCTGATTTGTCAATCACTTTTCAATTAGCAAATGAGCTGAGTGAATTCAGACAAACCCGTATTCGCACACAGAGCCTTCAGGCGTGGAGTCACAGCCTTGTTACCCAACATGGTTTTAATGTTTTAGATTCAAAAAGAATTTGAAATCTGAAGTTTTTATGAAGAATTTGAAAAAGCACCGCAGGCCTGGGAATGTGTATTAAAATTATGCTAACACAGATGATTTAAAATTAGTGAAGATCCACGGGTGCATTTACACTTCCAGTGACTCCAATCATTTTATTATTGTATTGAAATGTCATATTTTTTTAAACACTGTTGTGTCTCCTACATTTTTTTCATGTCTTTGTTTAAGCAGACCATGAGTCTCGTGGTTGTGATGCTAATATCGTTTGCAATATTTTGCTTTTTTTTTTTTTTTTTACACCTTTGTAGCTTTGCACATTTTAAGTGTTTGGTTGTTTTTGTTCATGTTTGTCATATGTGGTCGTGTTTGTTGTTGTGCTCAGGTCTTCCATGTTTTACGGTATCCGTACTTGCTGATGTTGTCTGTCATAAGTTTGAGTTTGTGTTTTTTTCCAAAGACGAACATTTTCAGGATTTTCTCAGAGTTGCACTTTAAAGCTTTAAAGTGAAGGCGAGCTGTAATGAATGGTGTAAATAAAAAGCGGCGGGCTTGTGTAACGGCGCCGTCGGTGGAACCAGCGTGCAGTTTGTGTCAGGGTTCTGGGTCTGAGCAACCCAGGATCCCTGAGCAGTTATGGACTGGTTATATTATATGTATATTTGGTGTTGCTGTCTCTCTTCTTCCTGTTTGCGGATGTGTGTATGTGTTTCTGCGAGCGCCGGTCTGCGAGCGCCTTCAGGCCGGGTGGGTGTGGCCCTGCTGGTGGACTGGCCACACCCGAAGCCACACACCTGCTCCTGATCAGGCCTCGTCGGGGGAGCTACTTAAGAGAGTCTTGGAGCTCCCACCGACGCGGGATCATTTCGTGAGACTTCCCGTCAGTTCTCCAGTTGGTCTGTTTGTGAGTGTGAGCTTACCAAGTGAACTGAGGGTACTAACTACTGCCTCTATTTTCCCAGGAAGGATTGCTGGATGAGAGGGCAGCAGACACAGAGTGCACTGGCACGAGGGAGCGGACACACGAGCACAAACACTGGGAGAAGACACGGAGTGGAAGTCGGGAGCACACGGGGATGTATTGTTGTGTGTACAGTTTTCACTGTAAATAAACGCACTGCTTGTACATAGAGCACCGCGCCTGGGTCCTCCTTCCCCACACTCCCCAACGGTTTGCCATGCCAAACCGTGACAGTTTGTGGTTTATAGATGTAAAAAAAAAAAAAAAAAATCAGGACGAGGACGCTGCAGCTGCTGACTCGGACGGCTTTAAGAAATAAGTGAAGGAAGAGCGCTTCGTCCATTTATCGTTTAATGCCACATTAGCAATCTGCAGCGCTGTGGAGTCGCTGCCAGTGGAGGCAGCTCCGGGCAGATGGGCCGGCCTGTAAGATAGATCCACTGCCACATAAATCCCCCACCGCCATCACAAGCCAACCGAGAAACAGCACTAACAGCGTGTTATGGCGGGTCCGGAGCCGCTGCCAAAAGCAGCAGTTCATGCTTTTTCCCTGTTCAGACATTTGAGCGATGGACTCAGATGTTACCTCTCATTAGTATTACCGGACAGCAGAAACAAACAGAGAGCACTTACTGTCAGGCAGAAAAGGATAATCACGCTGCAGATGTGCCGAGCGCTTCTCCTTTGTCCTCATCGGGACAGCCGCAAAGCTTTAATGGCCCTAATGAATCGGCCGTACGCCCTCTCAGTCAGAGGCGTCACACGGATTTCACGCCCAAAATATTTGTTTCAGTTCACAGTGAAACCCTCTGCAGCAGATTCACACACACGTTGAGTCTGTCGAGGTCAGACTGCAGAGAGCCAGAAGGACGCCTCAGCTCCAGGTCACCGTCGACCCGGGAACGCTCCAAACCACAGGAGCTTTGTCTGAAACCAAAAGAAGTTACCTTTGAAATCAAGTGCATACATTCACTTTGGAAAAGCACTTTCTCTGTTTGATAAAGATTTACCAAACCCAAACCCGGGATGAGTCACCTGACCGGCCCATGTGCTTCATAATTAGCATAAAACTGATCCGACCATCACTCAGCACTCTTTAAATGATCCTTGCTTCAGATGATCATTGAAACAGAAATTAATTAGTGGCCAGTAATGATGTAAACAGTGTTTTTCTCCCATCCAAACATCCAGGGTACAACCAGTCTCATATTCTAACTGAGAGACAAAAAACTGCTTGGCCTCTCAGGTGTTCAAACAGGTGAAATGCCTTTCAGAAGCGCTGATTTCAACCTGAACATAGACTAGTTAGACTTTTACAGACAGTTCAGTATGACTGTGAGACGGTCCGTAAACATACTGTGAGTGTTTATGGTGTTAAGAGTCTTTAACATGGACAAATATATAACTGGAGCTTAAATGAGCAGCTGGAACATGGTGGGCCTCAGCGGCACGTTTATCAGGTTTAAATCATCACTGACAATATTTTTGACCCTCTGTCATCAAATCAGAGTGATTTTTTTCAGACGTAAGCTCATTATTACACCCTTGGTAAACATTTATATTTATCTCTGTGATAAATTTGACTTAACAGACGCAAAGATGTTAAATGTAAATCTATTTTTCTTCATGTTTTCAGTTTATTTTGGGTCAGTAAGCATATAGTAAAGTCTAACATTATTATTTTAATCCTTGTGTCTAGTTTGCTATGATAACCTTGGTGTTTCCTGGTGGACCAATCAGCGTGCTTCATTTGACCCAGGGGTCTGAAGCGTTATCTGGAAGCCCGCCCCTCAGAGAGCAGAACAAGAGTATCTGTGACCAGCAGAGATTTGTCGAAGTCGTTTCATTCCGTCTCAGCCGCGGCCACAATTGACTTGTCATGTATTTTCCAGCTAATTAGCCCTTTAAAACGAGCGCCTATGTAAAGCAGCCATTGATAAAAACACAGCGGTAAATTGACCGTGAAATGCTGCCATTCATTCGGGGACAATGACCCCCTGTAGCGATAATCGGGATTAATTAGAGACCGTTAGGGGAGAGTGATGTCGGGGCGGCGTGCATGCTGGGTAGATAGCAGGGTTGCTCCCTTAAAGGGCGCTGTGATTGGCCAGTTCCTGTGAATGTGCCGGGGTTAACTAGCAGGGACGGGAGGCGATGTGGGCCTGAAAAGAAGGGGCTGCATTTTAACAAAAGGTCATTAGAAAAGCCCGGACTGCTCAGTTTAAACACCCGCACACCGCCCAGGGCCTGAAGCTGAATATTCAGGAAGATTGACCAAGAACCATCAGAGTTCATCACACAGGCTCTGAGCACAGTAATGGTACCCAGCATGTTTCTTCTGCAAGTGGAGGAAGAAAGTCGTGTTTCTCATGAAGGGTGAGGAGCTGAAAGTGCTGAAAAAGCCCCCCCACTGTGTGTTTAATGGGGAAGGGTGAGCTTTGAAGCCAGCATGTGGTGACAGCATCTTCACTCAGGCCTATAAAACCTCTGCAGGCAGATATCACTGCAACTCAGACCACAACACAAAGACAAGACACGACCCTGACATTTAAAGCCCCGCTGCCCCAAAAAGAGGCCGATAAAGCACCGAAATACTGAACGTGGGAACGCTCCACTGCACCTCCCCTGCAAGTGTCCCATATCGCATCCACCTTTCATCTAAAAACTGCATCATTTTGTCAAAAATCTCCAACACTGACTGACATGCAGAGACTCCACCGTGTCTCACAAATGGCTGCAGACTGTCACTGTTGGACCTCCTTCCTGTACATACTGACCATGATGTCGATCCATCTCTCCATCAGACCTGTTCCTCTGATCTTCAGACCTCAGCCTTTCCTCCTGTTCCCCATCTTTAAAAATGGCTTCCTGGCAGCTGCCCTTCACTGAGACCTTTCTGATGATTCTTCAGTAAACAGCAGAAGATCAGCTGAATGTCCAGATCATCTCTCAGGGCCTGTGCCAGGTCTTTCAGATATTGTTTCTCTGCTGTAGAGTTTTTAGGCCTCACACTTCTTCCGTCCAGTTTCCTCAGATTTTTAAGCACACACTGTACATCTGCTGAGATATGCAGAATTTTAAGTTAACTGGCCTTTGGGAATCACCTTGTTGAGGCAAAAATACTATTTTCTGTCAAACTGTTTTGCATGTGTCATAGATTCAGCTAAAATGTGAACAGATGAAGTGTGTGTGTGACAGGTTGCTGGGAACAAAGAGCTAAAAAAATCTAATTTAAAACTTGCTCTTTCCTCAGTTGTCTGTTATTTTTTGTGCCTTTTTATGTTTAAATGGTTTGTAGGTCAGAGTTCAGAGGTTAACAAACAAAAATGTTCAGGTACAAGGACTGGACTGAAAATAAGAGAAAAAGCAGTAATAAATTTGGGCCACCCACAGCTCTCCATGACTTTTGCACAATACAGTTAAAGGTATACAGAGATAAAAAAGTTTAACATGGAAAAGAGTATAAATTATAAATAAACAGCGAGTGTCATGAGATCGGTGAGTCGAGAGGATTTCAGGAACTTTGAAAGTCAGAACGTGAGAAGTTGATCTTCTCTTACTTCATCTCCTTTCCATAAACATGATGCTCCTGCTCAGGAGTCTTGCCTCTGTGTGATCGGGGAGTGTGGTGTTTCGCCATCATGTTCCTTGCTGTCAGCAATGCAGTGCGGCGTGATCCCCGCTGGCTCTGCTGGTTTCTCTGAGCGGGCGGAGCTGGTGGTGGAGCGCTGACAGCGATGCGACAGGCCGTGGGACTCCCCGGGGAGCTGTGAGCTCTCCTCTGCTGCAGCACAGAAAGGACTTGTCTCTGCTAATCGAGGCCTGGTCGGCCTGACAGGTAATGGGGCTGTGGGGGGCGAGGCAGGGGGAGATTGGGCCCTGCTCTGCTGCAGCCTCCAATCTCCTGGCGCTGTCTATGCAGGCTGGCGGTTTAATTCACTGACCATTAGCCGGCAGATTTGTTATTGCTCACTTTTAGAGGCACTGACAGAAGGCATTCGAGCCAGCCGACGGCTCCTCCGCCGGGAATTACAATGAAGGATTTGGCTTCTGCCGCTCTCTTCCCGAATCCTTCCCGTCTGGCTGCAGTGTGGGAAGCCACTGCATCCACCCGCTCACCTCATCATTCAAAGCATCATCCTCCATTCTCCTTGGTGCGTCACATCTGCAGGGGCTGGAAATTAGCGGAGGGCATTCCTAGTCATGGAGCTCCTGATTTGTCAATCACTTTTCAATTAGCAAATGAGCTCCAGCACCACAAAGGTAGCTCCCGGTCACAGCCAGGAAGAGCTGAGCCAGCGGGAACATCCACTTCTTCACAAACAACAATGAAATTAACTGAATATAACCAAATCACCATTAGCAATCCATCAAACGGTTCAAGTTGCGAAGCGGGGCCTCCAGACGACCGATAAGTGACTCCATCCTGATTGAGAGGAGAACTAAAGAACGATGAAGCAGCTCAGAGAGGCGGAACGAGAGAGCAGAGCAGCTTTAAACTATAACTTCATACAAGTCCAGGTGAGAGGTGGATGTTAAAGATGAACTGCCAAATGGTTTCCCGATGACTAAACCTTGTTTAAAGGTGGAAGTAAATCAGCTAAAAGGAAGTCACCGTTTTCACCTGTTTACCACTCAAACTACACCACCTGCTAAAAAACCTGAACTCTTTATAGAAAGTCTTCAGTCTACTCAGCAGCTGCTTATTTAGATAGAACCTTTCTTATAAAAATCAAACAATCAGACGATTTTAACAGGGACAGAAACAAATTACTCCATAACTGAAGCAGAAAACAGAGACTGAACTTTTAGGAAACCAGAGTCACGTGTTTTTGTTCTGACGGCTTTGTTATTGGTTTAGGCAGTGTTGGCTTGTCATGGATGGGGAGTTGGATGAATAGATGAATTGGTAGATGGATGGATGAATGGATGAATGAATTGGTGGGTGGATGGAGTATAAATGATATTTCTGCTGAGACCAACTGCAAGGACTGATTGTGCAGACTTCCTGTCTGGTTTCAGTTTCAGGTAGAAATAATCAATAATCAGTGACGAGCATCTGATCGAAGCTCCTCTGGTGGATGTTTGATCTCCTCCACGGGTGGGAATGGGAAATGAAGTGATCCGTTTCTCCTCCTCCCTCCTCTGTCAGCAGCGATGACCTTCTCTTCCTCGCCCTGACAGAGGCTGCTTAAGGACGTCCTGATTGGCTGATGCTGCACATCCTGCCTGCCGTCAGTGCGCCCGTCGCTGCCAAGGTGTGAGAGGTCCGGGCCATCGCGTGGAGTGTTTGATGAAGCAGAGGAATCGATGGAGTGAGGAATGATGAAGAAATGAGAGGCGGAGACAGACAGACCGCAAAAACGAGCGTGTCACATTTGTGAGCAGAGGTGGAGCGGGGTGGGGGGAGGTTCAAACGAAAATGCACAGAGAGGAGGGGGAGGGAGGTCATTGATAACTCAGATGAAGCTGCATCTGTAGCTTCGTGCATCACATCACAGCTGGCTTCATTATTCTGAAGTTTGGAGTAAATTCCGAGATTTAATGAGGAGGTTTAATTAATGAAGTTATTCCAGGGCGAGCCTCGTGTCCCTCTAATTCGCCTGTTTGCGAGGAAGCTCCACCTGAGCGCCGAGGGCCTCAAAGAGAGGCTGAACAAAAACAAGCCGACGGGAGATGATGGATGATCGGGTGGAATCCTAAACGGCTCTCTGGTTGGCTGCCAGCCGCTCTGGGTTTATTTGTCTTCATATCGGGCCCAGTCTGTGTTTATGTTCGCTCTCTGGAGAAACCACATGTCCTGAGAAATGACCCGGCCCACCAGAGCGAATACAAATATGAACTCCTGCTCATCTTACCCATCATTTGTCTGAATTTGGGAATAACGCGGGCGCATACGTCACTCCGAGGACCGACAAGTTAAACGAGTTTACGCTGAAACTGAAGCACGAAGCTCTCTAAACACAAATCTATGAATCCTGATGTCTCTGCTCTCAACCCTCCACCTACTCTGATTGCAATTGTTTGCAATCAGTAGTAAAATTGCAAAAGTTAAAATAAGTGCTTTCAGATATGAATGAGTAAGTTTCGATGAGGGGATGTGAATTCAGGCCCAAGCTTTTTAAAAAAATAAAAACAGGAAAATCAATGAGAAACTTAAACGAAGAGTATTCAAATACGTTCAAACTGAGCATAGATTATTTTCGTCTTTCTTTTAAAAACTGTGAGATTAATCAAAGCCTCAGTGCATCCATCCTGTGGAGCACATGCTGTCCACGCCAAGCTGTTTGAACGTCTATGCTCCACTTCCACCCGATCTCCGGACCATAAACTCTCTTTCTTTTTTTAAATCATATCTCTAGATCCATCCGTTTAGAATTGCTATCCTTCATCATAACACAGTCTTAGTCTACTACTACCTTGATCAGTTTTATTGTTTTGTGGTTTCATATTCATGTAGATTCTTTTAATTTGGTGTACTAATGTAAGGTGAGGGATGAGTGAACTTGGAGTGCCTGTAACTCTAAAAATATTCAAAGAATGAAGGTAAAATTCTACAAAGGGTACAGATTTTTCTAAAAGTGAAGATGAACCAGAGATGGTGTCAAAATGAATCAATGGATGGATGAATGGATGGTTGGTTGGATGGATGGTTGGATGGATGCCTGTGTGTGGAGATCAGAATTAGGCCTCCTCCATTTCCAGGTGCATTGATTTATTTCCCATCATTAATGAACTTTGCTGCAGCTCCACCTGTCAGGCTTGGCCCATGCGGGTCAATAACAAGAAGAAACTTGATGCTTAAGTGATTGTGCGGCGCTGACCATTCGATATATCCGGACAAATGTCAGCTGCTTGTAAAATGTTGATTGTGCAGGCCTGATCTGCATAGGCACTACGTTGAGCCGGGCCGCGGGAAATTCTTGCCATAAATATTTCATGCAGAGGTGACACTGCCTGAATAAAGCGACACAGGAGGGACTCTACGGGCCGAATCGATGAAGCTGCTTTTAAAGGGAGACAGAGATTTCAGATCTGCCACAAACACGCTTTACACCGTGACGGCTCACACGCCAGCGTTTAACAGAGGGAATAGGCTGACATGGTGTTTGCAGGCTCTGCAGTGATGTGTGAGCGGCGTGCAGGGAGGTGGGGGTCGGGCGGTGTGTAAACACTTAAGGTGACTAAACTGCTGGCTCGAGTTTTCTGGCCCGAAGCAGAAATCAGTGCGATGGATCGGACGGGAGAGATTTAGTTGCAGGTGGCAGAGGTCGGTGGATTGTGTATTCTGTGCAGTCAATAATAAAGTTAGGACTTATGCCCGCGGAAAGTTAATGAGCGATCACAAGGACCTTGGAAAGTCATTTGCATCTGGGCATGAGCTCCTCACTTTGGCTGGGAGAGGTTCCCCAGGGACATGTGGGAGGTGTGAAAGGCACCACTGCGCTCATAACAATCAGACTTCAGCACCAATGTGCACCACCACGACTGAAGGTGGCGGTACGAAACATAGAGGGTCATTTTTACAAAGCTGTATAAAGACTGCAGGAGGCTGGAAAACACTGACAGGTACAGTCAGTAACTAATAGAGCCAGGAGGAGGCAGAAGAGGAGAAACAGGAAGAGGTAAAACTTCGAGACAGCTTTGGAAATTAAAATCTTTACTGCCGGTAACCAAGCCAGGCCTGGGCCTCGTTCCCCCTCCCCCAAGGGCCCCGCCAGCTTCCAGACCGCCACAGTGCCCAGTTGCCGAGGGACCCAATGAGAGTGAAGCAGCTCCATATGGAAGCGATTCATTCAAGGCGGTGACGTGCTCACTGATGTAGAACTCTTTGATGTGGATACAGAAGATGGTTCACCTCATCTGCTGCTCAGCATCATTTCACCCACCACTCGCCACGCCATCGCTTCGTTTATGCTGGATTTAAAAGCTGTAATTAACGCCTTTATTAACGCTAACACATCACACTCTGTATGAAAGACGGTTGCGGGATTAGTGAAAATCCTGTGCAATCAGGACACTTTTTAGCTCGTTGCTTCACCCTGACTTATAATCCTTTTATATTTGCCAACTGTTTTCTTTGGCTTTGACACATTTGTTGTCCTGAAATCTGGAAATTTACTTGACTTCATAATTAATCAGCAAAAACCTTCAAAAAAACATGGCTGCCTGAATGTTTGTTTTATATTAACATTATATTATCAACATATGATAACAGATTATTATGGAATAAATACACACAGCCACCCTGAAAATCTGATTGAAACGGGACACACTGAAGCAGAACATCCTTGATCTGAAGTTTCACATCCACTCGTTTGTTTTCCATAAGTTGGATGAGCAGTTAGGAAAATGGATTTGTGCCCTGTGAAGTGTTGCAGGTATATCACCCGCATGCCAAACTTTATGTAGAAGTCCATAAATGGTTATGTGTGCAGCTGTAAATGTTAATAAGCAGGAAAAACGTCTCTTGGTCCAGATGTCCTGAAGCTCTCTCACACAACATAAAACAGTTCGGTGATGAATTAAAGTCCTGATGAAGCAGGATTTCCTCACAATCTGGCAACCCAAATGTTTTTATCCATTAATGATAAGCGATCTATAAAGCATTACCAGTGATTTATTCACTGTTGATAAAACCATTAAGTTCAGCTTGTTAACGTGCTGTAAACAGACTCTGAGGGATTGTTCAAACAACAGAAATATAAAAAAGTACAAACTATGTGAGATGCTGCTCAGACCTCTGTGTGAGGACAATACTCACAGCCCTGTGAACGAATCAGGATGGGAGACTGAGTGATGATCTGCTAAAAGTGTTTGAATCAACTTGAGCTTCACCTGAAAACTTTCTTCAGGTCTAAGAGCTGACCAGTCTCAGGTGTTTAACCTTTAGTGTGGCCGTCACCTTGGTACTTCCACACTGGAGAGTCAGAAGGACAGGAAAGGACTGAGCTGTGCACCTGAACCTAAAGGAGATGGTTTGCGTGAGGAGTAAAGAGGCCATCTATCTATATCACTGTGAGCAACAGGAGGACGGTGATGGCCTCCGGCTTTTCACCCCTGAGGCTGGGTTTGTGTTTCCTCCTGGTCTAAAACTAGGGTTGTTTCACAAATAAGGTCAGTGTGTTAACCACTACACCAGACTTCATGCATAAAAAGCTGAAATATACACATTAGAACAAAAAGCTAAAAGTTAACCCGTTGATCTTGAACGGGAAAGTTTTCCACAGTAACTGCTCGTCTTGTTAAATTGTTAATCACTGTGATTAATAACGTTTTTGTAAAGCTAAGTTCAGTCTCGCACCCAGAACTGATCATTGCCAGACCTGCTGAACCATAAATTACTTCAACAGAAGCTAAAAGATCTGAAACAGCAGGACATCACGCCACGATCTAAAGAACCAGCTGAGAAACAGAGTCAGGGACAGAGACTTCTGGGAAATACTCTGTGGACTGACGAGACAGAATCTGAACTTTCTGGAAGGTTTGAGCCCCGTTACATCTGCATCAGACTAACAGCGTTTCATAAAGAGAATATCAGAGCAGCACCCAGACATGGTTGTAGTGTGATGGTCTGGGTTACTCTGCTCCTTTAGGAGGATGTCTGCCCATCAGGTCATGTCCTGAAGCTCAAGAGCTCTCAGGCAGCAGGACAATGACCCCAAACACAGCAGCAAGTTTTTATTAAGTCAAACTAAGGTGACCTTACACAGGCTGTTCATGCTGAAAACACTCTAATGTGGCTTAATCCAAACAACCCGGAAGTTCAGATTTGAATCAGAAGTGATTTTTGCACATGGGCACTTTGGCAGGACATCACATCGCCAGCCCTGAGATTAGCAGGCAGCGACCAACTCCATCACCTGAGATCCACGGGTGAGAGAACAAGCCCCATACGGAGGCGTGGAAGCTGCTGTAAAACAGCTGAGGGACCTTTGAAATGATGGTTTTGATTTCAGTGACATACGGTAAGGTTACGGCTGTAAAACGCTCTGACGGCTCATTTCTATCCATAAAAACGGAGGCGGTGTGCGAGCTACAGGAGGGTGGAGCCTGCTTTTATTTCACCTCTGGATGTGACAGACGCGATCAGCATAAACGCTTTTTAAGTTACAGGTGAATTAACTGCAGAATCTTAATGCTGATAAAAAAAATCCAAATAAATCTGCAGTTATGAACGTATTTAAATGGTCCCATCTGTTTTCCTGCTGAGCCCTCCGAGGTGCAGAGCTGAAGCGAACACTCGGAGCAGGCGGAGGGGAAAAATACATTTCATTATTTTGCTTTGTGGCATTTTTTCCACGTCATTACAAAGCAGTAATGGGCGATCACAGGGAGAAACAGATTGCTCCGCTACTCGCATCCAACAGGCCTCATTTTAATGTGCCACCATTACGCGACTCACTGCTTTGTTACAGTCGAGTATGAGCGCCTCCCTGCCTCCTCCCTGTTTTTATGAATCTGTATAGAGAGAGTAGACGCTACTTGGATCTGACATGAGACAAATGTTTCATTCAAATGTTGCTTTCGCATATTGTGGAGGAAGTAATGAATTCCTGTGTGGCGGCGGCGGGCCCGGTTCACCGTGTCAATCCTGAGCACGCTGCGGGCACAGCTCCACAGCAGCAAAATTAAATTTAATGTTCCATTCGCCGCGGGAAAGGTGCATAAATCAAAGCTTTTGATTTGCATGGACTGTGGCGAGCCACCTCATCCCATGCAAAAATAAACCAGGACAGAATATGATGTCACGGCAAAAACAATGTAATCTCAGAGCCACTAATAAAAACAAGCAACAGGCGGGGCCGTTTAATTCAGACCGCTGCTCTCATGTCAAGTTTATTATTAAAAACATGGCTCCCGCCTGCCCTCTGCTTTCATTTAAAGGAGGAAAACGGCAGCTGCTTGAAAAGTTTAATTTTGCTGCCGTGAAGAAAGAAAAATTAAAGTTTCAACCTTTCAATCATCAAAATAACAGAAAGGAGATGGTTCAATAAGAGCATTTCAAAATAAAAGCCTACAGTCGAAAATTCTCAGATAATTATATGTAAGTGTTAGATATGAATTAAAATTGTGGAATACCAGATTAACTCTTTGCTAAAAGTTGAATAAACCAATAAAACATATGTCAAAAGTGGCAAATTATTAGTTGCTGGATAGCAAGCTACAAAATAATACTGATTACCCAAAATTATGAACAAACAAACACATTTAACCAAACAGAAAAACACAGCTGGCAGATGGTACAAAGTGATTCAGACTTCAACAAAGTAAAGTTTCCTCAGTCCCTCATTCTGTGCTATGACACATATTTATCTCATAGCATTACTAAAGGGAAGCATGTAATGCAAAAACTAAACATACATTTACACCGCATTGTGGATGATATCCAGTTATATTTATCTAAAAAATCTGCATTAGGAGCAGCATGGAGTCACGTAGAGGAGTTTCACCCTGGAGACTCAGGTTTGTTTTTTTTACTTGGTTGTTAGATTTAAGGACTGAAAACTATTTAGGAACAGTTCCTGATTAGCACTAAAATAGACCGCTCCACGGAGCTAACGAAAAAAAAAAAAAAATGTCATGACTAAATCTAAAAATCTTTGTTTTCCAGTTTGCTATCATGCCAAACTTATTCTCATCACAGACCATGAAATAATGTCAGAACCAGCCAGAAGACGGTGGTTCACCTCCTGTTTGGACCTTTGTGTTTTCTTGGTATGGATTCAGTTTAAGTGGACAATCATGGAATAAAATGCAGAGAAAACTTTAATTCATACTCAAACATAACTGAGCTATAACAAACTTTGATCTTCATGTATTGAAATTACACTCATCGTGGGATTACAACTGTCATTTTCTAACAGATATAATCAGATGATATTTTTACCACGTCTCTGTAAGTACGCACAGACGGATGAATCCAGCGATTATCAGGCTGATCTTTGATGTTTCCATTCCTGTAAACTAATGCTGAATGGCTCTGCATGCCCTCACCAAATTACACACACACACACACACATGCACACACGCACACACACACACACACACACACACACACACACACACACACACACACACACACACACACACACACACACGTCCGAAGGCCCATTAGGAATCAGCCCTGATCAATACCCAGTGAATTAGAGTGCTACTGATCTGATTAACTCCCCATTATTTTCTAGCAGGCGTATTCAGGATGCATGATGAGGAAATATCCCACTTTCTTTTTCTTTAAATGAAACACACTTTGTGGCCCACGCTCACTTTATGTCCGATTCATCTTCCCTGATGGCAAGGCGAAACGAGGGTTCAAGACGACGTGTTCCTCCTTTAAGGGTTTTACAAGTTTCCTCTAACAGCGTGTACGAACGCTCCGATGTGGATGGATGAAGAGTGGCCGATGGCTTATTCTCAGACTCTAATTAAGGATGCAGATGTCTGACTTGCAGCAATGCAGTGAAATGCCACGCGGTGGATTTGTAATGTTTTGCCAAAGGAATGTGCAAGATGACTAATAATAAGAATTATTGCTTTCTGAGATCTTAGTATTAGGAAACATCTATTTTACCAGACTGTTTCAGACACTTATTCTTGATTACAGTCTTTTTGAATATGAAGAGGCCAAACTCACAATTTAAAAACTTTTTCAGAGCTTCTTTGTCTAATTTGAATGAAAAATAAATATTTTCTAAACAAAAAGCAACAGAAAATTTGTAGTCTAACATGTATTATGACGGTGTATGGATACTCAAAGCCCTCTGAAGTTAGTACTATTTATCACACAGGTTTCTTAGAGCCACAGGTGAGAGTTAAATAGGTTAGACGTAGCAAAATCTTTTCAAACTGAATTTGATTTTTCAGATGACTAATGAGCTTTATCAAAAGAGCAATCACAAAAAAAGGATGTTTGCAAATTTTGGTTCTTCTGTCCATTTGTAAAATAAATTTTCTGTAGCACTCAATGGAAGAACATTAGACTATAAAACAAGTGGGAACAGCAATACTCCATGAAACACAGGAAGTTCTTTTAGATTTGGGATTCTGAGTGGACCTAAAATGACTTTACTAGCTTACTTACTATACTGTAAGTCACAGAGTGGGCTACAGGACTTTGTGTGTTAGCAGACTTTCTTTATCTTATTAGAGTTAGACACTTAGATTGTAGGTTAGACTTAAGATAAGATTACAGTTTGCGTTAAAAATGATAAATTTACTCGATTGTCAAACACTTTCCTGTCCTGGAGTGTCAAATAGTGCACTTTTGGCAGATCACGTGGAGATGAGAAGAGTGTGGACCCAAGAGCAGGCACTGAGGACTGACTTACTGAGTGAGAGTTAATTTACAGTGGGAGGCGACATACAAACAAAAGCTGTCATGGTCCTGAGCCTGCCGACTCAGTGTTTTGTGTTTCCTTATGCTTTTGTTCATTCCGAGTATGTATTCTGTTGTGATTTGCCATTTGTTAGGTTTCTGTTCTTTGCCTGCCTGCTCCCACTTCTCTGTGTTCCCTCCGTCTGTCCATGATGTCACACTGTCTGCTTGTGAATCTGTCTGTTTAGTTCTGTGTCTTGTCTGGTTCTGTGTCTGTGAGTTTCCTGTTTTATTGTGAAGGTCTCCGTCTGATGTGAGTGTGTTCAGATTACGTTTCCCCTGTCCCGTCAGCTCTGATTTCCCCCAGCTGTGTTGCCCTCCTGTCTCTCATCCCCTGATTACTGGTGTGTGTATTTAAGCCTTGTGTGTTCTCCTGCCTGTTGCCGGTTTGTCTGCGTTACTCTGTGTTCCACAGTGTCCTGGTCCTCAGCTGCATCGCTCTGCCCCGCCCCGCCCCTCATCCCTTTTGGTATCTTCTCAGGTTAGTTATTTAGTTTTCCCAGTTTAGGTTTCTTTAGTTTGTTGTCCTCCCTCATTGCCTGTTTTGCCACCACTCCACTTTGTAAATAAACATCACTAGCATTATCATCCACTGCTTGCATCTTGGGTCCTCCTTCCTCCACACCACACGGCTCGCCTCCTCAGCCGTGACAGTACGAACCGGCCACTATGGACCCAGCAGCTTTCAACCTGCCCAAGGAGCTCCGGGAGGATATTGTTTACTCTGTGGACAAATTAATTAACGTTTGGCTGGAGCACGAGGGGAGAGAGTTTCGCCGAGCCGTGGCTAATCGGCTACAGCGCTTGGTTTCTGGTCTCCCCTGGCTGCTCAGCTCACTTCACCCGCTCGCACAGAATTTCATTCTGAACGAGCTCCGTCTTCACCCCCCGGCTGCTACCACCCACCCTGCAACTCATGCTTCACTGCCCGGTCTGACGGAGGATGTTCTGCCCGGCCCGTCAACCCAGCCTTCAAGGGGGAAACGGCGCTCACGCCGCCGACGCTCCTCGCCACAGTCGGACCTAGGGATTTCTGAGCGGCCGGCTGTGGTGAGTGGACAGGACAATATTATTGGTCTGAACTGTGGGACTGTTTACTCAGGGGTAATGTTGTGTACGGCACAGGACAATGACTGTTTATCGCCTCAAGCTCAGGTAGCCGCCCGGCCAGAAGCTCAGGTAGCCGCCCGGCCAGAAGCTCAGGTAGCCGCCCGGCCAGAAGCTCAGGTAGCCGCCCGGCCAGAAGCTCAGGTAGCCGCCCGGCCAGAAGCTCAGGTAGCCGCCCGGCCAGAAGCTCAGGTAGCCGCCCGGCCAGAAGCTCAGGTAGCCGCCCGGCCAGAAGCTCAGGTAGCCGCCTCCACCACATTCAGCCTCACTATCCATAGCTCAATTACAGTCACAGCCAGACTTATTACAAACCACGTTACAATCCGTAGCCCAGTTGGCAGAAGAATCATTAGCCTTATCCTCCGTTCAGTCTCCAACTTCCCCACCATTATGGTCTCAACTGTTACTTCAGGTGGTACTTCAGATATGCAACATGGAACAAGGTGACCAAAACTGTCTCACTGTCACACATAAGCTGTTTGTTGGCCAACAGCAGACTGCAGTCCTGTTTTAAAGACCTAGAGTCATTTTTAAATTTCACTTTCTCTTACTGGTTTGGTCACCAAAGACTTCGTATTTAGAGTTAGTCTTTGAAAACCACTCATTATAAAAATGACTCTGGATTAGCTGCTAAGTATAAGCCAAAACCCCACTAGATTAGAGCTAGTGACTGAAAACTACTTGTTTTTGTTTTTTTTTCTCTTTTTTTTTTTTTTTTTTGCCTGTCGCCCGTTTGGTTCTTTTGCCATCAGAATTGTTGTCTAAAGGCAAAGAAAGATGCCCAACGCATTTACTTTACCAAATGGACCATCCCGGCCTTGCTGTATTGGTCTATTTGATTCACCTTTGCTTTTATTGTTTATTGTTTATTTTATTTTCACTTGCTACACATGGGACAGACTTGACTGGGGAAAAGAAAAGGGAGAAAGAAAGAGGAAAAGAGAAACGGGGGACTGCTGGCACGGTCTCTGCGCAGAAAAAAAATCTGCGTTGCGCACAAAAAAAAAAATCTAACCTGAATTGAAATTAAAGTAAATACGTTAACAATTCTGTTTTGCAGTGTTACTCAGTGAGTGACTGGCTGCTCCAGTATGGGATTAGAACGATGCCACCTTATCCCATAGTCCAGCCAATGATGCGATTCACATTCGTATATATGCAGCTAATCAACGTCGTTGACAGGCTATGACAGCGTCCTTATGTGCCGACACGGTGTTTTAGCTAGCAAAGCGGCTGATGAGGAGTGAAGCCACGCTATTGACAACGTGTACAACCATTGGAGATGTGAGCAGGACAGATGGAACAATTGACGGAAAAAGTGTGGACTTTATACCAGTTTTTAAATTGTGTTGATAGGTCACGTAAAACTAGAGTTATGATAAAAATATTTGCAATGTTTGGTTTTCTTCCTGAATACTGTCGTTGTTTATATTTACTGCGGGAAGAAATGGTTAAAAACGGCGTTTTATAAGAAAAATGCTCGAAAGCCTGTGAGCAAAAACAAAAACCCCCACCCTTTCCTATTGGTCGAAAAATGTACCATGTCGACCAATCAAAACATGGCATTTAGTTGTTTAGGGAGGGGGGGAAGTTTTATGAGTGACGGCAGTGTTTTGAGATGTGAGAGATTTGCAACATTTAGCGCAAATCTAGTTAGTGTGTCGTGTAGTCAATAGTTTTGTTGTGTGTGTCAGAACAATGAGGCGACTGCTGAATGTTACAGGTGTTACAGGAGTGATACATCTCCTGTTGTCAGGCCTGCAGGTATCAGGCTGTTGTTCTCCTTTATCTCATAGTGGACAGAAATTATTTTTTGGAGTGGCACAAATAATTTGATGCAGAACAGCTGATTGTTCTGTAAATAGTTTGAAATGTTTGTTTTTAAAAAAACGCCTTGGCAGCATTTTTAGGTAAACAGCTGCAAAAAACTTTGTTGTTTACATAACTCGGTTACTTTTTTGAATAAGTAACTATATAATTAATTGCCTAACATTGGTCATTATATACTGTATTTTGCAGACAGAGTTACAGGACTCTCTCCCAGACCACAACCTCATAATACAAATCACAGCTTTATTTGTGTTTTCAAAATTGGAGTTCAAGTTATTTTTGCTTCCAATAGTGTTAACATACTACACAGGTCATGAACAAGATTTTTTTTTTTTTTTTTTAATTTTCATTGTAAGTGGGCTAAAGCAGTTAATTAAAAGTAGTTTAATGTAAATGTTGTAATATGATTATTTTAATAACCCATGTAACTTGGATGGATTCGATGCTGGCGTGACCACAGTGCACACGTCTGCTGTTGTTCACAGTGTATGGGCTCAAATTGTGGTCATAAATATTTTGTACTTGTAAATCAGGATTTGTATGTGTAAAAACAATTTGTGTGAGCTTAGCCAAAAAACCTGTGAGAAAGTCTGCACTCAAGTTTCAAGTACAAATTTTGACCCTATTTTTCTTCCTTTCATCTGATTGGCCAATGTCATGTCAATCACAAATTTAACTATCCAATCAGAGAACAGATGGGTTTGGCTGCCGGAGGGGTGCTTTTTTGAAGTCCACACACAAATCTTTTTTACGCACATACAAATTCTTTTTACACATACAAATCCCGATCTAAAAGTACAAAACTGATTTACAAGTACAAAATATTTATGACCACAATTTGAGCCCATAACAGTGGTCCAAGGGATCGCTCAGGGAGTTTGTGTGTTCGCTCAGACACATGAAAAATTAGAGGGAACATAGATTATCGCGATGATCAATGTGAATATAACAGTAAATACTAAATATTGAATATTATTGTGCAGCACGTAGGATCGACAGCGCACAGTGTGCTTTGAGGTAGCAGCCAAAAAGGGTGTAGTTTGTGTGTGTGAGCACCCGTGTGTACACCTGTGAGCATGAGCACGCTTGTATTTAAAAGGTTCCTTCATGTAATGATCTGCTAGAGGGTGTGGGGGGCCTCATCCTCCAAGGCATGAAGCAGGTAAGGAGGAGATCCAGACATCCAGAGGCCCCAAGAGCACAATAGACCAAGGAAGACCAACGGAGGGGCAAAAAAAAAGAAAACTACTTGGTTTGGTTTCACTGCCGCAAACTAGTCAATTAAAATTAGCTGCTAATATCCACTAGGTTAAGTCTAGTCACTTTTAGTTTTAGTCAGTCAGTTGTAGTGACCAAAAACTAGTCAGCAGGATTTAGACACCATAAAACTATGAAGCTAGTTAGAATTAGCCACTATAAATGACTACAGATACCAGTTAGGATCAAAATTCCAGCTCAGTAATGCTGTAACCAGGTGTGCCATACACATCTGTGGGCTGTATAAGCTGTTACCTGCAGAAAAGGAGAAACGTTGATCTGATCTTCAGGTTTACATCGTTCTCTGTGATTTGAGCCTGCAGTCATGGCTCTGCAAACAAAGCCCCACCTCCGGTCCTGAATCCTGAACTCTGCTCCTCGCAGAGGATTCCGGGGCAGATGCAGGTTATTGAAATGAAATAGATCTGCTCTAAATCTGCTTTTCTTCCCCTGCTGCTCTAAGAGCGCTGAGGAAGAGGAGCTGAGGAAGACAAGAAGCGTGGGGAGAAGCCAAGTCCTCCCGAGGCATGATGGGATTAGTGGCAGGGGGCTATAGAGCAATTGCGGCGGCCCTGGATGGAGAGGTTCAGGTGTAGTGCTCACCCCTGTAGTTAAAGAGATTATAAACAATGAAGATAATCTAAAGAAAAGTTCCTGCACTCCACACACGCCGTGAAAACTCGGACGCTCCTCCAACAAATTCCCAGAAAAGGCTTTTTATTGTATAAGTGTGGCGCGGCAGGCGGGCCGTACAGGTGGCCGCGTGCTCGCCCTGTGATCCCGGCAGCTCCACTCGCCTCCACAAACCTAATAACACGCACAGGAGGGATGACAGGCTTTTATATTAAAAGCCATATATTCTGATTAATTCCTCTCTTTGTGAATGCCACGCTTTGAGAACGAGGAGCAGAGAAGAGCTCAGCAAAGGCTTCACTGCTGCTTCATCTCATCAAAAACGCGGACGTTTTTCATCGAACCAACCACTCTGCAAACTACACATGATGAGGACTTCCTGTTGGTTTACAGTCGCCACGGCATACACAGCATATGAAACCTGATAAAGACAGTCTTTCATTAAAGGTCACTGACCGAAGGTCACGTTACAAAGTCAGAAAATCAAATCATCCAAATCAACTCAAACACTGACAGATAAAGCAACACAGCAAGTAAAGCTACCCTCCATTACATCCAGCTTCGGCAATTAAACTAGTGGCAATGATTGCTAAACCCAGCTAATGCAACCAAAGAAATCCACCAATAACCACTAATACTGATGCAAGACCAACACCTAGCAACACTAGCCGTTGCAACTAAATACATGCCTGTAAAAAAACCACGACTGCAATGAAGCGTGGCAACTCCTGAAACTTAAAGTCACACCTGCAACTACGACCAACAGGTCCAGCTAACTCAAGTACACCACCCACTGCATCCACTGCAACGAAATGTGAGCTGTGCGCCATGACAAGTAAAAGTAGAACAGCTACTGCAGCTCCAACAATCACTCTTTACCACACTCACAGCAACAATTTCTCCTATTGAACCAGGTACCGCAACTGAAGTACACCACCCATTACCTCTACAGTAACTATATGACTTCTGCAACTACCTGCAACCAAATAAACTGCATGAGCAACATGAATCTTTGGCATGTGAAAGATCAGCATTGGGCTGTCTGCTGTTAGTGGATCACAGACAAACTGAAACGGCTGTATTGCTCGACAGCGCAGAAGCTGCGAGGACAGTCTGAACTCTCTGGGTTTACGTGTGATATGTAATGAGAGGGATTAATATTCAGGGCTCAGCTCAGGATGTATTTCATTATGAGCTGATGTGAAAAATCAGAAACACTCTCAGGGTTTTTGTGTCCACATAAAGTCTGCAGCTGCTTCTCTCACCTCCAGCTTCACACGATTAATGGATCATTTCGGTGCTCTCGCTGCTTAATTTGGACCGTTTATGTTTCAGAGCAGCGCCATGTTTCCCGATTATGAGGGATGCTGTGAAGGCAGCAACTTTTGAGCATCATGAAAAGAGCGAACCATCTGTGATATTCCCCACGCTGCAGAAAATAACTGTTAACGTCCATATGTCTGCACACAGAGGGGAGGCTGCTGTGCAGAGAGAGTGGAGACTTTAGCGAATCACAGACAGTGTAAAAGATCCTCATGGCCATCGTGATGTCACACACTGGTTTATGAAGCCCCACGGTGAGCTTTTTCAACCTTGGTGATTGGAAACCACACATGCTGGTTGACGAGACATTCGCCACTGACCATAACCCATTTTATCCTCCTGACTATGAAAATAATCAGAAATAACAAACGTATCATCATTTTTATTCATTATGAAACTGGTGAGTGAGGCCATAAAAGGATCAGGAGACTATTCACTGAGGTCGCAGGAAGACGGAGCAGAGGGTTGTCCTTTCATCAACTTATATATATTGATATAACATTTAGGACACGTGACGTTAATGATGATGATGCAGGGTCTAGAGAATAAGACCCAGACATGCAGACCTAGAGACTGGTCTACAACCATCTGGCAACAACCGTCGTGGGTTACAAATTTTAATTTTCCCGATTTGTTCCAAGTGTTGCTGGAGGATGATGGCAGCCTCTTGGAAAATGATTACTAAAGTGTGAGCCACTCAGGTGTAACTCACACTTTAGGTGATAGCAGTAATGTGACAGGAAAAACTCGATTTATGCTCCTGTCTCAACTGCTGTCAGATATGGTTACAGAACAATAACAATAATAAAGCCGTGGCTTGAGTCCTTGAATGAACTTTGAGGTTTTTCCACATTTTTTTTGCATCAAATCTTGGACTTTTGGGCTTCATTGGTGTGGGTCAGTTCTGCACAGTCGTTTAAAATCGACCTTACTTATGGATGATTTATAGAAGGATTTATTTCGGATAACTTTGCGACCTTTGTTACCAGCCTCCAGGTACCGGCTTACAAAAGGCTTCCAGAGACTCATATCTGAAGACTTCGGAGAGCATCTCCGAAGGACTCCATAAAAATCCCCAAATATTCACTTCATCTAAGAAAAGCAGCTGATAGTCTGTAGATGATTATAAATAAAATAAAATCTATTGCATCTTGTGATCAAATTAAACAGCTTTTAACTAAATTCTGCTTTTAGCATGAAGGTCATTGTTGAGTTTTTGTTGTGCGTGAGGCTGAGCTCTGCAGAGACAGGAGGAGGAGGAGGTGGTGGTGGGGGAGGAAGGCTGTGAGAAAAACACACAAGCTCATACACCAGCGATTCAAATCAATTTCAAAGCAGAGCCAGAAGAAATTTCTGTACCAACGAGCCCGAGGTTCCTCGTTTGGAGAAGAACAAGTTCACAGAAGTAAAACGAGGAGGTGGGGGAGGAAATGAGAAAGAGAGAGGGAGGAAAAAAAACTTCTCTGGATTCCAACTTGCAAATAAAAAAGCAAAGCAATCAATCATGTCGGAGAGCCCTCATTCCTGGCCGCTCCTTCCAGGCAGCGGCAGAATGAAATCGGACAAGACTAGAATATGCAAACTTACTCGCTCTTTCTGGACGGCAGGGAGAGGTGGAGGGGGAGGTGGAGGTCTGCAAAGATAAATGGGCATTCCTGAAGACGGCACAGAGGCCTGCTAAAAGTTTACTGTCACAAACACTAATTAATCACCGCAGCAGCCGCTATTAATCATATATTAATGGGATGGTCTCTTTACTTTGGCCCGTCCAGGCCTCCTCGCGGCCTCCGCAGCCCCTCGAAGCATCCAGGACTCAATTAATCTTCTTGCACCTCCGCCTGCTGCAGACAGACACTTCAGTGAAAGCAGGCAAACAGAGAGGATGTTTAAAATGTCCATATTTCAGCAGGGATTTTTGGGGACATTTAATCACCTGTGGGAACGGCGGGTTAATATCCCTGCAGACCCTCAGATACATCGTACCACCATCCCAACCCTCACAGAAAAGGTGAGAGGGACGACCTGGCAGATCATTTTTGCTGATTTCTTTCTGATTGTTGGAAACACCAATGCTGATTCAGACATGATGAGGTTTATTTATATAGGCCCAAACAATAACAGTTGGCTCAAGGCACTTTGCATTGTAAGGTAAAGACCTACAGTAGCACAGACAAACCTGGGCAATCACATGAGCCCTTATGAGCAAATGCTTTGGCGACAGTGGGAAGAAAAAAATCTCTTTCAACAGGAAGAAACCTCCAGCAGAACCAGGCCCAGGGAAGGGGGGTCATCTGCGGTGACCAGTTGGGATTCAGTACAACCAGAATACAGCTCACTGCACTCATCTGAGTCAGATCTCAATAACTTTGAGATGGGTTGCCTACCACCAGGCAGCCTGTGCAATCTGCTCATGTTCAACATTGATCGTCCAGAAGGGAAGGGTGTTGTTCTTGTCCTTTTCCTGTATAATGTTTCCTGTTTCCAATGTCCTCGGTTTACAGAAGGACGAAGACACAAACACAGACTCTGGATAGAGAATAAAGTTAAAACACATAATTATGATTAGGAGCAAAAAAACAGCTGAGGCCACCGGTGAACACAATCTAGGTAATGGGACAAGGAGAAGATGAAATTAATAATACAAAGCACTACCAAAATAAAACAGGAAGTCACTGACTAATAAGTAACTATATCAGACAAAAGGAAACTTAGAAAGAAAGTCTTAAGATGCATGAAAATCAAATATTATAATAAACTAACAAATAATGAAATAAATCAAACAGTGAACAGATGTGGACTTTATCCAGCTACAGCACTGACTCTAGGCTGGTGTGATGCTCTGCGATCGTTCCTTTGTGTTTGTAATCCACAGTCACAGTCACATGTTGACCAGCAGTAAAAAGACTGTAAATAAATAAATGACTGCACACTTTGTGTCCTGTTGTCCTCGTGGTCTGTGTGAAGCTCTCTGTGGGTTTCTGTTATGGAGATACTTTTGCTTTTTTCAACCTTCGTGACTTAGAGGATTACAGATACAGATACAATATGGCGCCAATCAGTGACATCACCAAACAAGCGTGTCCCAGCATGACACACACTTCGAACACTGGTGGTCTTTGTGGTCATCGAACTGACCTCAGGTACGCAGTATCAGTACACTCCTCTCAGCTGTTGGGGACAGAGCGGGTTTCATTACATCAGCTTTCCTCCCGCCTCCACCTGTGTGGCGAGCGGACAGGTCGGGGCTTCCCGTGAGCTGCTGCGCGCCACAGTGAGTGTGACCTGTGAGCTTCCTGCACAGAAATGTTTATCGCACGGCAGCATTAATAAACTGCAGGAGTGCATTAAACAGTGCAGGTGTCAGTGCATGCTGATGGAGAGAGCTGCACATCGTCCCCGCTATATGCAGATCAGCCCGAGGTCAGGCCGCTCGCCGCACTCTGAACTACTGCACTCACATACTAATGTACACACACACACACACACACACACACACACACACACACACACACACACACACACACACACACACACACACAACACACAGCTACTGTATGAAACTGCAAAAACTTCCACTGATACAGATCAGCAGGCCGCTGTAACGGGTCGATAAGTCATTCTTTATATCAGTGGCGGCGAAACATCACAGAAACATTGTTCCTGTAATCTGAATGTGTTCACGGTGCAGATGATCAAAAATACATTTTTATCATTTAAATGCAATAAATAGAAATATTAAAGCCTGTTATTGTCCTAAAGGTTTACTATGGCAGCCCAAACACAAAAAATACTTCCTGTAGTAAGTTTATATTTTGCTAGCAAGCACCGAGTTGACCAATCAGAACAAAGGGAACTTTAAGGGAGGCGGTGCCTTAACGAAACAGGAGCTAAAGCAGATTTCCAGCTGGGCGTCTGAGTATAGGTCTGTAAATACTTTCCTGACAACTTCATGGATCATACTGAATAATAATATGATGTTTGTTTTATAACTTATACTTATTATTATTGTCAGCTGATAAACGAACTCTTTCTCTGACCATAAAGATCGCTATGATCCTTCGTATCTTAAGTGTGAAGGTGTAAACATAAATCTAAATGTTCCTTGTGGCACACGAACATCTACGACACCTCCTGAGTACAAAATCTTTTTCCTATTAAACAACCTAAAAGATTACAGACTGCACCTTAAAGATTTGTGTGACCTTGTTGAGATTCAGATTTCAGAGTAGGCCGCTGGCTGATAAACAACAAATTGCTAAAATATTCCAGGTGGAATACTCGTGTTCTAACTTATAGATTTGATCTTAATTCATTAACAAAAGGGATAATTAAATAAAATATTCACACATAATCAAAAACTGTTTTCATTGGTTTTTATTTACTCCCTTTTTCTGCGTCTGTGAATCACATAAATCTTCTGAACATGTTATGTGCAGTGCACTGTACTGCAGACCCATAAAAATAATAATCAATGAAAATAATCCTTATATACACACTGAGCTATAAAAAATGTCTCAAAGCTGAAACAATACAATCCTCAATAATCATCAGAGTCTCTTATTTTTCTCAGTAAACTGAATCTTTGAGTTTTGGATGGCTAGTCAGACACAGACAGACATTGAAGACTTTTTCCTTCGTTTATGAGTAAAAACTAATAAAAACAATCACTCGTGCTTCATGATGCGGTGAATCGGGTCACAGCGTGTTTGCCACCTTGTAAAAGCTGCTGGCAGCTCTGCAACAATTGCCGCTCCTCCGCCGATGCCTCATTAAGTGAATGGTGCTAAATGAAGCGTGGCCTCGCTTTACACCTGCAGGATGCGCCACTCAGGAGAATAAAGCAAATGGAGCATCACGTTGGAGAGCGGCCTTGCCACAAGTTTAACACACAGCCTGACAGACTGTTGGCACTCAAAGTCTCGGCTAATGGGCCCCCGAAGGAGCTCAATGATTTTACATCCAGCGGTTAAACAAAGCCACATCACTCGGTGCAGAAGCCACAGCGGCTCATTCCTGATGTCACTAATGCCAAAAATCTTCCTGTTTCTGAGGTGACCACAAACACCTGAAGTCCTTCTTTTCTGTACAAACAGAAACATCCAAGAACACGATGCTATACGTTTTCATGTCTGGGGTGAAAAAGCTTTAAAAAGTCCTGTTCTGCTGTTGTTTGAGTTATCAGCTCTCCTTTGAACGCTCTTCATTTGTATTTCCAGCTCGTAGCAGGTCCTTAAAGGTACGCTGATATTCCTGCCGTGATTGAGTCAGACCTCTGGCTGCTCCACACCTTCAGTGAACACATCAGAAATGTAAAAATGTCCTCCAGCTCTCATCTATCATAGCCTGAGTGGGAGTAAACCAGCGTTGCCCCCCCCATATGTCTTTGAATGATCCTTGCAGGACATCTGTTAATACCTTTTAAACTGATAACTTACGGACGGGAATCAAAGTCCAATCGGAGACAGATGATCATAATTACGCACTCAGGCAGCCATCAGACTAATCAGGACATGTAAAACCACAGTCCAAAACAGATCCGCACTTCCATCCACGACCTCCACGCCGCCATACTTAGTAATAACGGCCCCCGAGCGGAGCGATGACATAATAAACATGCGACCCTGTGGCCGGGTTTGTCACAGAGATGTCCTTTAATGGCGTAGACACTCTCTAATTGGTTTGCCTCTTTCACGGGGAGAGCAGCCCTCCCTGTAATTACCCACCAAAAGCCGCCATGGAGCGTGCCGCTGTGTAGGTCCGGGCTGATGGGCGCACTCGCCGTCCTTCAGTACATTACCCTGAGATCACCTGAGGAGGGTGACACAGATAGATCTCCCTCATGTGCCCCATGGGGGGAGTGTGATGGCTTAAAAGCAAGGTAGCCACGGGAGACCCATTGACTTGAGGACAGGAGATGGAGGGAGGAGCAGGAGGAGAGGGGTAGAGGACGGGGGAGGACAGCTATCTGAGCGCTGCTGTCAGAGCACCTCTGTGAAGGCTGTCAGTGCTGCTTTAATCAAGGACACAGAGCTGCAGAACCACCCGAGATCCTGCTCTGCAGAGGAGGAGGCCCGCTGAAGGAAACTGTCATCCTAGCTCATCGTTTACGGTTTTTTCATCAAGAACCAGAAGATCTCAAAGAACCTGCAAAAATGAGGGTGAAGTCTGGTGCTGACACGGGCACTCAGTGACCCATGTTTAGCTTGTTGGGAGCTACAAATGTTCACCTGGTTCAATAAAGTGGAAACACTACTGAAGAAGGAGCACACGGCTGGAGCTTAACTGGACATGGTTAAATGTGATTTGATTGATTGAAGTTAATATTTATTTCATTGCATTGAAAATATTTTGTTAAAGTTAAAAAAGAATAAAATACCCCTTTACTGTTATTACACATGTACAACAACATTGTGGGCTGATAAAAGCTGATTTCATTTGATTTGACAAATTTGGCAGAGTGCATTTATCATTTTAGACAAGCTTAAAGAAGGATGGACGCTGACTGATATGGGCTGGGTGACCGCTAGCTTCAGTCTGTACATCAGGACAATGAAAGAACAAAAACTCATTATTGTTGTAATCATTTATATAGGTAAATTTTACATAGAGACTCTAGACTAAAGTATTAGCAGATTTAGTCTAATGTGGAACTAGCCATACGACAATAACCAAACATTTGTAGCATCATTACATTTAGGTAGCAAGAGTGACTGCCATAATGTTTCTACTATGTAGAGAATCAACCTGGAATACTAACTGAAAATGTAACTATTTCCCTGGGATGTTAAGTGAAATACAAAGTAATTTCTTGGATGTTATTTCAAATAAAAGTAGTTAGCTCTAATGTAAAGCAGTTACCTGGAATGTTAAGTGAAATATGAAGTAGCTAGCTTGGGAGCTAAATCACATATAAAGTAATTGGCCAGGATGATAGTTCACTCCTATACTAACTGAACTAACTGAACTAACTACTAACTATAGCAAGTATAGAAATTTAGCTGAAATAGATGCCCAACAGATACATCAGACTGTGGATTCATTGCGGACCTGAGGCACATTGAACCCTTCTATTTACTCAGTCAAACCAGTTTTCACTGAAGGACAGCTGGACTCTGGACTTGTTGAAAACAGTGAGTAAAACGTGCTGTAAAATTATACTTAATTTGTAAATTTGCCTTGTACAATATGGGCATAGAAAAAAGGATTTTATGTGCTGTTTTTGAAAAAATGGAAATGTGGTGGGAGTTAGCTCCTTATTGCATGTTAGCATTAGCTAAAGTTAATTCTCCTTAGCTGACAACCTTTAGAGGTAAAAAAAATGCAGAAACTTTAGTTAACCCTCTGGGGTCAACGGACGCGCTGGCGCGTCAAAATCACATGACCAATTTAAGACGACACAGCTACAAGATGCAGCGACTCAGAGTTTCCATTTCAACTTGGGTCGAAAGTGCAGACTTCAAACTACACACGAGCTTTTGAATTGTGTTGATGGGCCACGTAAAACCAGAGTTATGATAAAAAATACACGCGATGTTTTTTCTGAATAAAACAGTGGTATTTACAGCGGGAAGAACGGCAAAAAAGGCATTTTCTACGGACAGCGCAACACCCCTTCCCTATTGGTGTTAAAGTTTACCATGTCAGCCAATCAAAAAATGATATGGCAACATATGGCACTTGGTTGTTTAGGGAGAAGGGGAAGATTTAGGAGGGACACCCGCTAAGGAAAGCGGGCGAGCGAAAGAAAGAGAGTGAGCGAGTTTTCACATGTGAGACATTAGTGACGTTTAGTGTGTTTGGAGGCTATAGTTAGTGTGTTGTGTAGTTATTGTTTTGTATTGTGTGTCAGTTATACTGCTGAATGTCACAGTTGCTCCAAAAAAATGCTGTTCCCACATGGAAAACAGGAGTGATACAGCTGGTATTATACTCAACACAAACTATTTTTTTGGACTGGCACAAATAATTTGTATGCCTTCTTATTTGATGCAGAACACCTGCTTGTTCTGTAAATAGATTCAAATGGTTATATAAATGATACCAATGATAGGCAAGATAAACAGTTTTTAAAGGTGAAATAATGAGGTAAAATCAAAAGTAGTCAAAAACGGCCAATTATACCCTGAACCCCAGAGGGTTAATCGCATGCTTTAAAATGTAAATGATACACTACATGTATAAAGGCTAATTTACCCCATGTAGCCCTGCTCTCACATACTGGGTTAATAAAACTCGTAACCATAAGATGTGTAAATGGGTTTATTCTTGTACCTCCACTCCACAGTGGCCAAATTCTTCACCCCGGTGAACAGGTGATCGTTTTCACCTCTCATTTGAATGATGAGAGCTGTCTCCTCTTTGGTCCCTAAAACAGGGCTGCTCAATTAATCGAATTTTAATCTCGATTACAATCTGGGCTTTCAACGATCATTAAAAATGACTGAGCCGATTATTAGCCCCTCCCTCGTGCTTTACTCTCGCGCTGCTCCGTGTGGCAAATCGAGCGCACCTCTCTGCATTTCGAACACGTGTCACAACAATTAAGAGCAGCGGTCCCCAACCTTTTTTGCGCCACGGACCGGTTTATGCCCGACAATATTTTCATGGACCGGCCTTTAAGGTGTCGCGGATAAATACAACAAAATAAAACTAGTACCGGTACCGAAAAAAAGAAAATTTATTCATACCACACGTGAAAAGACCAAGGAAAACAGAGTTAACGATAAAAACGATAACAAAATAACGCTGAAAACCGATGAAACCCCTGAAAACTATACATTTCACACCTGAGCCTCAACTCTGGCGGCCCGGTACCGGTCCGAGGCCCGGGGGTTGGGGACCGCTGATTAAGAGGACTCGAGGGAAGCTCGGAAAGCTAAGCAGAAGTTATTTGGAGAGGAGAGTGACTGCCGTTGGTTGAAAAGAGAGGTAAAAAAACTTCAGTGGTGTGGAAACATTATGGGTTCGCGGAGTCAGACGTGGATCAAGTAGACATAGTGTGTAAACTTTGCTACAGTGTGTAGCTGCACCACAGAGCAACACTGCAAAGTTCACTAAACATAGATGTTTACATTTTTCATTTATTTTTTATATTGCAAACATTTGCACTGTTATCAGTATTAGCACACTATTTTATATTATTTTTTGACAATCTTTAAAGTCATTATTCAATACATTGTTATTGTTAAATAAATATCGTCAAATAATCGAGATTTCAATTTTAGTGAAAATAATCGTGATTATCATTTTTGCCATAATCGAGCAGCCCTACTAAAACATATCAGAAAAAGATTAATTTGCAAAAATTTAAATTAGCTGTACGTAGGAGGCAATATACAAAAAAATCGTGGGACCTGCCAAATGAACTAGTTCACAGGCGATGATTTCTTACTAAAATTATATTAAAAAACATCTCTAACCAAATGCCAAAAGCCTAACAACACTTTAAGCTTTGAACTTTTGCTCCTTCAGATTTTCATATACTTACATTTAAAACTGTACTCCTCGCCCGCTTCGTCTGCCATTTATACAGGAACAGAAATCTTGTTTTGCCCACAATGAATTCTGGGATATGGTGGGCCATGAAGGATACAAGTGACCTGTCCTTCAGCGGAGGATGCATTTGTGGGCTGCATTTAGAGGAGCCTTCAAACTTGGACTGCCTTCATCGCTTCGCTGTGACGTAATAAGCCCCTGAATTTGGACCCAGCCTGTGAATTTGGGGGACTTGTGATCCACACTGTACCCCGGCAGCTTTATTTGAATCCCTGAAAGCGGTGACGCTGGCTGCCCCCGGAGCTCCAGTTCAGTCACAGCCACATATATCATATATGTTGTAGAGAATCGCTCACACGGCTGGCAGGACGAAAGCTGTTGGAGCCAAGTCCAGGCCAACATTTTACTCAGTTACATCATGCCATATTTAAGTATTTGTCATGATCTTTAAGTTTCTATTATAATCTTGATCATTTTATGTTGTAATGTAATCGTCTGTGCTCCATAAATTAATCCTGCTTTGTTAGTCTGTTGTTGTAAAGTGTTGATAAGTGTCGTTAAGGGGGTGTGTATTTGGCCCGCATGCGGAGGGGTGTGGGTAAAAGGTTAGGTAAGCGAGCAGGATGTGGAGCAACAGTTTTTTGACCGTCGCCGTTTTAATGTTATTTTTTGTTGTATCATAAAGGAAATGTAAACGGAGCTCCCACCAGAGGCATTTGTTTTGTACCTTTCGATTTATACGGAAAATAAATGTTTTGCCCCTTTTTTCCTTCACCTCGTTTTTGCTACCGGAAGGCATCCAAGCTACTAAACAAGAGCACGAGTCAGAAACTTTACGTCCTGCAGAAACGGCAAAGAAGGACCGAAGGTTGCCGTTATAAAAGCTTTGGAAGTACAGATAGCTACATATATTTTCTTCTGGATGGGTAAACAAAGCCGCTGTGTGGGTGAACAACAATAAAGCGTTCATCATTAAAGCAGAGGTAAGAGCTACACAGCTAGCTTAAACAAACTACTATGTGGAAATCTCAGGTTTTGTTGACTTGGACATAAACAGTGTAGGGCCAGAAAAGTTCTGGTAGGATTAATTTGTCACATTAACGTCAGTAAACGAATCCTACAGTTTAAATGAGCCACGCTGACAGCCAGGGTCACTGTACAGAGCAGGGATTGACTGAATTTGGCCTGGAAAGCGGGGTCAGGAGAGGTGTGCTCACCTGTTGGTGCCACACTCTACTATCTGTCATTATTTACTAAGTTAAACTCAAAGATGTTCAAAAGACCACAGTACTGTTTTTGCCTGCCAGGTGGGCGTGTCCCAGTAGATGTCAGCTGAAAACTATGGATGGATCAACAATCATGACAGTTAAAAAATTTAACATTTAAACCAGACAAACTGTGGATACACTTTTTCAGGTCTTAGCCGCAGATTTGCCATTTATCCACAGGTTTAAATGCCAGAAGTTTGACGATGTTCTGATCGTCGTGCTGAATTTGTGGCGTCTCTAGTTAAGAAATAAACCCATTTGTTTGGGCGTCACACTGCTCTTGATGTCCACGCCTGACTGTGGGAGAGTGTCACGGGTGCAGCAGCTGTTTGGCTTCGTGGAGCTCCTCTGTGTTTGTAGGACTTCATGTCCTGGATGGACGAGCGGTTTGGTTCAGCGCACAGCAGAAACGGGGGTCTGTGTGGTAATGTTAACGTGAATGTTGTGATTGGTTGAGCAGGGGGCCTTTGATGACACGCTTAATGAGAGGTCTGAGGGAGCAGCTCAGCGGGGCGAGGGGGGAGACCTCCCACATCAAACGGAGACCCCGTCCCCCTCCGACTCCTCCCCCTCCCTGCAGACCCTCACAGAGAGGCAGCGAGCGTCCATGTCAGCACATGAATACAAACACTGTGTCTCGCTGGAGTCCAGCTTTTATGATTCTGCTTTATTCTGGTGCATTTCTCTACCATCTGTACGTTTCACACGTTAGCCTTTACAAACAGCTCTGAAATATTTACATCTTTTGTTTTGCACACAGAGAATTTAGGTTTAGCGGTAAAACTAAATTACATTTTCAATTATCTCTCATTATTTTTCTGTCCAAGAAGAGACAGAGATATGGATAAATATTGCTTATTTGCTATAAAAGGGGAAAACGAGTTTTGGAGCTGGAGCATTTTGAGTTGAGGATGTGAAATTTACCAAGAGCAGATCAGAATTATTATACTACTGATACTGGGCTACATGACTAATAACAAATAATGACATTCATAATTACAGTAAAGTGTATTATTTAAAATTGTTTCAAGATTTTCCATTATAATAAAAATACTGAGCGAAAGCACGGCAAAAACTATAGCCCGCCTTTCATAATGATGCTCCTCACAATAATAAGATAAAATTATTTGAGATGTCTGTGATATTATGAAAATTAACTTAATTTGATTATGAGATGCTAAACTAAAAATCCTCCTCATTATTGGAAATACCAGTTATTTGTTTTCACAGTAAAAAACACATTTTTTACTCCATGAATACTTAAAATACAATGTAAATGCAAGTTCACGTACTTATACTGAGTTATCTGCACTTTATGCACTCACACTTACTTCAATTAATACTTATGTGACCTGTTATTTTATTTTTCTTCTGAAACAGTGAGCACAAAATCTTTGGATTGATATTGTTCAACTTTATATTGTTCATTTATTCATGTTGTTATAATTATTATTTTAATATTTAATCATCAACATCATAAAAAATGTTTCTTGTAATGAGGTTGTCAATCTGCTTGTCCAACAGCTTTTTCATAAAAGTGACTGAAAACCATAATTAATGACTTCAGAACATTTCAGAATTTATCTGTTACAGATAAAGAAAACAGTATTGATAAAACATTTTTAAAGTAACACTAAAGCCATTTTATTCCATTTGAATTTCCTGCAGGTCCCAATTTGTCAGGTGGCCCACCTGACAGTTGTGGAGGGCTGTAGCAGTCACCTCATAAAGACACAAAATTAATATTGATCAAAACTCAGTTGAGGTTATTGGTGCAGCCCTCCACAACAGCTCCAATTTAGGGTTAGTTAAATGATTTTAAGTTAAATGCACTTTCTAAAACTATCAAATATTT
Organism: Neolamprologus multifasciatus; assembly: GCF_963576455.1. Taxonomy (NCBI): domain Eukaryota; kingdom Metazoa; phylum Chordata; class Actinopteri; order Cichliformes; family Cichlidae; genus Neolamprologus; species Neolamprologus multifasciatus. The sequence goes on along the minus strand of NC_140445.1, from coordinate 39,024,023 downwards.
ATAACAGGTACATGAACATGACTTCTGACCTCTTTAATGTACATTACTATATTATACAATGTCAGGCTACAGGAGCCAAATGTGTCCTGTTAATAGCAAAACTGTTACACAGTGAACCACATCAACCCTCAATGAACCAAAGAATTACACTAATTACTTTTTTTTGTGCCTCTCTACCCATATATGGCACATTGTTTTCCAAGTTAAAACTTCACATATACTATATTTCAGAATTTTTAATGCAGATAACAAGTTTGTGAGCTTCCTGCAGCTCTCACATTATGAAGTTCTGAGCCGTGATCCAAATTAGCAGCGTGTCAGATGTAATGATGGATGTGCATACGAGTCAAATAAACTGTGAGCGCTCCACGTTACTGCACAAGTACAAACACAGTGGTTCACATGTGTGGATGGGAGGCTCTGTGTGCGAGCCGCACTCTCACCAGTTTACTCAGCTTGGGAATTACATGTTACAGATGGCTGCTTCACGAGGGGAACGGGCTAAAGTCACGGGGGAAAATATTATTGCAGCACTGACCTCTGTTTGAAAGTGCTCTAAATGTGAGTGTTTTCTGGGAGTCCTGTAGTCCTGACCTCATCAGCCTCATCAAAGCCTGAACCCCCCTCGCTCTCTGACCTCACCCTCACATCGTGTTTAAACACAAAAGTACGAACACGTGATAATGACGGAGAGGTTACGCACACACCTGAACCTCGTCTGGGTTTTTGCATCAAATAAACTTCAAACCTAAAGAACTTTTTCTCAACTGTCAAATGTCTATTTGAGGACACAGAGGAGCCCAGCGTGTTTTCTCAAAGAGCAAAAATCCCCGTGGTATTTACTTTCGAGCACGCTCCAGTGCTGGACATCCCTCCACAAATTAACATCAAAGTGTGTGTGCTGAAGGAAATGCTTGGGAAGTATATTTTAAAACTCAGTGTGACTTCACTCTCCCGCCATCAGTTGGAAGACGAGGTCGAGACGAAAGAGGAGGAGGAAGAGTTTCTCACCAAATACCAGAGAAGACGGTCTTCGTGTTTGATGTGAATCTAGGAGGTTTTTAAGGATATCCACAAAGTAATGCCATCTCCAGATGTCAGGTTTTAAGGTGAAGTGTCTCACCACCCACAGGTTTATTATGGGGAGGATAATTCAAGCTCCCACCAGGACTAAACAAAGGCCAGAGTCACCAAACTGACCCCCTCGTATCTTTACAAGCAGTGCTGGAAATAGATTATACTATCCCACCACAGCGGAAGAGGTCCAAAGGATTTGCTCTCGATTTCCCAAACTGACACATTACTGTCAGAACTGTGAAGAAACAAAAAACGCAAACTGTCAAATCCGTTTGTGTTAATGGAAAATAAAACCCCGAGGACAGGTTATTTTATTACACACACTTCTGTCAACACTTTTTATTTTGTACTAGAAATATGTTTACGTGAGCACAAACTGAAACCTGAACGAGAGTACATTTCAGGAACCAGACTTCTGAAAAAAGTAAAAGAGAAAACTAAATCTTAACTGAAATAAACAGGAAGCATTCTCAGGTTAAGTTTTTAATAATGTAGTTACAGCTTTCAGTGTGACCAGCCAAGGAAAGATGATTTCATACATTCATGACAGAGATTAGGATAGACAGTGCTTAACTAGACCACCATCCATAAATCTGTAAGGCAGTGTGTATGTGATTATAGGTCAAGTATTTATACTGTGAGAATTAATTTATTAAATCTTATTCCCCATTATACTAATAGAACACAGCAAAGTGAAGAAGAATTGAATAACTCAGTTAAAATAGAAATATTAAACTATAGTAACTCTGAACCTGAGTGACTTGTTTACAGGCAAACACTACCAGAAAATCTATATATCTATAAATACAGTGCTTAACAAACTTATTATGCCACCTGTCATAAAAACAAGAAAACAATTATTTTGGAAATCTGTCAAACACTTAAAACTAAAAATAATATTGTTATTGTTATTTATTGTAATGTACTTCTGAGAAATTAATCAGGCATAACATTTAACCACCTAAACTCATTTTTCTGTTCAGGAATTCAGTAAACAACTGTAATTTAGCATCTTAATCAAAATAATAACATGCTTTATCATTTTTCCTGATTGTTTTGTAAAATAGTAACATTAATGTCGTGCAAATTAGTGATGTGTCGGTCGCAAACAAAATGTCTCTTAGAGCCGGATCTTTGATGTGAACGACGCGAGCAGTGAGTGTTTTTTTTTTTCTTTCTCTCACCCTCTCTCTCTGACTTTTTTCCCGCTTCACTCTGCACGCGAGCCTTGTGCTTTGTGCGGGGCAGAGGGAGGAGGGGCGGTAGTTACACTCGCAGTAGCACAGGAACAGAGTGGGAGGGAGAGAGAGAGAAAGAGAGCCAGGGACAACAACGTCACATTAGAAAGGTATAGTAATCATCCACAACTATTTTCAGTTGCAGATGATAAAGGATTCAGAAAGTTTATTCATGCAGGTCCATATGACAGAGAATATGCATGTTCTTTTTGTTTTCATATTTAAATTTATATTTAATTGTGTTGTGGTTTGCAGTGTTTTGTGTTGTTTAAAAGGAAAAAGTTAAAAATTTAAATAGTTAAAAGTTGAAATGTGAATAGATTTTGTATTATATGATTTATTTATTACATTTTATGTGGAGTGAATAAATAAAAGTATATTTACGGTACCCTAGAGACAAAACACGTAAAAACTCCAAAACACGTACAAAACACAACAGAAGTGCTCCAGGATGCTAGGGGCAGTGTTGAGCTTTTGTTAACTAGTGGCTACGCAAGCCAGCAAGTACCAACGACCAGATTTGGTGTTTGGTAGTAACAGGTAAATGAACATTTTTTAAAATTATTTGACTATATATGAATGCTTGTGTATAAATACACAGACAATACACAAAAATACACACATGCTTTCAATTGTGTAATTTAAGTGATCTAGGTAGCTTTGTTTTGGATGTTCAGTTAACGCTAGAAATGTGTTTTGGAGTTTGTACGTGCTTTGTCTCTAGGGGCCACCGTAAATATTTATATATAAACATATATAAATAAAACCACTTTTTTTTACATTAGTAATTCATTTTGTGCATAATTTTATATTATTGTTAATAATAAATTAATGAAAGCAACAAAACAACCTGAAGAGCCGGTTCCGAGCCAAAAGAGCCAGTTCTCTAAAAAGAGCCGGAAACCCCATGCAAATCTGAGATAAAGGAGATGTGTTTTTGCAATTGCAAACAATAAAAAATAACATTAATGTAACATCACTCCACTTTCTACATTTTTGTTTCATGTGATGATAAACTGAATAAAATTAGAGATTTATTTAATTGTACCTTGTTTGAAGATGACCTCATCTTTCATTGTGGCTCACTGTGTAAATCTTGGATTCCACGATTAATGAGTAATAACAGCTTTATTCATTTCTATGCTGATGACAGTTATTCATTTATCAGCTTTCTATGTTTCAAAATAAGGCATCTTCATCTTGTCCCGGGCCTCAGTTCATGCTCTGCTAAAACGAGCTGTTCTAGAGCCTTGTCATCCTAAGCAAGTTTTCTTCTGATTGGCAAACAGAAGTGTGTGGGAGTTGCCCCTCTGTGAAATCGCACAGTCATTACACACATCCTACAGTAAAAAAAGAAGGTAAATTTGGCTCATAGTGATCACTGTACAAACACAGTGATCACTCATTATTAGAAACTTTGGTCACGAACAGGAGAGATGTGACAGGAAATCAGGACAAACTGCATTGGTCAACTTTAATGAAAATATAGAGTCATTTCAGGCATATGTTAAATTGCAAGTTTATGCTGTTATCAGATTCTTTTCACAGTTTAATGAAACCTTTAGTAGTTTTAAATTTTTTTAGTTTAATTAAGAGTTGGTTGATTACTGCGGGGGAACTTTCACTCCCAGGCTTTTAGGGATGAATAAGCTGAAAAATGACTTTTTTAGGGCGTTGTCCTCCCGCAGGATCTGAAAATGGAAAATTATTTGGTGTCCTGCCTCTCCTCCTCTTCCTTGTTCATAAAGCTCATGTAACACATCTCTCTGGCCCCATTCATCGTCCCGCCTAACCAACAGGCCTCAGTGATTTTATTTATTCTCCTCAGCCAGATTAGAAGCTGCATGGAAATCCCATCGCAGCTAATTGTATAAAGCCATTAAAGTCAGGCAGAGTTATTTGGTTTTAAGTGTGCGCGCTGTTTGCTGCAATTTGTTCAACATTTAGGCTAATGATATTAAAGTCGATCCATTAAGCAGGTGGGAGGGCGTGTGTGTGTGGTGTGTGGGGGCAGCAGCTGCTCGGCCATGGATTGACTTAACCTTTGTCACTTTGATGGCCTTTGTGTTTTACACTTGCCCAAAAAACAGGGGCAGATGTCCCTGAACTCACCCCCCACATCCCAAACACACACACACACACACACAGGTTGAGTTAACCTAATGACGCACACACCGGCATCAGCTGGTTAAAGCGAGTGATGTAGTGAATAAGTGGGCGGCACAGCGATGCTGCTCAGTAATGAATAGTTAATTTTATTAGGGACCTCCAGTGATTTTCCACCTCAGCATTTGTGTGTGAGACAAAAGTATGAAGCTGGTGGTCTGCTTATATTGCCCCCTGGAGGCTGGGATCACAGACTGTCTATAAAAGATGGACATACCTTCTAGGTCTAACAAGTGAGACCTTAAACCTTTCTTTTTATTCACCAGCAGGGGGCGAAAAGCAGGTCTATGAGAAAATGAGCTTCTTTGTCAGCTGATCTCTGAGCTCGGTAACCATGTTTAAATAAAACATGATTTGGATATTATGGTCCCATTAAAGTAAAAAAAAAAAAAAAAAAAGGATGAAATTTGAAGTGAAGCAAAAGCTCTCCAGCATTTTCTGTGGAATTTACACTCCAAAAGCACTTGTTGCTATTGATCATAAACCTTTAGACATTAAAAAACAAAACAAAAGAGTCAAGCACTGCAGTTCCTCTAGCCTCCTCTAGAGGTTGCCTTGAAGAGTAAGCTCATTGGAGTTGAAGCCCTTTTTAAGGAATTTTTAACCCAATTACTCTGAGCTCCAATTTTGATAAGAGAAATTAGGATTTTACTTTAATTGCTGATGGCTAGTTAGCATTTGTGTCTGTGTGTTGTTTTCACAGTCTATGCTAACCAGGCTAACTAGCATTAGCTGATAACTCAGTCTTCCAATCTCTCGTCCAAATATGGTTACTTCTGTGTCTTTAAGTGCAACATGGCAGTATGCAAAACACTAGCTTTACAGAAGTTGAGGCTTCAAAATGTTGAATCCAGAAAACAATGGGTGGCAAAGTTCATCTTTTATATACAGTCTATATTCATGCTCCTAAAAAGTATGAAAACAGTGGCAATTTAAAAAAAAATATATCAGAATTAAGACTTTTTAATCAGATTCACATCACAATCCATTTCCCCTTTGGCCTCACTATTGCCTCCCTCCCTGCCTCCTCCCTCCCTCCCCGCAATGAATGCTAACTAGTCAGAGAATGAGAGCAAGCCAAAGGCTGCAGTGTTGTTGTGATCCACTCAGGCAGATCAGCATTTGACTGAGAAGTTTTTAATAGCCCTCTGGAGTTGCTCCATAAATAGCTTGGCTCTGGACACTATTTGTCCCTGTTTCCTTTCTTTTGAGAGGGAGACCATTGTGTGCCACGCCACCAAGCCAAAGCAATCATTTCCACTGCTTTGGGCAATCGGGGTGAGCATGAACCCTCTTGATTTATCACCGAGTCTCTATTAAAATGAACGGGTCAGATTATGGCTCAGCATCTCCTAATCAAACTGTGTTCATTCGCCCATTATTCATCCGTTGTTAGAGCCGCAAACAAAAGCAAGATGTGCCCATGTTTTCATCCAGAAGTGAGAGAGTAATTTCTTTATTTGGGAGCCGTGTTTCTCCACAGGCTCCAGACTTTAATCATGTCTTGCCTCTCTTTCACCTTGTTCTCCATCCAATAAACCCGTCCACTAGAAGTTATTGCCTTATTTGCACCAGAAAACAGCCAAGCTGGATTTGGGTTGACTGTCACATTTTTCTCAGTGAGGCTGGAACAACAGCAACACTGGTCGATTGTTCAGGGTGGTTAGAAAGTTTGTGCAGGTGACCTCATGCGGTCATGTGAACAGTGCATATAAAATCTGTGCTGTTGTCATGTTCATTAGGTTGGCTGACATTCAAAAGCAAGAAAATGGAGAAGCTTGTTGCACATGTTTGACCTTAGTGTGCTGTAGCATAACTTAAGCAGCAAGGAAGGTGATAAGTAAATAGCATTAGCAGACGATTTAAGTTCTATCCATCCATCCATCCATCCATCCATCCATCTTCATCCGCTTTATCCGAGGCCGGGTCGCGGGGGCAGCAGCCTAAGCAAAGAGGCCCAGATCTCCCTCTCCCCAGCCACCTCCTCCAGCTTATCCGGGGGAACACCAAGGCGTTCCCAGGCCAGCCGAGAGATATAATCTCTCCAGCGTGTCCTGGGCTGCCCCGGGGCCTCCTCCCGGTGGGACATGCCTGGAACACCTCACCCAGGAGGCGCCCAGGGGGCATCCTTGTCAGATGCCCGAACCATCTCAGCTGGCTCCTTTCGATGTGGAGCAGCAGCGGCTCTACTCTGAGCCCCTCCCGGATGGCCGAACTTCTCACCTTATCTCTAAGGGAGAGGCCAGCCACCCTTCGGAGGAAGCTCATTTCCGCCGCTTGTATCCGTGATCTCGTTCTTTCGGTCACTACCCACTGCTCGTGGCCATAGGTGAGGGTAGGGACGTAGATCGACCGGTAAATTGAGAGCTTTGCTTTTACACTCAGCTCCCTCTTCACCACGATGGACCGGTGCAGCGTCCGCATTACTCCACGACGGACCGGTAAAGCGTCCGCATTACTGCAGCTGCAGCCCTAATCTGTCTGTCGATCTCCGGCTCCCTTCTCCCATCACTCGCGAACAAGACCCCGAGATACTTGAACTCCTCCACTTGGGGCAGGAGCTCATCCCCGACCCGGAGTGGGCACTCCACCCTTTTCCGGCTGAGAACCATGGCCTCAGATTTGGAGGTGCTGATCCTCATTCCCGCTGCTTCACACTCGGCTGCGAACCGCTCCAGTGCGAGCTGGAGGCCCTCACCTGATGAAGCCAACAGAACCACATCATCCGCAAAAATCAGAGATGAGAGTCTGAGGCCACCAAAGCGAAAGCCCTCCACCACTTGGCTGCGCCTAGAAATCCTATCCATAAAAATTATGAACAGAACCGATGACAAAGGGCAGCCCTGGCGGAGCCCATCACCCACCGGGAACGAGTCCGACTTATTGGCAATGCGAACCAAGCTCTTGCAACGGTTGTATAGGGATCGAATGGCCTGTAGCAATGGGCCAGACACCCCATACTCCCGTAACACCTCCCACAGGACACCCGAGGGACACGGTCGAATGCCTTCTCCAAGTCCACAAAACACATGTAGACTGGTTGGGCAAACTCCCATGCACCCTCAAGTATCCTCGAGAGGATAAAGAGCTGGTCCAGTGTTCCGCGACCAGGACGAAAACCGCATTGTTCCTCCTGTATCCGAGGTTCGACTAGCGGACGAACTCTCCTTTCCAGCACCCTGGCATAGACTTTCCCAGGGAGGCTGAGGAGTGTGATCCCCCTGTAGTTGGAACACACCCTCCGGTCCCCCTTCTTAAAGGTGGGGACCACCACCCCGGTCTGCCAGTCCACGGGTACTGCCCCTGAACTCCATGCAACATTGCAGAGGCGTGTCAACCAGGACAGCCCTACAACGTCCAGAGCCTTCAGGAACTCGGGGCGGACCTCATCAACACCAGGGGCTCTGCCACCAAAGAGTTGTTTAACTGCCTCAGTGACCTCGCCCCCGGAAATTGGCGGGTCACTCCCCTCATCCCCAGACTCTGCTTCCTCCTCGGAAGACGTATCAGTGGGATTAAGGAGGTCCTCGAAGTATTCCTTCCACTGCCTGACAATTTTCCCAGTCGATGTCAGCAGCGCTCCGCCAGCACTATACACAGTGTAGGTAGAGCACCGCTTTCCCCTCCTGAGACGCCTGACGGTTTGCCAGAATCTCTTCGAGGCAGTCCGAAAGTATTTTTCCATGGCCTCTCCGAACTCCTCCCACACCTGAGTTTTTGCTTCAGCCACTGCCCGAGCTGCATTCCGCTTGACCTGTCAATACCTGTCGGCTGCCTCCGGAGTACCACAAGCTAACCAAGCCCGATAGGACTCCTTCTTCAGCCTGGTGGCTCCCTTCACCTCTGGTGTCCACCATTTGGTTCGGGGATTACCACCACGGCAGGCACCAACCACCTTGCGGCCGCAGCTCAATGCAGCAGCTTCGGCAATGGAGACGCTGAACATGGTCCATTCGGACTCAATGTCCCCAGTCTCCCTCGGAATGCTGTTGAAGCTCTGCCGGAGGTGTGCGTTGAAGATCTCGTGGACTGGGGCCTCTGCTAGACGTTCCCAGCACACCCTCACTACGCGTTTAGGTGCACCGGGTCTGTCCAGCGTCCTCCCCCGCCACCTGATCCAACTCACCACCAGGTGGTGATCAGTTGACAGCTCAGCCCCTCTCTTTACCCGAGTGTCCAGAACATATGGTCGCAGGTCTGGTGATACGATTACAAAATCGATCATCGACCTACGGCCTAGAGCGTCCTGGTGCCACGTGCACTTATGGAAACTCTTATGTTCGAACAAGGTGTTCGTTATGGCCAAACTGTGATTAGCACAGAAGTCCAATAACCAAGCACCGCTCGGGTTCAGATCAGGGAGGCCGTTCCTCCCAATCACGCCCCTCCAGGTCTCGCTGTCGTTACCCACGTGAGCATTGAAGTCTCCCAGCAGGACAACAGAGTCTCCAGGTGGAGCACCTTCCAGCACCCCCCCCCCCCCCCCCCCCCCCATCCAGGGACTCTAAGAAGGCTGGGTGCTCCGAACTGCCACTCGGCGCATAGGCACAGATGACAGTCAGGACCCGTTCCCCGACCCTAAAGCGCAGGAAACAAACCCTCTCATCCACCGGGAAAAACCCCAACATACCAGCAGCAAGCCGAGGGGATATTAGAATACCCACCCCAGCCCGCCGCCTCTCACCAGGGGCAACTCCAGACTGAGACAGAGTCCAGCCCCTCTCCAGGAGACTGGTTCCAGAGCCCAAGCCATGCGTAGAGGTGAGCCCGACTATATCTAGCCGGTACCTCTCAACCTCACGCACTAACTCAGGCTCCTTCCCCACCAGAGAGGTGACATTCCATGTCCCTATTGCCAGTCTTGGCAGCCGGGGGTCAGTCCGCCAGGGCCTCCGCTCCTGGCCGCCACCCGGCACACAATGCACCCGACCCCTATGGCGCCTCCTGCGGGTGGTGGGCCTGCAGGAGGATGGGCCCATGTCCCCTCTTCGGGCTGTGCCCGGCCGGGCCCCATGGACTAAGGCCCTGGCCACCAGACGCTCGCCCTCGGGCACCCTCCCCGGGCCTGGCTCCAGGGCGGGGCCCCGGTAACCCTATCCTGGGCAGGGTAAACTGTTCCCTCGATGTTCTTTTCATAAGGGTCTTCTGAATCGCTCTTTGTCTGGTCCCTCACCCAGGACCAATTTGCCACGGGAGACCCTACCAGGGGGCAAAAGCCCCCAGACAACATAGCCCCTGGGATCCCTGGGACACACAAACCCCTCCACCACGATAAGGTAGCGATTCACGGAGAGGTTGAAGTTCTTTTAAGCATATTTTATTGCCGGCATCTCCATTTTACCATAAAACAATCAATCAGGCATGCAAAAATCCCACTTGCTTTATACAAGACTTTGCACACCTGACCTCGTTAGTCCCTACCATTGAAACAAATAGGTCAAACCAAATAATACAATTCTAAACAAAGAACAGGAATAAAGTCATGCATGAAACTGACAAACTCATTTACTCAACTAAATGGTTTGTAAAGTAAAACACTGCATACAATATAACTCAAAAGGCTACTTTAAAGAAAACAAACAATACTATACAAAATGAAAAACCCTCCATTTGGTTACACCCAGTGATGCAATCATTGGTTGTGTCCAACTTCATGGGCTGCATCCTCCTGAGGACCCGGCCTTCGCGGTCTACGTGGGCCGGGTCCTCAGAAGGTCGGGTAGGCCGGAAGTAAACGGCTGGGGAAATTGGACGGTCTAGCCTTCTTATTAGCGTCACCGCTGTCTCGGTGGAGTTTAGTAAACTCGGCCGTCTGCTCCTTGCTATCTAAAATATAACAGGACACTGGCGTAAATTCTCGACCGTCTCACACTTCTGTTTAATCAGTTTTCTGTTTGACGTTTATTCAGCTATGTGAAAATCCTGGAGGAACCCACCGGGGGGATTAATAAAGTTTTATTTTATCTAATCTAATAACTTTAATCTCAGCCAAACCGATTTACTCACGAACAAATAAAACACTGAAAAAAGCCCAACAATAACATTTTTAGGTTGTCTAAGTGACTTATATATCACGTTTAACCTGAGTAGCGAAACTCCGCGGTGATCTGAAAATGATGTGCCGGGAGTTGTGCCGGGAGTTGTGCCGTTCTCGGCGGCTTCAGTGACCCTCGAGCTCCCGGCTTGCTATCGAGCTGGTGGGTAGCAGATGTCTCCGAAAACGTTGAAGCACTTTTGCAAATATGCGATATCTTGATAAACCGAGCAGATATTTGATGTTTACACAGCTACTTTCTCGCCTGAAAATATGTTAAAAGTTTATTTTGTGACCCAGAAAGATTAGTAAAGGTAATTTTAACTTAGTAGCGGGCGCCATTATTGGAAACTGGAGTTTGGCTGGGCCGCGCTATGAATTCTGGGATTTGGTAGGCCACGAAGGACACACCCGACCCATCCTTCAAATTCGGGGAAAAGGAGGACGCATTTGTCGGCTGCATTCGGAGGAGTCTACGAATTTGGACAGCCTTCGGCGCGTCGCTAATCGGTCTACAAATGCGGCCTCAGGAGGATGCAGCCCATGAATTTGGACACGCCCAGTGACCTCATGACCCTATATAAACAGGAAGTGGTGGGCGGCCCTTCCCATACACCTGTCTCACATATAGGACCTGAATACACAACATGGACACCATGGTAAGTATAACCAAAGCAACATAAAGAAACATAATTTACCAGACATGTGCCTGTAAACAGAAGAAAATTCAGATGATCTGATGGTTAGTAGTGTTTGCTTTAAAACACATGCATGGATGTAAAGGATGTAACTACTGCTACCACAAACAAAACCCGGGATAGTGTGTGTTAACCTCTTAAGCCCCAAGCCTAACTGATCTCCTGCCTTTTGCCCCTGTATCAGGGGGCGTTGGGGCTTAAGAGGTTAAGAGAAGTTACACCAGCTATGTCTAAATTAAAGCATTATGGCTGACTGTAAAATAACAGAACACAAAATAACAATATATGCAAGTGACAAATGGCAAATTAATTCTGTCAATTCAATTCAATTCAATTTTATTTATATAGCGCCAAATCACAACAAAAGTCGCCTCAAGGCGCTTCATAGATACAGAGAAAAGCCCAACAATCATATGACCCCCTATGAGCAAGCACTTTGGCGACAGTGGGAAGGAAAAACTCCCTTTTAACAGGAAGAAACCTCCGGCAGAACCAGGCTCAGGGAGGGGCGGCCATCTGCTGCGACCGGTTGGGGTGAGAGAAGGAAGACAGGATAAAAGACATGCTGTGGAAGAGAGACAGAGATTAATAACAGGTATGATTCAATACAGAGAGGTCTATTAACACATAGTGAGTGAGAAAGGTGACTGGAAAGGAAAAACTCAATGCATCATGGGTATCCCCCGGCAGCCTACATCTATTGCAGCATAACTAAGGGAGGATTCAGGGTCACCTGGTCCAGCCCTAACTATATGCTTTAGCAAAAAGGAAAGTTTTAAGCCTAATCTTAAAAGTAGAGATAGTAAGCAGAGTTGCAGTCTTACACGCCTCTCTGCAGCTTCTCTCCTCCTGCTACCCCCCCAAAAACCCATCTCCATAGAGACTGTGTCTGCTTCCAAAAAGACAAAAAACAAACTAAAAACCAGCAACAAACAACTTAAACAATCACAAAGAAAGAACAATACAGTATCCACATCTGAACCAAAGAGTAAAACAGTGAAATGTGGATTATTAAATATTAGGTCTCTCTCCTCCAAGTCTCTGTTAGTACATGACTTAATAATTGATCAACAAATTGATTTACTCTGCCTTACAGAAACCTGGTTGCAGCAGGATGATTATGTTAGTTTAAATGAATCAACACCCCCGGGTCATTCTAACTACCAGAAATCTCAAAGCACAGGTCGAGGGGGCGGTGTGGCAGCAATTTTTCACACCAGTCTATTAATTAATGAAAGACCAAGACAGACTTTTAATTCATTTGAAAGCCTGATGCTTAACATTGTCCACCCCAGCTGTGAAACTCAGAAACCAGTCTTACTTGTTATCATCTATCGTCCACCTGGGCCTTACACAGAGTTTCTGTCTGATTTCTCAGACTTTATATCTGATTTAGTTCTGAGCTCAGATAAAATAATTATTGTGGGTGATTTTAACATCCATGTTGATGCTAAAAATGACAGCCTCAACATGGCATTTAATCTGTTGTTAGACTCAATTGGTTTCTCTCAAAATGTAAAAGAACCCACCCACCACTTTAATCACACTCTAGATCTTGTTTTAACATATGGCATAGAAACTGAACATTTAACAGTGTTTCCTGAAAACCCTCTCCTGTCTGATCATTTCTTGATAACATTTACATTTACAATAATTGATTACGCAGCAGTGGAGAGTGGACTTTATCAAAGTAGATGTCTTTCTGAAAGCGCTGTAACTAAGTTTAAGAATATAATCCAGCCACTGTTATCATCGTCAATGCCCTGTACCAACACAGAGCAGAGCAGCTATCTGAACGCTACCCCAACAGAGGTCGATTATCTTGTTAATAATTTCACCTCCTCACTACGTACGACTCTGGATACTGTAGCTCCAGTGAAAACTAAGGTCTCTAATCAGAAGTACCTGACCCCGTGGTATAATTCTCAAACACGTACCCTAAAGCAGATGACTCGTAATCTGGAGAGGAAATGGCGTGTCACAAATTTAGAGGATCATCATTTAGCCTGGAGAAATAGTTTGTTGCTTTATAAGAAAGCCCTCCGCAAAGCCAGAACAGCTTACTACTCATCACTGATTGAAGAAAATAAGAACAACCCCAGGTTTCTCTTCAGCACTGTAGCCAGGCTGACAAAAAGTCAGAGCTCTATCGAGCCAACCATCCCTTTAACGTTAACTAGTGATGACTTCATGAACTTCTTCACAAATAAAATTTTTATCATTAGAGAAAAAATTACCAATAATCATCCCACAGATGTAATATTATCTACAGCTACTCTTAGTACCATTGATGTTAAGTTAGACTCTTTTTCTCCAATCGATCTTTCTGAGTTAACTTCAATAATTACTTCCTCCAAACCATCAACGTGTCTTTTAGACCCCATTCCTACAAAACTGCTCAAAGAAGTCCTGCCATTGATTAATTCTTCGATCTTATATATGATCAACCTATCTCTAATAATCGGCTATGTAGCACAGGCCTTCAAGATGGCTGCAGTTAAACCTTTACTCAAAAAGCCATCTCTAGACCCAGCTGTGTTAGCTAATTACAGGCCAATCTCCAACCTTCCTTTCATATCAAAAATCCTTGAAAGAGTAGTTGTCAAACAGCTAACAGATCATCTGCAGAGGAATGGTTTATTTGAAGAGTTTCAATCAGGTTTCAGAGCTCATCACAGCACAGAAACAGCTTTAGTGAAGGTTACAAATGATCTTCTTATGGCCTCTGACAGTGGACTCATCTCTGTGCTTGTCCTTCTTGACCTTAGTGCAGCATTCGATACTGTTGACCATAATATCCTATTAGAGCGATTAGAACATGCTGTAGGTATTACAGGTATTGCACTGCAGTGGTTTGTATCATATCTATCTAATAGACTCCAATTTGTGCATGTAAATGGAGAGTCCTCTTCACACACTGAGGTTAATTATGGAGTTCCACAGGGTTCAGTGCTAGGACCAATTCTGTTTACATTATACATGCTTCCCCTAGGCAGCATCATTAGAAGACATAGCATACATTTTCACTGCTATGCAGATGACACCCAGCTCTATCTGTCCATGAAGCCAGATAACACACACCAATTAGTTAAACTGCAGGAATGTCTTAAAGACATAAAGACTTGGATGGCCACTAACTTTCTGCTTCTTAACTCAGATAAAACTGAGGTCATTGTACTCGGCGCTGAAAAGCTTAGAAATATGGTATCTAACCAGATTCTTACTCTGGATGGCATTACCTTGGCCTCCAGTAACACTGTGAGGAACCTTGGAGTCATTTTTGACCAGGATATGTCCTTCAACGCACATATTAAACAAATATGTAAGACTGCGTTCTTCCATTTGCGCAACATCTCTAAAATTAGAAATATCCTGTCTCAGAGTGACGCTGAAAAACTAGTTCATGCATTTATTACTTCCAGGCTGGACTACTGCAATTCATTATTATCAGGATGTCCAAAAAACTCACTGAAAAGCCTTCAGTTAATCCAAAATGCTGCAGCAAGAGTACTGACAGGGACTAGAAAGAGAGAGCATATTTCTCCTGTTTTGGCTTCCCTTCATTGGCTTCCTGTTAAATCCAGAATTGAATTCAAAATCCTGCTCCTCACATACAAGGTCTTAAATAATCAGGCCCCATCTTATCTTAATGACCTTGTAGTACCATATTACCCTATTAGAGCACTTCGCTCCCGCTCTGCAGGCCTACTTGTTGTTCCTAGAGTATTTAAAAGTAGAATGGGAGGGAGAGCCTTCAGTTTTCAGGCCCCTCTTCTGTGGAACCAGCTTCCAGTTGTCCTAGCCACTTTGTCACATTTAGAAAGGCTTCCAGTTTAGAACTAAAAGGGTAGTTTTCAGTACATAAACTGAACCTATCATTAATGGAAAATGATGATTTTTTTTTTTTTTACCATATTAATGAAATTTTTCAGCTAACAATGAAAACAATGATCATACAGAGGACGCAAAGCACAGTTTTCTGTTTAAAGTGCTGCCTCTGATAATAATGTTTCTACAGGCAGACCTGTCACTCTTTAAATCTGCTAATCCAAGTCTGTCTGAGTTACAATTTTAACTATAAACTGTATATAACAGATGTGACCAAATGTGACACTCACTATTGGGCTTTGAAGTTTTAACTTTAGTTTTATTGACATCACTCCCTTTTTTGGCAACAAAACTGCCCATATTTGGAGTTATCAGCTAATGCTAGCAAGGTTAGCAAGCTGTATCACACAGACTGTATCTGTTCCTATAAAATCACTCAGATAACTGCTGATTAGTGCTCAGTGACTTTCAAATAAAATGCTAGCTTAGACTGGACAGTCAGTAGAAGTAAGTATACAACTTATTAGATGCTATTAGACGCTACCCACACATACATATATACACCCATACAGTTGTTATGAAGGAGCAAACATTTTGTGCTTTAACGAACAAGAATATAATTTAAACATGAATAATAACAATAATAATAGTAGAGGATCAACAACGGAGCCCTGTGGAACACCATGACCTGTAAGAAAACACTCTGTGTGCTTTCTGGTTTTTGTTACTCACAGTGATCTCTGATGGTTCAGGTGTAAAATCCTTCAGGTCAGACCTTTAGAAGGTATTTGTGCATCCCGACTCACGTTTCTTAACATAAACCCCTCATTATATACATACAGGTGTTATAAAGAGAAAAATGATCTACAGATATCAAACTGTTTGTATCGCGCTGTAAATGTTTATTTCTGCTGTAAAGCTTTAACATGGGAGTGTGTGGGGACTGACTCACTGCTGGAGCCTCTAGTGGACACTAGAGGAACTGCAGGTTTTGCTGGAGGCTTGGTTTGAACTGAGGTCTGAGACCTAATACAAATGAGTGAAATACGACTGGGTTATGACCGGTGATGGGAATAATGCCGTTATAAGTAACTGCGTTACTGATGGCACTACTTTTTTTCAGTAATGAGTAATCTAACTAATTACCATTTCTATCATTACAACGCCGTTACTGTTATTTACAAGAAAATGCAGTGTGGGCACGCTAGTATTTTTCACCACACAGACAGTTGAAGCTGTTTTCTTTTTCCTGGGAGCTAGGGGGGGGGGGGGTAAAACAATCGCATGAGTGCTGCTGATTGGCTGAGGAAGAATAAAGTAGGCGTGGTAAACCAATCACATGACCAATTTAAGATGACAAAGCAACAAGATGCTACATACCAGTTTTTAAATTGTGTTGATAGTCCATGGAAAACCAGAGTCATGTCTCCACGTGGAAAAACAGAGGGAGTGATACACCTGTTGTCAGGCTTGCAGGTATCAGGCTTCTGATGTTCTCCCTTGTCTTATAGTGGAGAGAATTTATTTTTTAGAGTGGCGCAAATAATTTGTGTGGCATCCTTTTTGATGCAGGACACCTGATTGTTCTGTAAATAGCTTGAAATGGTTATAAAAAACGCCTTGGCTACATTTTTAGGTAAATAGCTGCATATAACTTTGTTGTTTGTAAAACGTGTGCATAGGTTTTAAAATATACAATTTAAATTTGCATTTCAAGTTATGTAAATGGTTTGTTGTGGTTGTTGTTACAGTAAAAAATAGAACCTTTTCTAATCGGATTTTAGGTTTTCGTCTGATTTTAGATCAATTGTGTTAATACAGTATGTCAAAATGAAAACATAACTGTAAATTCAGACATGTGAGGTTGTGCAGAAAAGAATGATACAAAACAAGGCAAGAAGATGAAATGTAGAGGTCAAATAAAAAGTAGTCAAAAATGGCCAATTACACCCTGGAACCCAGAGGGTTAAACTTTTTTTTTTTTAACGCAATAGTTACCTTTCCTAGTAATTAGTTAGTTTGAGAATATTGTAACTCAGCTACTAACTCAGTTACTTTTTTGAATAAGTAACTACTAACATTAACTAATTACTTTTCAAAAGTAACTTTCCTAGCACTGGTTATGACATCATTAATACTTCTTTTTGTGCTTCTTTCTTCTTCACACTTCATTTGGAGAGACTGAACATGTCTTCACTCGTCATAAAGGTTTTGTTTAAAAACTCTGACCCACTATAAAAGCTGCTCTTTCTGAGAATATCTACAGATGAAAAAATGTGACCTCTTGAGACTTCTTTGAAGCAAACAAAGTTCTGAACAAACAATGAAAAACATTATTTTTTCTTCCCCATGACTGAATCTACAGAGTTCTCCAAGCGAGTCGTCTGAGACGCTGTGATAGAGGTTTAAACCGTCCGTCCTGCTTCAACGCATCAGGCTGGACATGAGTGTTTACACCATCAGCTGCAGCTGAACAGGCTGCAGGTTGTAGCACTACTGTGGCTGTAAACAGACCAGAGGAGCGGCGCCGTATTTACATGACGGCGGTATGTAGACGCCCAGAGCCTCTGACCTCACAGCACTGTGATGTCACACATCCCAGCTGTCCCTGCGTGAACTTCCTGTGAACTCCTGACAGTGACGGCGTACCTGCTGATGAATCCCTCCTCCTCCTCCTGCACCGTCCTCTGGGTGGGTGGTCCCTGCTTTCACAGCCACAGGAGGAGGAGGAGCAGCGGCCATTATTATGGACACAGAGGGGGGCTGAAGGCATTCATTAAGGAAATTAGCTCAACAAGGCAGCTTTATGTCCATCACCAACACATAGCCTCTCTGCAGTGTCCGCACAGAGCGCTCAGCAGATGGTCGGAGAGCCTTTCTGATGGTGAAGCTCAGCTGACAGCAGGAAATAAGGCCGGAAACCTCCATCATCTTCAGGAGGATCTGTGAGAAGGATCTCTGTGTTTGCTTGAAACACATCCAGGCTAACATTTCTAGCTGCTAGATCAAAAAAAATGAGTTAAGGAGATTTTTGCTGATTCTGCTCACCTCTTTGACAAACTGCCAAAGGAAGACGATCCAAACGTTGCTTTCATGTTTATAGGAGTAAAATATTACTCCTATAAACTCTTATTTGGGTCCGCAGACCTCTCATCCTTTTTTTTTTAGAAACATGCTTCTCATCAGGAAAACAGACAGAGGCAAGAACATGATTTCTGCATAATCACAGATTAATCACTGTATTTTACATAATTCTTGTCTTTTCTTTGTGGGATCAAATGTATAGAGTAAGAGATTTATTTAACAAATCCGGGTGTTTAATCATCTCTGGCTGTCTGACAGATAGGCCTGGGAAAACTGAAGCCATCAAATGAACTGATCATCTTGCAGCAGTGCTGACACAGACCTCAGTCCTGACAGTCAGAGCGGGAAAGCGCCGCTCGTGCTGTTCTGTGTTGAGTCGTTCCTGCACGCACTCAGAGACATTTCCTGTGATGCTCGGTGTGCTTTAACGAGAGCCGGTGCAGCTGTTAGAGGAGACGTTCCCGAGTTAGTGTGCGCTGTAAAGGATGTGATGAATTCATGGCGCTGTTGCAGCAGTCAAATAAAAGCTTACTATGAAAACATGGTGTAAAACTGCCTGTTTTATTGGAACAAGTGTTACCATTATGTTGTGGACAATATTACGGTGCCGCTGCCTGTGAAAAATGGCCACGATGATGTGCAGACCGCCTGCGCCCCACCCGCTTTATTACCACAAACAGCGGTGGTTAATTGTGCAACTGTGTGCTCGCCATCGCCGTTTTATGAAGAAAGTAGCTCGGCTTTGATTACACACGACACGTCTCAGTTCAGCAAACATCCACAAACCGGATGAGCTTCCTGTGGCACCTTTTGCAGCGAATCGCACACAATCATGTGACAGAACAAGAGCCAATCAGACAGCATCCTGCAGGTTAAAGAGGTCAGAGAGAGAGTGTCACAGCTCCAGGTCAGCGATGCTGTAATTATGACCACAGAGCAGGTACTCGTTTGGCCCCGCCCGCTGGCTGCTCACCTCTGAC
Source organism: Neolamprologus multifasciatus (assembly GCF_963576455.1). NCBI lineage: Eukaryota > Metazoa > Chordata > Actinopteri > Cichliformes > Cichlidae > Neolamprologus > Neolamprologus multifasciatus. Next base: position 39,004,918 of record NC_140445.1, on the reverse strand, counting down.
TGTGTCGCTAACCAAATTAAAAGCTGTCTGAGGTCGCCGCAAGTTTGATGGATAAATTCTATTCATGTGAGCGCGGGCTAGATTCAATTCCAGCGTCATCAGCGTGATAAATAGGAGCCACGGTTATTAAGGGCCCTTCAGTTACTGGGTCACTTAAAGTGAGTGACAGTGCCCTGAGAAATTGCTGCTTTATTTAATTGCATTAATTAAAGTGCTGATGTGTTTGTGCCTTTTCGGGCGCCGCCGCTCGCCCGTATCGACGTGGCTGCCATGTTTGATGAATAACCTGCTTTAACATACATGTTTCAGAGGTCATGATAAGAGAGCGCATCATTCACCGCTCAAACCGCCCTTCTCATAAACTCCAGATGTGGACCAATTTGACCCCTACACCGCTCGAGGCCATTTCCAGCAGCAGACTTGCAGTGATTGGCTGCTAAACTGCTTAAACCACGTCAAATGCGACGTGATTAAACTAAAAGATGTGAGATTCCTGCTTCTCCTCTCGCTGGCAGCTGTGGATGTTTGCAGGTTTCCAAAATCACTCCAACACCTGTATCAGTGCGAGTGACACAAGGAAGAACATCACTTCCTGTTCCTGTAGTGATCCGTCCAACATCTCGAGCGTTATAGAAGCAAACATTGCTGCAGAAATCGTCCATTGGTGCTTCAAGCTGTGACCCTGGCTCAGAGCTCAGATCCATCCTCCTCATGCAAACTGAACTTGACCGGTCATTGTGTCAGTCTGCTGCCTCTGAGGAAGCATTCAGGACCAGTACTTCCTGTTCCTGCTCCCTTCAGTATTTACAAATGCGGACAAAATTTTATCTCATTGAATGCAGCTCTGGTTTTTCTCCCAGGATGTTCACCTGCATCACAGGCTTCAGAACATGATCACAGCCCCAGTTCTACAGAAACTGGAACACTGCCGGTACCAAACGAAAGACATAAACATAGATTTTACAAAGAGCAGGCACGGTGAAGGCTGTCATTACGTCGTCCAATCAGCTCTCACTGCCCCGCCCGGAAGGCCTGATGCAGGTGGAGGCTTTAAAACATCACGACTCCTGAGTCGATCCAACCAACGCTCCGACTTTAAACACGGGAAGAAGCTGGCCTGCATCCCCGTCAGGAACACCTCCGAGTGCTCCCTGTGGCGCGCCTCAGTATTCGTGCCGGGCTAGAAGGCTGAGCGCCGTGGCACCTCGTTAAAATACCAGCCGGGGCTGTAGAGCACAGTTTGTGTTAGCTGATAAGCCTGAATGGGCTTTAATGGCTGCAGCTACCCGTCACACTAATATTATTGTTAAACACTGTGATGTGACAGACTCATGTCAACTGGCGACTTTCCGCTAAGCGGGCGGGAGAATGACATCATTAACAGCAGAATGCATAAATTTAAATACGCAGCTCAAACTTTCCGCCCCATCATAACGAGCTCAACGTAACAGTGAGGAAATAAAGGTAACACAGTTGTGCTTCATTTTCTCATCTCAAAATCCCCCCCATTTTTACTTTTGTGTTACTTTTGTGTTATTGCTTATATATTACTTCATTACTGTGGTGTGGTATATGTGAGGAGAGCTCTTCATCAGCAAGTAAAGCTCTAAAAAAACCTTTATGCCCTCCAAATCCTTCCAGATTACAGTGTTTGTTGGGCCGATTCTGGGCCCCGGCCTTATGTTTCACACCAATGTATGTCAAAGAACTTTTTTTTGTGCGTGTTTAAATGTTAATTTTTATTGTCTCTTCTTTTCTTTTTCTTTTTTTTCTTCTGTGAATTGGGTCTCTGTCCCTCTTATAGCTTATTTCCTGTTTTATTTTGAAGGGTCAGCTTCTCTTTTAGTTTTGTCTTTACTTCCTTCCGCTGTGTCAGGTTGTTGATGTGATCAGTAATAAAAACTTCCTGTAGTTTGACCCAGGTTTCAGTTGAACAGTGTCATCACTGAGAGTCAGCGCATCTGCAGCTTTCATAATGAAATCTTTAGTGAGCAGCACATACAGGAGGTGAAGGACACAAATTAAGCATGTGGTTTACATGGAGGCGTTAAAGCTGTGGGATACGATGATCAGGTTCAATGAAGTTTCATTTTGCACACAAACAGCAAAAATATACAGATGAACGCAGATGTGATAAAATCAGAGGAATCTACACGTGTCCGAGTCCGATTTACAGGAAAACACTGAAGCTAATGGAGAGCGTGTCCCGCTGCACTAATTACACGCTCGGGCCATGAATTTCTAATCAGCCTGTGACTCGAGAGCAGGAATTAATTTTTCCAGCAGAAGTGTGTAAATACTCGGAGGACGATGATGATCTGCTCCTCAGAGGCCTGTGATTGAGAGAAAAAAGGGACCTGTTGAAAAAGAAGCCATTTCATTAAGTAGCTAACAAAATACAAATCTCAATAACTCATGAAATAATTGTGCAACCTTCATTAGGCATTCCATCTGGGCAATTAGCTTCTTTTTAGCCGCGGGGAGTTATAAATGAGTGGCCGGTAATTGAAGCTAGCAGGCAGCGAGAGGCTGAGATGAAGTGAATTACACGATGTCATTAAAATAAATACATCAAATAATTGTGAGACGGAAAATAAATGGACTGAACGCGTGTAATTGTTCTTTCGGATTAGTTCCCACGCTGAGACAGAGGCAGGATCTTCTCATGCTTTCACACCCACTGAATGGTGGTGCCGCAGGCGGCGCTATGGCTCCTCGTGGACGACCTGCTGCTTCTTGCTGCTCCGCTGCAGAGGACGAATCTCATCTCTGGTTGCACGTGCTGAGGCCGCGGCGCTGAGGCCGCCATTGTGCCGGCACGTCTTTGTCCTCTCTCGCTGATTACTTTCTTGATTTGTTTTAAAAAAAATGTGGGGATTCCTTTCCTTTTTTACCTTGAACTCTGCAGAGGAGCCTGCGGTTGAAACATTTCCACTTGAATTGATGGTGACCTGATTTATGGGCCTTATTGCGCCGTATAATTAATTTTATGCATATGACTTCCTTTACAATTACCGCGCGGGCCGATTGGAGAAGTTCACTGCGTATATGAAGCCATCAATAACTGCAGATTCATCAGGGGCGGGCTGAACATCTGCAACAGATTTTCTGAGAAAGGGCAAATGCTTCAGGATGACTGAGCGCCCTAAAACAGCCGACAGAACAAACGTGAAGGAGATTTACAGACTCGGAGCACCCGCTGCTCGGCTTAAAACACCAAACGTCTAAAATTTGGATTCATTAACCTTCTATATACAGCTCGTTGTGACATCACATCAGCAGCAGCTGTGAGACAGACCAGCTGAAAACACTGTTACACCAAAGATGCTGATTTTAATTTTGACTGATTTTATTTGGAGGGCCGAAGCTGCCAATTCTGCCAATTGTAAAAAGCAAAATATATGATGTACTAATAAAACTAATCGCACCATATACAAATAATAAATAAATAAATAAATAAATGCTTTATCTTGTATGTTATCATTATGTATACATTTATTCCCCTAATAATTTAATAATTCCATTTTTACTTTTTAATTCATCGAATTTTTAGTTGATGTCTTGTGTTTCTTTTGCTCATTGTTTTTTGTTTGGTCATAAAATATTTTGAAGGACTCACTTGGTGTAATTAACAAGTGAAATGTCAGATTTCAAGGTAATTAAGACTCACTCGGCCCCCGTGCCTGCTGAAATATTAAAACAACAAGAACAACAACAACAACAAAAACCCCCTCCCAACTCATTTGGATGAATTAAATGGTAATTAATATAATGTTTTAGTAATTTATTGTGTCATTTTTTAAGCCCTATTATTTTGCCACTTTTGGACTGGAATTGTGTATTTAACAATCTTCAAACATTCTTTTTTATTTATTGGAACTACATGAAGGTTAGTTTACACCAGAATTAGTTTGATATTGAACATCTGTGGAAAACGCCGCTCTCAGATTTTTGGAAGCTGTGGTTGGAGGTTTGAAGGTTTTTTGCATTTAAGCCCCCGTCACATCAGTGTGACGTAGAGGATATTTCTGTTGATTCACAAGATGCATTCCAGGAAAGCTGGAAATATCAAAGGTCTGATTTATGGCTACGTTTAGTGACCAGGATCATCTTTCAGGGTGTGATGGCAAAAGCATTTCAGATGGTTACTTTAAATATATTAATGTTATTGCAGGCAATGGAAGTTTATCACCTGATTTAAATGATTAAAAGGTTGTAGTTTTAATTGTTGGGGAGTGAGCCAGACTTCCTGTTTTCTGAGTCACCTGAAGGTGAAACGAGTCACTGATAGGTACGCTCAGACCGCTGAGCGTCACAGCGACAGGTGACGATGATGTGTCTGAGCGTATCCTCTCAGGTGTCACTCAGGAGAAGCCTGCCTCGTGATTGGACGTGAGGGCCGGCAGCTCAGGTCCAATCCTGAGACACGCTGAGTAAGAAGGTGACGAGCAGACAGATAGAGAGGTCAGGAATAATGAAGAGCGAGAGATCCACTCAGGTACAACACGAAGAAAAATACATCAGCTCCAAGTTTTCAGACCAAACACTCGATCATTGCTTTCATTTCTAGAAATCGGTTTATTTTTAGTTTATTTAGAGAAAAATCCCAAACCGGTGCTAATGTGCGTTTTGTGCATCAAATGTTTGTGATGAGGTGAGCTGTCAATGCTGCTGGCGTCACTCATTCCTGCACAAGGTGTCCTAAGGTGTGCTTTTTAACCCTTAACCTTGACCTTAAACCTGCCCACCTGCTGGAAGCAGGAAGAATGACAGCAATAATGAAAGTACCTGAAATAACCCCATAAAACACAGAGAGGAGGCTCATCCAGGAAGCACATTGGCCAACGAGCGACAGTGTTCGTCAGTGTTACAGCTGGATCTAGCCCTCACCTTTCAGCTTGAGCCTTCATAGCAGGATTTTATGGGTGAGGAGTTTGCTTGACTGTTTCTGTCCTCCTGCCGACCTTTGAAGCTTTAAGTTTTGTACTTTGTTTTCAGTTTCATGGAAAAAATGTGAAATAGTTGCAGAAAACATCTGTGTGTTTACATACATGGACACTTTGTAAGTGGTTGGGTTTTTTGTCCATGTCCAAATATTTTTGTACTGCCTAAAGTAGAAATTATGCAGTACAGCCAAATATAAAAATCAAACATCTCAGCGGCTGAAGGAAGATATGCTGGCCACAAAACGTGAGGAAGAGGGCTTGTGCACCCAGGGCGCTGTCTTACAGGAGCACCGTGCTGCAGGAGGAGGAGCACAGCTCAGGTGTTGTCGCCGATCAAGGTATCAGCTGTGAAATGAGACTGCCAGCGAGCTAAAGGTCAGGAGGGAAAAAAGTTACCTTGAGTGCACGCAGAGGCGGCAGTGGTTGTCCCGGATTAATCTGGGAATCATTATCATGCATCTGTATGTGAATAAATCCGAGGAGCAGATACATTTCTCGATTAATTCAGCAGCACTGAGGGCATCTGCTGCCTTTCCACATGAGAGAGAGACAGAGGCGGCAGGAAACACAGCATCCACGCACCAGCGGCCAAAAAGATTAGAATATATGTGTGCATTTATATTACCTCCTTTACTGTCAGCTAAATTATTCATGTCATCCAAGATTCCATTCAGTCCCAGCGAGTTTCCTGCTGCAGGTCATTCTAATACAGAGCTCCTGTGCTCACATTAACATGTTCCTCTGCACAGTTTGTCATTGTTTCGCAGAAGCACAGGCTGGTGTGCTGCTGAGTGGATAAGAGATTTCAATTATGTGGACTAAACATGATGATGTCAGGAGTCAGAGCAGGATTTACACTGCGTGGTGGAGCCGGAAACGTGCAGCCGAAGATAATCTGGGTTTATGTTGTTCGTGGAGGCCTTTTTCAACTGATTTAATACTTTAATGCACATTTAAATGCACGAAGTTGCGGATGTAAAGGGGTGTATTTAAGTCAAAGGTCAAGCTGAAAAATGAAGACTAAAGCTGCAGTTCCTCTAACGTCCAGCAGAGACTCCAGCAGTGAGTCAGTACCGTAGGCTCCAATGTTAAAACTTTAACACGATGTGGAAGCAGTGCATCACAGAGTGTTTTCTTATAGGCTGTGGTGTTCCACAGGGCTCTGTTTTTAGAGCTCACCTGTTTATTGTATTAAGGCTTAAAATTTGGATTATTGGGGCGTGGCTGACAGGTGGACTGTTGGAGGCTTTAAGAGCATTTTCAATGTGAAATTCTGAGAAAATTCTAAGCTCCCTAGTTTTAGCTGCTAATTTAGCATTTTTGCTAAAGTGACCACAGTTCTGTACCATTTGCATTGTAGGCGCTTGTGCCTGTTGCTGTATTCTGCAGAAAGATAGGCATCACCACTCACACAAAACCTCCACATCAGTGCTGGTACAGGACGAGAAGCTTAATCTTTTCCATGCATTGCACGACCTCCTTCTGTATCATCTGTGAACCTCTGTAGCTTCTGGGCTGACACGATCATAAACTCATGTGTTGAATGTCAGTGGAGGTGGCTCCAGCAGAGCGGCACCCATGCAAGGTGGTTACATATATTGAGGGGTGTACAATAGGCTGAAACGGCACCAAAGTGAGTCTTTCTTTGTCTCACACAATGTCACTTGTGAAGGCGAGACTGGCATTAGGCTTGTTTAGACATTAACCTCCTAAGACCTGAACTCTTTCATGGCATGCATTTTTAATTTCGCTTTGCTATTGGGCTGATTGGGACCTGATGAATGTAAAAACAAAGAATTACGTGATTTTGTTTTTTACCTGACTTTTGTTTCTGAGAAAAATGAGAGCCACATATGAGGACGTTCGTTTTAAATTTCAATAGAACAGTGGCAGTATAATGTCCTTGTAAGTGAATACCAGACCCTTGCAGGACAAAATTTAGTTTTTTGGTCTAGACAACCCAAAATGTGATGTCCACATATGTAGACGCCAGATCCTAGGAGGTTAAAGAAAGTCCTGCCATGTTTGTTGATGGCTGAGTAGTCAGAAGAAGAGATTCTGTGTGCTGATGATGGGGTGGACCAGAGGTGGCATTTCCTCTGGGGATCAGATTTGATGCTGATCTATGGACAGCAGAGCCTCACCTGGACGTACGTGAAAGCTCTTGGACGCTCGGCTGAGCGTCGATGAAACGCCGCCGCCACCACAGAAGAGCTTCCTGTGAAACAGGAACAGATGGCCCGAGCAAAACAGCTCATTTGGACCCCAACAAAGAGCCACCAATGATTTAATGATCATTTCTCATTCAGCCATTATTTCTATGGGCAGATAATCAACTGACACACAATCTTTCATTTGTTGCGAGGCTCGTGCACGGGCAGAAGGAGCTCGCAGGAGCGTCTCCTCCTTCCCGCCGTGAACGATGATGCTGATTAGAAGCTGTTTTTATGACGCACCTCTTTCAATTAAAGGCCTCGTAATGAATGCGTCCCCTGACAGGTGTTTTTGTTGTCGCCGCTCTGATTTACATGGCAGACTAATTTGGTGGAGAGGCTGATATAAAGCAGGTCCCCCCCCCCAACCACCCACCTCCACCCCGCCTCCGTGTAAAGTCCTGCTCCGAATGTGTTCCCATGTAAACACACAACAATGCGCAAGTGATGCAGCGCCGGGCTAATGAGTTGTGCAGGTGAAGCTGCTGCAAGAGGCGCAGCAGACCTGAGGTGCAGGTTAATTAATGAAGTGGCGGGGGCTTCCTGGCGCCCCGGGCGGAGGGTCGCAGCACCGACAGATGCCCCATTACAATGTTAATGATCGCAGGGCGCGGGTCACGTAATCATATTCAAAGCTTTTCTACAGATAACAATCAGGAGCGCACACGCCGCTGATGGCCTCGTTGATGAGGAGCTGCTTCAGAGCATATGTGGCCAACCCTGCCCAGCCCCACCCGCTCTCTTCCTCCTCCACCATCGCTGGCTGAATGGCTGAGGTCCCGGAGGACCGATCAATGCGATCAGGGCCCGATAAGATCCATCAGCAGCTCTGCAGGTCCCCAACACCCGCAACACCTCCACCCACAGCTCACAGCGACACTATTCAACATGTTAGAGCTCAAACTGAAGCATCAGTACCTGCAGGATTAAAAACACTTTCAGGTAAAAACTTCTCCACCCTCAATAAACACTAAGCAGTGAAATAGATACAATTGTTTATTTATTCAAATACTTATGGGCATAAAAGTTTCATAACTTATATTTTTGTTTTTGTATTCATTTATTTACTCAGGGAAGGCTTGCAGAGTGCGTGGAGCTTTTAGTTGTTATTTTCTCATTTTTATATATTTTATGTTGGTGCTTCTTGGGATTATAAATTCATTTATTTTAATCTGAATTTCATGTATTATTTAAATTTGAGGATTATTGCGTATTTGTGTTAATTTGTTGTTTCAGTCATTATTATATACAATATATATTTACTATAACATTAATTTTACATTTTTTTATTTGCTTGATTGAAAATTTAAACTGGTTTTATAACAGTGCATACAAAATATTTAATTGAATTCATTTATTTTTTTATTTGTATTTAATTGTGTGTTATCCACTGATTTCATGTTTGTTGCATCCTTAAAGTTTTAATTATTTATTTATTGTATTTTAAATATTTAAAGAAAGAAGAAGAATAGACTAGAGTAGAATAGAATATAACCTTATTAATCCCTTGGGGAAGTCCCCTCAGGGAAATTATGATTCCAGTTCACATTAAATACAAATAAGAAAAAAAATACCAAGCAGAAATAAAAGATTAAGAACAAAAATATTAGCAGCAGTGAGAATTTAAGAGATAATAATTAAAGGAAGTGTAAAGACATCGTAAATATAATTAGCGAATGAATACATCTGTTATCTGCTGCTTTGTTTCAGCGACTCCTGACCAATCAGAGCCTCTCATTTGTCAACAACATTTCTTCCTGCTTGTTTCTCTGTGTTAATTAATATGAATCCACCTCTCGGCCTCTGTGTTCCTTCAAGTCGCACTGTTTGAATTAAAGCTCGAGCAGCGCTCGGAGCTTCAGCCACAGGTGCTCTGAGCGCTGCCTCCAGCCTCACAGCTTTCAGGACACAGGAGCTGTGCTCCTCTGTCGATTCGTGGAGGGTTTCTTCTGCTGAAGGTCCGGCTCTGTCACAGATGAGGGAGGATTCAGCCCTCCTCCCTCTGTAATCTGGGCCTAGACTGGAGCCTTTTCACTGCTTTGAGGACATTTCCATTAGTCGAATGCAGAAGTGAGGACCAGAGGGGGACGTCTTCCAACTGTAAAATAATTCATCTCGAGCATGCGGCTGCATCAGAGGGGGCGGGGTGAGCATTGGCCCGTGATGTGGAAAAAATGAAGAGAGGCCAGGAGGCAAAGCGGGTAAAATTTATTTTTCAACCTCTGTCAGGAAGGTGCATTAATCTAAGAACGGGGTGCGAGTCCTCCGTCGGCGGCCACTCCCCTGCTCCCTCATCCCAAACATTAAATATCACCTGCCGTGATTAATCCCAACTTAATTAAATCCATCAGCCAGACAATAGCCAGCCAATGAGCTATGTAATCATTCACGTAGTAAATTAAAAGAAGGGAAGGCTCCTCGGCACGCTCCTCCTGACAGAGATGGAGAGCGTGGAGCAGGAGGTCCCTGAAACTCAGCTGCAGGAGGAGCACGAGGAGAACGCACGTATCAATTACAGCCACTGCCATTAGTCACAGAAAATTAATCGCCGACTGTTTTGATGATTGAGTCGTCGTTTTGGTCATTTTCTGAGGAGGACAGTCAGACGCTAGACGGTTTCCTGCATCACGTGACGGGAACGTGAAGATCTCCGTCTGAAGGAGGACGTGCAGGACGATGAGTCGAAGGTGGAATGGTTTCAAAGGAGGCGTACACCAAAACCACGAAAGGTGAACTTAAAGAAGTTGCTTCAGTTTAGTACAGATTTAATTCACTTTTTTTTAAAACTGCTAAATCTCATGCTTGAGGATTTGCTCTTTGGCTCTTTTGGGGTTGGAGGCCCAGAGCAGAATGACCTCCAGTTCTGAAGAAAGATTTGATGCGAGCGGCGTTCCTGCGACGTTCCTGCGTGTACAGAGGAGAAACTTTCTGTTTGCTGCTTTCAGCCTATCAGATTTCAGGATTCAATGCTTTTCTTCATCATGTGACCTGCAGATCTTTGAGGTCTGTGGGTTGGATCTGAGCTTTGATGTTACACTGAGCTCAGTTTATTTGATAAAAATAAAAACTGCAGGGACGGGAAGCCGGACTTTGAGCCAGGCACACATAAACACCTGAACTCACCTTTACGGCTCCAGCACTCGGATGTTCATCTCAAAAATCAGAGAAATACAAATCCATCTGCAATCTTCTCAGGTTACCATAGTGACGTACCCCACCATTGTAACCCTGAAAAATCTAGCCTCTGGGTGGAAATACACAGTCTGTGGTCTGAGGAGGTCACGGGAAGTGTGTAACACACAGACACACACACACACGGGCTGTGTAATGGGCAAACAGCAGCCACAGCTGGGATGTTAATGCCAGCAAACAGGATTATCCTCAGAAAGGATTTCTCTGCTAAGCATTTCCTCTTAATTAGATTTCTCAATCTCAGGGATGAATTGCCTTTTAGCAGCGAGCGCTGCCACTCAGGGAGCTGTTAGCTCCTTATAACTGAATTAAATGCATAATTAGTGATACAATTACATTAGCACAGGGGCTTTTGTATTTGTGTGAGTGAAGGAGATCGAGGTGGAGGGTGGGGAGAAGAGCTGACATGTGATCCATGAGGGAGAATGTGCAGCTCAGGAAGCTGCCAACAGGTGAACTGTGAGGAGACCACATGGTGCATGCTGACAGGCGCCTCATATTCACTGTAACGGCCCACAGGATTCAACAGAGCAAAAAATCTATGGTAACTGCTCCAAATTCAAACATCCAGGCTCAAACAAGACAGATGGTGATGACTGATGGGGTCACGGGGTCAGCATCAGAACCTGCAGTTCCTCTAATGTCCAGCAGAGGCAGCAGTGAGCCACTCCCCATAGACCACAGTGTTAAAACTTTAAAGCAGAATTAAACACGTTAACAGCCTGATACACAAACTCAATGTAAAAACTAAACTGGATATAAAGGTGGGATAAGTGGTATAAGTAAAACCTTTATATCACATCTGAAACATCTGGACATTTGACATGATGTCAAAAGAGTTTTTCTGGAAGCAGTAACCATCAAAGATCACTGTGAGCCACAAAAACCAGAGCAGGGCATTGCAGAGTGTTTTCTTACAGGTCGAGGTGTTCCACAGGGCTCTTTCATCGATCCTCTACTTTTACTGAAATTATATTCTTGTTTGTCAAAGTCCAAAATGTTTCCTCCCTAATAACACCTGTACAGGCAGAACATGTTTTTATAACTCATCTGTTTAAATTGTAAGGCTTAAAAAGTTTGCATTATTAATGTGGCCTCTTTTACTGACAGATGGATGGTGACATCGGTGGCTGAAGCTGCTAGCTTCACCTGAACTGGACCTCTGACCGTGTTTGTGCTGTTGGAGCCATTTTAATGACATCATGTGACCAATACTATGGCTGCTGTGAGGTTAATGTCCTAACAGAGCGTGCAAGAGAAATTAGTGTTACTGAGCACTAATTACCATGTATCTGTGTCTGTATGGATGCAGACTGATGACTCCCTCCCTCCAGTTTAAATATGGTCATCTCTGGTGGCAACAAAAACATCTGCTTCACACTACACAACCAACAGCTGATGTCACAGGTGCTACGCCAGCCTTAGCATCTCTTTTCTTTTGCTGTTGTTTTGTGGTGAAAGTTTAAGAAACACCTGAAGATTGTCTGAAACAGGAACTTAAAGCACATGGTTCATAAAATCTCGCTGCTCAGTAATGACTGACGCTCTAAAGGTCGGTGACATCAGGAATGACGCACGTGCTCTGTTTGTGCTGAAAAACAGGAAGAAAGAGCTTCTCCAGTGTGAGCTGCAGAAGGACCATGTGACCTCAGGTAGAGCTGCAGAAGTGACATCATCAACCAACAAGAACCAAAAACACCACAGTGATGAACTCCGAGCAGATTTATAGACCAATGAATGTCACGTCATGATTTCCGCCACCTTCAGGCTCCGCCCCCTTGTGCCTCATTGAGCGGTCCTCCTCAGATGATTACGATCTCTCTCACTGACTGAGCAACACACTACATGTGCTCAGGTCTTCAAGAGGATCCGTCCCTGGGGTCACAGCGAGCCACAGGTGGGTCATCAGAACCCTCGCCGCCTCCCGCCATCCAGTTTGTGAGCGATATATTCATTACCCATCAGCTCTTGATTAAAGATCTGGCGTCCATGATTGTCCCCGTGACATCTCCCTCTGTGGCCCCAACCCTTCCCCCCCACCAAGGCCCCACGCTGCCACGGTCATGTGACGGAGGATATTAATGGCCGCGCTCTCTCAACCACTTGACATGTTGCTCCAGCTGTCAGTCTGCTGCCGCTGCCGTATGAGTCTCTGGCTGGGAGAGTGCCAGCGGCGCGTTGACCCATCCGTCACTGTCAGCGAGCGGCCAGTGATGAATGGTCCACGGATGCGCGGCAAGGATGGAGGGGCGAGGTGCAAGCGGGGCGTGAGCTCGGGCGCGTGCACTGCACAGGAGCTGTGATGATGAATTCAACGGGAATCTGAGTAGGAGCCTCAGGGGTTAATGTGAGCACTACAGGAGCGTTCATGTGACAGGCTGAGGCTGGATATCACATTCATACACTTCTCATTTGTTTCCTTGAGTTTCATAAAGTTTCTGAGTGTGGTCACCGTGAAGGGCTTGGAGGAACCTGCAAGAGCGGGTTTCACCTCGAGGAAAAATATCCTAAACTTTCCCTGAAAAGTTGCTGAATAAATAAAACAGTCACCTCTGTGCAGCAATCGGCATGAAAAAGTGTTCCCACTGAATCAGGCTGGATTTGTGGGCACAGAGTAGCAGAATGACTTTGAACATTTCTTATCATAGTGCAATAATAATCTGTATATAATAATAATCAAGTCTGTGTGGCAAAAACCTCTTTAACAGTCACACGTTTAAACTCAGAACACCAGACTGTATATAAAAGATGGATGTAGCTACATGCAGTGACATATTGCTGTTCAATTCAGTTTTATTTATATAATACAAAATCACAACAACAGTCGCCTCTGTTTTATACGTTAAGGTAAAAACCCCATAATAATACAACAGAGAAAACCCTGCAATCAGACAACCCCCTATGAGCTTTGGTGACAGTGGGAAGCAAAAACTCCCTTTTAAGAGGAAGAAGCCTCCAGCAGAATCAAGCAACAGGCCCAGTATGATGTCATTCTCTTCCTTTTCTCTACGAAATCTAAACTCTGCTTTTACTTCAAAATGGTCAGCCTGCGGTTCCTCTGAACAGAATTTTCAAAAAATATACTATATTTCCCCTCTGCTGATTTTTTTTAAGGAAACACATTTATTCCAGATAATTCAGAATTTGTCATTTCAATATTTGAGTTTTTCTTCTAAATTATGAGATTTACACCTGTAACTGTTATTAAAGTATTTAATATGAGAATTTTTTTTCCATTCAATTTTTCTGATGTTATAATCCCTGAATTATTATATTTTTCTACATATATTTATGTAAATGTATTTAAGAGGACAATATTCATTTTTATGATAATTGTACTTGTAATTGTAAGTAGAATATTTTGTGTTTTAAAGCTAATTTAAAATCTCTAAGACTGTCCGGTCTTAGATGAGTGCTCCAGTGGTGGGAGAATAATTATATTTTTTAAACACACATTTAAAAAAAAATTTTCTGAAAGATTTATGGTTTTATAATCTGTGAGACCTTGTGGGAAATTTCAGGTTCCTGCTTGTGAATTTATGACTATAATTTAAAAAGATACTCAGAGGTTTTGCTTTTTTTTAACATGAATGTACATGCTTAAAAAAGGGGCGATCGTGGCTTAAGAGTTGGGAGTTCGCCTTGGCTACAATGTAGCTTGCCATCACCAGTGTGTGCGAATGGGTGGATGACTGGTTGTGTGAAGCACTTTGAAGTCCTTAGGGACTAGTAAAGCACTATACAAATACAGGCCATTTAATATCAGATGTTTTTTTTAACCTCTAAGACTTTCTAATCCCTCAAATAATCCAGGTTTTCTCTATATAGTATATCTATTTACTACTTTAAGGGAAATTCATGGTGTTGGAGGTTTCTGTGTGTAAACTGCCTCTATTTTAAGACAAAAATGTTCTAATTTAATCAAATAGTGTCTCTGATCTTTCCTCTGACGTCTCAATGACAGTAATGAAAGTGATTCTCTCTCAGTGTTGGGTCTGAACAGGCCAATGTGATCTCCTCTCTTTGAGCTGGAGCTTCGGTGCTAAAGAAGCATTAACATTTAATTGACTTTCACCTCTCCTTGTCCATTGAGCTGATGTATGCAAAGCAGGAGGCAACTGTGCAACTGTCCACAACAAACACACGTCTTTAAGAGCCGAGATGATCCTTTAATCCAATTCCACACGGCAATCAAAGATGCATGAATCAGGCCCATTATGAGCGGACCTATGGCTGCGCCGGGCCTCCCTGCATGTCATTATTGGGGGACTGTGCCTAACAAAGCTGCTTTTAATGAGATTCCACAAAGCTCCAAATCAGGACCGCCCACCCCCCCTCACTAATTCGCTTAAAAATCATTCATTCCCAAAGAGCGAGGAGCAAGGAGAGCATTTGTCCTCCCCACAACTTCAGCTTCAACCTTCACAGGCAGGAGGCCCCCATCCTCAAGCAGGAATATCATTATCTGTGTGTGTGTGTGTGTGTGTGTGGGGGGGGGGGGGGGGGGGGGGGGGGGGGTTTGATTAACTCTAATGTCCTTAGTGTCCCTAAATGCAGATCTGGCAGCAGGAGGGGCTCCGGAGGATAACTCATCCCACGCAAAGCTAATAAAATCAAATAATGCACGGCTAATGCTAGCAGCCTTTATGAATAGGAAAATAAATATGATATTCAATTACGAGTTTATACACACACACAGAATTCAATTTCTATCCATCTCTTCTATGAGGGTCGATTGGGCGCCTTTTCTGAGCTAAACAGAGAAATGAGAATATAAAATGGCATCAGTCACACGGAGCGTCGTAACGCAGCGCGCTGTCAGCCGACGCACGCCGCCCGAGGTGTTCACACGCACATCCACATGCCTTAAATTACCTCGGAGCGACCGACTGTCAGAGCCAGTCGATACATCTCCCTCAGGTGAGTGTGCCACCAAGAAGGATGAACATATTGTAGCTCACGTCTTTCTCGAGCCATCCGTTATGATTGGGAAATTACAAATTGGAAGTTGGAGTGCAGACAGAGCGAGCAGAGGCAGATCCATCAAAGTGAAGCGTCGCTGCTTTCGCTACAAATTATTTCACTTATCTAAGATGAAGTCCCGCAAACATTCATAAAGATTCAGTCTGTTTGCTGGATATTTCACATTTTCCAGAAGTGTTTTCTCTCTAATGTTCCTGCCATTTATTGAAGTGAAGTACCAACATGCCGAACATGTTCAATAAATCCAGTTTGTTCCAGATTCTTTGATCGTTCTCAGAATTTCTTTATTATCGGCTCACATGAGTCTTTTCTTAAAGGTGGCAGCGTTTAAATCATGGCACATTTACACAAACCCAACCAAGACTCGCTCTTTGCAATCTGCTTACACTCTCAGCCACTTTATTAGGCACACCTGTTTAACTGTAAATATGTAATCAGCCAATCACATGGCAGAAGCTCTGTGTGGCTGAGCATTGCATGGTTCCTGATCTGCTGCGATTTTACCACCAACCATCTTTTGAGCTCACAGAGTAAACATCCAGCCAGCAGCAGCTCTGTAGGAGGAAACGTCCTGCTGAGGTTGGAGGTCAGAGAAGAAAAGACAGACTGCTGCAAGCTGATAGGAAGGTAGTCATTACATCCAAGGTCTACAGAAGACCATCTCTGAACAGACTACAGCAGCAGAAGACCACACAGATGGCAGGATCAGAGTTTGGATAAACACAAAAGTCTATCCTGCCTGCGTCAGCATTTCAGGCCACTGAGCATCGTTTAAACTCCACAGCCTGCCTGAGTGTTGTTGCTGACCAGGCACTTATGACCTCAGTGCACCATCTTCTCCTGTCACAGAGATTGAGTTCACTCCACAGTCACAGTCTCAGTCCACTAGGTCACCTTTAGGATGTACCTGACACACCTGCAGCAGCTTATGATGATGTCATATTGATGTTGTGACATCACTGATTTCTGAGGAATGTTTCCAGCAGCGCTGCAGAAAAGGAGCGCAACCCAGAAGGAACAAGGTGTACCTAATAAAATGTCCTGTTAGTGTATATAAATTGAATAGACCGTAAATAGAAGCAGCGTTTTTATCTTTATATAGGAGTTCTGGAGCTTGCTGCCTGCCTCTGACCTCGAGTCATCAGTCTAGCCTCATGTGGTTAGACTTAATATTAAACCTTTCCACCAGAGAGCACGTCAGAGCCCGCAGGAATCAAACCGAAGTAAAGCTCTGATGTGAAACATTAACAGAGTCGAGTCAGCGCCAACGAGCTCAGAATCAGAATCAGAATCAGAAATATTCAGGTCATATTCGGGCTGCTGATGTTCCTGTTACTGTGTGGGACTCAGGAATGTGAGCAGACTGAAGTCTCTGAGCTCTGTGAGGGAATCCAGATTACAGTGTTGTGTTTATTATTATACATTTTTTAATTAAGTAAGAGCTTCTTACTTCAGTTAGTTTGTGTGAACTCAGAATAAAAAACAGCTCAACTAGCATCTCATAACATGTTTTAAAGCAGTGAGTTTTAAAGTGAACGTAACTTATTAATGTTATTAAGGTAGAAACTAAAAAACAGGAAACTAGTAATTGTGTGAATGCCTCACAGGCAATTTTTCTGCCCATTTCAATTCAATTCAATTTTATTTATATAGCGCCAAATCACAACAAAATTCACCTCAAGGCGCTTCATAGATACAGAGAAAAACCCAACAATCATATGAACCCCTATGAGCAAGCACTTTGGCGACAGTGGGAAGGAAAAACTCCCTTTTAACAGGAAGAAACCTCCGGCAGAACCAGGCTCAGGGAGGGGCGGCCATCTGCTGCGACCGGTTGGGGTGAGAGAAGGAAATGAATGGAACACATTATCAATGTGGTCACTTATTTCTGCTTGCCGGCCTGAGCTGTGTTTTAGCTCAGTGAGATGAGCAGCCGTTCTCAGACCAGGAGGCCTGGGAGGTTCAAATCCCGCCTATGGCAACATTTTTTTCAGTTAACAGTTAAACTTTTTTAACGCTTTTCAACACAAATTTCAGCTTCTTTACCCCTTTTCAGCAGAATTTTCATCTTTTTCACCCCCTTTCAGCACAAATCCCACCTTTTTTTTAGCTGTTTTAAGCAGAAACCTCTTTTCAGCAGAAGTTCTGCTTCTTTCCCTCTTTTCTGCAGAAATTCTGCTGATTGACCTCTTTTCAGCAGAATTTTCAGTTCTTTCACCTGTTTTCAGTGGAATTTTCAGTTTTTCACCTCTTTTCTACAGAAAGCTTTGCTTATTCAATCGTTTTCAGTGGAATTTTCAGCTTTTCCACCTCTTTTTAGTTACCTGAGAACCAGTTTGGCTCAGTGAGATGAATATCCACCTTAAGACCAGGGGGACTGGGTTCGAATCTAGCTCATGGCAACATTTCCTTTAAGCACACTCTTTAACTTTGTAACCTCTTTTCAGTGCAAATTTCAGCTTCTTTACCTCTTTTCAGCAGAACTTTTGGCTTTTCACCTCTTTTCAGCAAAAAATTCTGCTTCTTTACCTCTTTTCTGTAGAATATTCAGTTAATTCACCTCCTTTCAGCACATAGTTTTACTTCTGCTGTTTTCAGCAGGTTCCACTACAAGGCATTCACACAGCATTTTTGCAGGAAATGCTAATTTTTCTAGTAATCTGGTTGATTTGCATTTGAGTTCAGCTCAGTCCACAGAATGAAAGATTCATCTCAATCAGATGTTTGCATCTCTGCCAGTCATCTTTCTGTCAGTTGTGCATTTGACTAGTTAACATGATCACCTGAGCTGAGAAGCTCAGAGATGATTGGTGGAGGTGGATGAGGGTCAGGCTGCGGTGTATCATGTGACCTCTCTGAGAACGACTCTGCTGTCACACATGCTGAGAGCTTCATGAAGCAACAGATGGGACTTCCTCCTCCTCACATCAGGCGGATTAGACCAACATCAGGTGTTTTGAAAGCTGCTGGACATCAAGGCGTTTGACTCAGACACACCCGGGCGGTCTGGGCGTGCTCCGTGGAAGAAAGGCGGTGAGAGGCTGCGGTGTCGCGGAGATCAGACCACCTGTCAGAGAAGACCTGACGGGGTTCGTGGGCGGCGTGGTTCTTAACTAAAGCGCCGACTTTCTTTAACTAAACTCTCCCATCTGTTGAGCGGCCATTGTCTGTTCAGTAATGCAGCTGCAGGGCTCCTCCTCCTCCTCTTATTCAAATACTGTTACTAACCACTGATTTATTCATTGGCTTTACACAGTCCACTATCCCACCCCCTCACACGCAGACACAACCCCCCCCAAACACTCCACAGTCGTCCTTTTACTGCCCGACACGTCTCATCCTGCCCTTTATTCCTGTCCACTCAGACCTCCCAGCACCCAGCTGTCACTCCAGACTTGCCTTCCTCGCTCTTCAATGCAAAACCCACACCCTCAGACTCCGACCACAGCAGCGTGTCATAATCTCCTATCAATAATTCATTTGATTCAGCAAGGAATCAGCTTTAAGAGCAAAAGATAACCCCTGAGATCCTCAGTGGAGCAAAAAAAATTATATTTAAGTAACGATTAAATATTTTTAAAATACATTTTTAACCTTAGAAGATGAACTGGTTTCATAACATAAAATAAATCTGAAAACTTTATGGTACCTACATGTTTTCTTCAGCAAGAAAAAATTCACGATTTAAAACGTTTTAAAAATTCAATCAGTGTCCGAAACACGTCCCCACTAAGCTGTGCTAATTTAGCTGCTTATTAGCAAATGCCAACCCAAATTTCACCGACTGCAGCATTGATGCACCCACACTTTTATTCTATCTGTCAACTTATTTAACTCATTATAACTCAGGGCTATGTTGGAGAGAGCCCACTGTTCTACTGCAGGACTAACATGACACTCACGTTAATCCAGAATCACCTGCCCAGTGCACGTCTTTGGACTGTGGGAGGAGGAGAACCCGGAGAAGACCCACGCAAAGAGGAAGCAGATGGATTCAGAGCCTTCTCGCAGTGAGGTTGAAATGTCCAAACCAGGGACCAAAAATAAATCCAATAAAAATACCAGAATGAAATATTTACTTAATTTATTTTCACTGACAGTTGTTAATCATGCTCATGTTAGTCCTTGCCCTGCTGTTAGTCTCGCTTTGAGTGTACCATCTCACACACAGGGAGGAGCAGACAGGACGGACAGGAGGAGAGAAATACAGTGGGGCAAAAAAGTATTTAGTCAGCCACCGATTGTGCAAGTTCCCCCACTGAAAATGATGACAGAGGTCAGTAATTTGCACCAGAGGTACACTTCAACTGTGAGAGACAGAATGTGAAAAAAAAATCCATGAATTCACATGGTAGGATTTGTAAAGAATTTATTCGTAAATCAGGGTGGAAAATGAGTATTTGGTCAATAACAAAAATACAACTCAATACTTTGTAACATAACCTTTGTTGGCAATAACAGAGGTCAAACGTTTACTATAGGTCTTTACCAGGTTTGCACACACAGTAGCTGGTATTTTGGCCCATTCCTCCATGCAGATCTTCTCAAGAGCAGTGATGTTTTGGGGCTGTCGCCGAGCAACACGGACTTTCAACTCCCGCCACAGATTTTCTATGGGGTTGAGGTCTGGAGACTGGCTAGGCCACTCCAGGACTTTCAAATGCTTCTTACGGAGCCACTCCTTTGTTGCCCGGGCGGTGTGTTTTGGATCATTGTCATGTTGGAAGACCCAGCCTCGTTTCATCTTCAAAGTTCTCACTGATGGAAGGAGGTTTTGGCTCAAAATCTCACGATACTTGGCCCCATTCATTCTGTCCTTAACACAGATCAGTCGTCCTGTCCCCTTGGCAGAAAAACAGCCCCATAGCATGATGTTTCCACCCCCATGCTTCACAGTAGGTATGGTGTTCTTGGGATGCAACTCAGTATTCTTCTTCCTCCAAACACGACGAGTTGAGTTTATACCAAAAAGTTCTACTTTGGTTTCATCTGACCACATGACATTCTCCCAATCCTCTGCTGTATCATCCATGTGCTCTCTGGCAAACTTCAGACGGGCCTGGACATGCACTGGCTTCAGCAGCAGAACACGTCTGGCACTGCGGGATTTGATTCCCTGCCGTTGTAGTGTGTTACTGATGGTGACCTTTGTTACTTTGGTCCCAGCTCTCTGCAGGTCATTCACCAGGTCCCCCCGTGTGGTTCTGGGATCTTTGCTCACCGTTCTCATGATCATTTTGACCCCACGGGATGAGATCTTGCGTGGAGCCCCAGATCGAGGGAGATTATCAGTGGTCTTGTATGTCTTCCATTTTCTGATGATTGCTCCCACAGTTGATTTTTTCACACCAAGCTGCTTGCCTATTGTAGATTCACTCTTCCCAGTCTGGTGCAGGTCTACAATTCTTTTCCTGGTGTCCTTCGAAAGCTCTTTGGTCTTGGCCATGGCGGAGTTTGGAGTCTGACTGGTTGAGGCTGTGGACAGGTGTCTTTTATACAGATGAGGTCAAACAGGTGCCATTCATACAGATAACGAGTGGGGGACAGAAAAGCTTCTTACAGAAGACGTTACAGGTCTGTGAGAGCCAGGGATTTTCCTTGTTTGAGGTGACCAAATACTTATTTTCCACCCTGATTTACGAATAAATTCTTTACAAATCCTACCATGTGAATTCATGGATTTTTTTTTCACATTCTGTCTCTCACAGTTGAAGTGTACCTCTGGTGCAAATTACTGACCTCTGTCATCATTTTAAGTGGGGGAACTTGCACAATCGGTGGCTGACTAAATACTTTTTTGCGCCACTGTAATATCAATCAGAGAGAAAAGGGAAAGAAACACCATCGCTGAAGCGTCACGTACACTCATGCTGACCAGTCTGCACCAAACATGAAACATGCATGTTTCTGCAAAATTACAAAGAAAACCTGCAGACTGCTGTCACTGTGAGCTTCCTCCAGGCTGTAACTCAGATACTTGAGCTAGCTTTTATGGCTCAGTACGTGATGCCAGATAGAAACCGAATGTCAGATTGGTGCATCGAAGCCTAATAAAGTAGATCTGGTCCCTAAAATAAATAAATAATAATATCAACATAAAGTCTAAAAATACAGGTCCCACATGGACATGAACCCCAGTCTCCTTGTTGAAACTCCTGTTTGTTGTACTATACTCAGTATTTTTCAGTT
Source organism: Neolamprologus multifasciatus (assembly GCF_963576455.1). NCBI lineage: Eukaryota > Metazoa > Chordata > Actinopteri > Cichliformes > Cichlidae > Neolamprologus > Neolamprologus multifasciatus. Next base: position 38,983,395 of record NC_140445.1, on the reverse strand, counting down.
ATTTTTTTTCTGTTTTGTTTCTTTTATTTTACATGTTTAATAAATCTGCCCTTTGACCTTCTGTGGACTTCGTGTCCACCTGAGGATGGGTCAGGTTAACCTCCTGATTAGATCTTTACTCTGGAAGGCAGGACAGGCATCTTGTCCCCCTGTGGGTGATCTGCTCCCTGCAGCCAATCTCTTTGTGGCTGATTTCACGGCATATTCACCTCTACGTTAAGCCCTCAGTGAGCGTGAGGCTGACAGTCTGTCGTGGTCAGTATACTAGACAGATACCACCACTTAACGTCGCAGACTGAGGGAAATATGGCCTCTTTTATGAAGGAGGATTTAAGTGATGAGTGAGCGTCATCGCCCATGAAGCTGTCAGCTGAAGAGCGGCGGTCGGTCGAGGTCACACCCGAAACCATGGTGGGAATCAGCCGTCAGAGTGGGCGGGGGGCGGGGGACAAAAAGCCCACCCAGTCTTTAGCTGGACTTTAATTCGAGGCTGATTTTTGTTATGCAGCTCCCCCACCAGCGCCACCAGCCTTCACCCTGCCGGGCAGAGCAGTTTTACAAGCCCCCCTGCAGCCCGTGAATAAAGGCTGACGGTGGCAAAGAGGCCCGGAGCTGCTGTCTGACTGCATACAGCACGTTGTAATAAAGTGGGCCATTCATTCTCGGCTTGCCGAGGAGGGGGGAGCGTTTCGGCTACACTGCGCGTGTATGGAGCACCGCTCTTGTCCAGCTGCTTTCACTTTAATTCATCTTCACATTTCAGCTTTTCGGCCAACATTTCCTGCCATGTCCTTTGTGGCGGCTGCGGCGGTGGGATGAGATGATGAGGCGGATGAGTGGCCACTCTTCTTCTGCTGTTCGAGTGGAGAGTCGGAGCACTCAAAGACACTCAGGCCACAAGGACGGATCAGCGGCAAAGCACACAGAAAATACACAAATGTCACTCACTGAAGAGTTTTAGAGATCAGCCACTGGCCGCTCTCCTGAGTGAGCTCTGAGTTTTGTTTCATCTTTGCTCTCCGTCTGCTGCTCAGCTTCCTACTGATCCTCTAAACTTGGTGATCCTGCAGGTAAAACTTTAAATGTGAGCTGCAGATTGTTTTCCTCACTAAATAACTGCTCATTTAAAAGGTTGGTAACACACACATGTTCTGGCTGCAGGCCCTTGGTTTTTTCTAATACAGGGTGGATAATCCTGTACAGGAGCAGGTTTACTGAGACCAGTGGACCGACAGAGCCATGTGCTGACACATTTAATGTGTCCGTTATCACTGAATAATTATAGATGACCAAAGGTCATAATGAAACTGACTAATTTTAATCATTTCAGGCAAACTGTGTATTTAGTTTCACATATTCACATGAATCCCAGGAATTTCCAGTTTGGTGGGGGGATGCAGTCTCGTTGCTGTGTTTCCTTCCACATAATTACAGATTAGTTGTTACTCAACAGCAGTAAAAGACACTAAATTTGACCCATTGTTAAAGAATCCAGCCTAAAATTCCTGGATCCCCATTAACTAAATGTTTGTTGCCTGATGAAGAAGCAAATCATTTACTAACATTAATAACAGAACACTGAAGTTCAGATCAACGAGAGGATCAATACGTTCTGATAACAGGACTAAATTCTTCTATCAGACTGTTTGGACTCTTAGAGGTTTGGGCAGCTCACAAGTGGAGTGCAGGAAGGTCTGCTGAATTACAAACAGGTGTAAATGCACATATTGCTGTGTGAGGCTGCAGGTATTTATTAAAGTCAAATAAAAGAATCAAAATCAGAGCCACCTCTACACACCTGAAAGACTCACGGACAGACACTTTACTATGTTCTGTGTTACATCTTAGAGAAAAAGAAAAAAGAAAACAAAATATGAAAAGATGAAAGTCCATTTGTGATGTTGCACAGCTCTGTGTTCAACCAAACAAATAAAATGTTAATTAAAAAACAGGAAGCACTGAAACCTGCTCGCATCACTGTAAAAATCATTTTGCTGGCTGTAGTACATCCATGCTTTTTCTGGATCATGTTTTGGGAAACTATTCTTCCGTCACTCTGATGCTCCATGTTAAGTTCTGCTCATTGCAGTATCACTGAAGACCAGAAATATGTGGGAGTACGTGCTAAACTTGGTGTGAAGTTTCACACATTTCTGGCACCGTGTTCAGCATGTAAATCACATCTGTATACTTCATTTAAATATTCTCTTCCTAGTATCTGGTACTCTGAAAGGTAAACTCTTACCGAAACATGTGCAATAACTAACTCTATACACCCTCTCAGTTACACTCTGAAGTCTGGAAGTAAATGTGAAATGTAAACTCAGCCAATCACAGCAGCCTGTGGGGGTGGCAACACCTGTTCATGTAAAGTTAAAGCTCTACAAATCAGCTGATGGACGCACACATACAGTTGCAGTGATTGCTGCGCTCGTTGCAGCAACTTTTAAAGTGCAGTCAGTCAGTGAGGACGCTCTTCATTTCCTTAATTAGAACTTTTACTGGTGGAGGTAAATGTCTTTTTAATTCATTAGTAATATCTTTGTAATTAGTAACTATTAGGCTCATCAGTGGAGGACAACTTTCAGGTGGCTTATCAAAAGCAAATTAAACATCATCAACAGCCTAATGTGGCTTTGATGGGGCCGCGTGCCGAGTCTTAACTAATGACGGTGCGCTGCTCTCAGCCTGAGTGGCCCCATTAAATCAGCCTGCCCAACTTAATGTTCGGAGGTGTTAACAGATTGATTCGCTTAATCTGTTCAACTACATCAACAGTCAGCATGGGGTCGGCCACAGCCGCCATGTGTGTATGTGTGTGTGTTAACCAATTTCACAGTCCACAGTCACACACAGTTAAACTCTGCAGCAGTTTTTTTTTTTTTTGGGGGGGGGGGGGGGGGGGGGGGGCTGGTGGCATTGAGCAGAATGGCAGCAATCTTCAAGTTCATTCAGCGTGATTAAACCGGAGCGGGGACTTTTCTTCCCGGCTAATTATGTGGAAATTACAAAGACAATAAAGCATCTGCTCGTCTTTCTTTCCCCTTCACGTTTTCCTCAATATTGTGACAGGCTGATGTATTGTGGGCGAGTCCAGGCTCCTGGCGCTCAGCCGCCTCAGAGCTGAGGTCAGCAGAGAGCAAATAGATGAATTTATAACTTTGGCTTTTCACGCCGGAGAAGCAGGATCATTGTCTGCCCCTCCTCCCTCTGCTGTTCCACCCCAGAGACCACCACTTATTCTGAGGACACCCATACTGAGACTAACACCCCCTCCTTCAGTCTGTACAAAGCAGGGGAGAAAGAGTGTGACCCCCCCCCCACCAACACCACCCGGGTTGGCAGGCCACCCTGGTAAAGGCGCCATGTTTTCTAATTCCTCTCTGCTTCCACACATTCAGCCACAGCGACGGCCCACAATGAGCAGGAAGTCTCGTTCAGCCACCGCTGGCTGACCTCAGATCACGCCTCTGAGTCCAACCACAGAGAGAAAAATACAGCCAGAGATCTTCTTACCCCAACCTGAGCCTCTTAAACTCAAATCTGTGGTCACGTTATCAGAAGGGTGAACTTCCTGTTCCTGAAACTCCATCAGAGGCAGTCTGTTGTGCTACACAGAAAAACATTTATTCATGCAAACGACAGAAATAAAGTCAAAAGAAGAAGAAATGTAAGTAAAGTTTATCTTTATAGGGAGACAGTCACCAGCCGAAGGAAAAGGCGAGTGAAGTGAAGTGAACACACACAAACCCCGCCCACACGCAGGTTTGAACAGGTGAGTTTTAAAGGAAGTCACAGAGCCAAAGACACGGTGGTCATTGTTTTGGAGCTGAAGGCAGAATCATGAGAAGCATCCAATCTGGGGCCCGAGAGCCCGGCTCCGAGGTGGAGGCCATAATGCAGGTGGAGGCTTTGCTCAGTAAAATTAAGACGCAGATTTTAGCTGACAGGATGCCACTGCAAACAACTCTAACAGCGGTGCGTTCACGCTGGGCCTGCCACACTTAACAATGCTTTCACTATATTTTTATTTATACTACTTTTACTCTGCATCATGCAGTACTTGGAAGAATCTGTCTAATATAGATTTTCTTTTTGCAAGATTCCTGTAGTTGGGTGGGGGTGGGGGGCTTTGTTGGACAGGGTGGGGGGTTTCTGACAGTATGAAGACCACCGCCTGCATGTTTGTCTTTCCAGCATTATGAAGGATAATTAGTTTGATATTTTGTCCGTCCTTCCCGGAGTTCCCTTCTTGCCTCGTATCCACCCATCTCGTCCACCTGGCGTCCCGGCATGTGTCCCTCCACAGTTCCGCTGTGCCCGCCTTAATTAAATGTGCACTTCATTAATGTAAATTGGGGGGGTTTAATGCCCTTGTTGAAATTCTGAAGAAAGTGCAGTGGCCTTGCGAAATGCTCCGGCATCATTGCAAATGAGATTAGGGACCAAGAAAGGCAGTAAAATTAGAATGATAATGGTTGATATGGCTGCCTGACAGGCATGGCTATTCAGGGATCAATGGGATGTTGAATGCTCTAGCGGAGCCCACTTCTCAAAGGCCGGGGGACAAACGTCAGCCTACAGATGTGCCTTTTGGAAGCACTTGAAATTAGTTTAATTTGGTAAATGGTAGGGATTTAGAAGCTTTTAGCCCGACTGTAACAAGACAAGAATACATTGAAATGTTTTGCTCTTCTTTTATTAGCATAAAACGGGGCCGGGCCAATTTGCATTCCCAACAAGTCATTTTTTTTCCCTCCATCTGATGCTTTTTCTCCTCTATTAGATTGCATTTGCATTCGCTCCTGTGCTGGTGCTCAGAATGAACACTGTTTTTTAACCCGCGCTAATCCTTTTAAAGGGGAGGGGACGGCTTGATTTTATTACAGCTAATCTAATCACAGACACCAATTATGGGGTAATTTTGATTAAAGTCCAATAACTCTAACGAGGATAAGAACATTCTCCTTCCTGATAAGACCTGTGCGCTCTGTGGCTGTCAGCTTTGGGCAAAATGATCATGTCTGACAAGTTCAGCAGCTAAAATATGTAAATGTCACCATTGCGTGCTTAAAATAACAGCCGAGTGAGGGAGAGGATGATGATGAAGCAGCTAAAACACACCGTGGCCTTTCATTCAGCCTCCGGCAGGCTGACATCATTGACCCAAAGGCTTTGTGGGTAAACAGATGAACCCGGTCCACTTCTAAAAAAGAGGGTGGGGATATTTGGAAAGAAAAGAGCGAGGAAGTGACTCCAGAGGAGCTGAAGGTTAAAGCCGAGCAGCACAAACAGAGCAGACAAAGGAGAGCGATCACACTGCGAGGGTTAAACGTTTCCAGTGTTTTAATCCCAAAAGGAAATCAGAGGAACGGATACGAACAACACCCGGAAGGTTTATAATTAACTCCAAAAATCACGTCTGACGAAGAGACCGAAGACCTCCCGAACTTAAAAGACAGCCAAAAATGAATGAATGAGAAATGAATAACTTAGAAGGTCAAAGCTGATAGTTATTAAACCGTTATGGACATATGCACAACATACACATACTACACATATATATCCACAGTACATATAAATAAAATATTCATGTTCAGAAGATTTGATGTCATGACATCAGCATGTTGGAAAGACGAGTCCTTTCATATTAAAAGTGGATCACTACAGTCACAGGAAGAGGAGGAGGTCTAATACCGACTCAGGTATAAATCACTGTGACTGAAGTTTATTATTTCCAATGCTGCTCAGCTCATTTATGCCACATCTCACACTGACCAGTCAATGTGAATAAGAACGCGCTTATTTAAAATCTGACAGTAAACTTCAGACTCTGGTCCATCGGTTCATGTTCATGATTATTACCAGCTAAAAATTAAAACACAATAAATGCTAAAGTGAAGGACACAAACATGTTTCTCCACACGTGGAAGCACGTTAAAGCAGAAGGAGGAATTAATGTCCACAGATGTGAGATTTGATCAGTAACACTGCATTTTTAACAGTACTGGAAATATGTGATTTCCATTACAAACCAACCCACCCCGGACAAAACAGGGAAGCAATTTGGAATGAACTCAAAGATGTCTTAAACACACGTGTAAGTGGGGTTGAACTAATTGATTTTAATTAATTACTTTCATATGTCCTTGGATTGATGCTGACCTCCAGTAAACGTGCTAATGAGCCTGCCTCAGATGATCCAGGTTCAAACCAGAGTTACTGAGCGCTGACATTCCCGCCACGCTCTCATTTTTTAACCAGCTGAGGGGGCAGTGGCAGGAAGTAGGTCACTGCAAAGTGGCAACTGGCAGCCCTATAATTAATCAGCTTCCACTGTAATTAAGGTGTCCATCAACAAGCCAGGCAACAGTGATCACTCCCTCCTCCTCCTCCATCCTCATCCTCAGCCTCAGGAAATCAACCTGCGGGAATAACGATTTCACCTTTACTGGCTCGGTAACAGATAAACACCACGTTACAGGCTGAAGGCACGGATCAGCTGATGGATCATTGGTCTGCAGAGACGTTTGGAAAAGCGAGAGGCCCACCAACAGACTCCCATTTAAACAGCAGACCGGGAAATGGGTTTAGCCAGACACACGGTAGGTACCAGGAGGGGCATGAGGGTGACCAACAGGATGCTTGTTTAAGGTTCAGAGTGAAAGGCGAGGACTGGGTCGGCGCATGTGGCCTGGAAACCATTCGAACCAGCAGCGCTGCAGTTATAAAGAAGTGGAGATGGTGAGGTGAAAGCCTTCAGTTAGGTCTAAGAATCTCTGGGTTCTGGGTTAGCTTGTTCCTGTGGTGGGAGGGATCAGCAGGAATGGAGGCTCATTTGTTGTTCATTTGGATGTTTCTCTGTGTGGAAACAAACCAAACCACAGGAAAACTGATGTAACAGAGTAAATGAACTATAGGTGTGAAAATGCCCTTACAGGTCATGGCCAGGCGACCAGAGTAACTATGGGGATGGTTAGGAGGGAGGTAGCTGGGGACTTCTAGCCTGCTGCACAAGTGTTAATATTAGAATGATGTCCATAACTTTTTAAAGAAAAAGGTGAAATTTATTTTTTTATATGTGCCACTAAAAGTTAAGGATACTAAATATTATCAGTTGAAAGGAAATAATCGGTGGTAAAACTTGATCATTACCCTTTTGTATCATATGGTTTGTTGATTATCCACCTTTAGTTTTCCTAAGCCGGGTCCCCTTCGCTCAGCCCCCTCCCTCTCACCTGCTTGGGTCCTCTGTAACCTTGAAGCTCCACTGAGCGCGCTCTAAATACTGCGATTCTTCAGCAAGGATGCTCGGCTCCCCCAGCCGCGGATCAATGGTAAAAAGTGGGATTGGTCATTCTAAATCATGCAGCTGTGGTCGAAGAGAGCTCCTCCAAAAATCATTAAACAATCATGTATTCTCATTGATTTATTCTAAATACCTGAGGAGGGAGCAGATTAAAGCAGGGGAAGAGGCGGCTAATGCAGATGAAGCAGCTGAGGGGGTGGCGGGGTCCTCTGGGAGTGCTTTTGTCCTAATCAGAGGGAAACAATACTGCTGCAATTACCAGCCTAAGCAGGTCTATTAAGGCTCCTTCACTTGACATATTTATGTATTTCAGTTACAGCGGGCCACATTAAATGGAGTTTACTCAAGCGCTTTTACATTTGGCCAGTAAACAGCAGCTACACTGGGGGCGAGGCAAACCACCCATCCTGAGGTTCTGACGTCACGGGGTTCCATTTACAACATGAACCAGCGACTTTTTAAGACCTCCATACATGAAAATTAAGACCAAAGAATTTCTAAATGATGAATCCCGTTAGGTATAGTCTACGTTACGTTATCCCCATGGTGGACTTTTCTGAAGCAGTCTAATTCCAGCAGTGAGTCAGTCCCCACAGACTCAAATATGCAACTTTACAGCCTGTAAAGGTCCAGTCTGGAGGATTTTACATTCAAATCAGAGTTTTTCTGGAAGCAGTAACCATCAAAGATCACAGTCAATAACAAAACCATAATGAGGCGTCACAGCGTGTTTTCACACCTCCAGTGTTTAGTCCATTTAGATCGCACTCTGGTTTGATTTCCCCCTTGGTGCGCTGCATTTGTGCGGATGTGAACACAGTAATCACGTGAGTGATACCCAGTGTTGGGAAGGTTACTTTTAAAATATATCCCATTACAGAATACAGAATACATGCCCCAAAATGTATTCTGTAATGTATTCCGTTACGTTACTCAATGAGAGTAACGTATTCTGAATACTTTGGATTACTTAATATATTATCATGCTGTTTACAACTACATGAATGCACTATTGCTGTGATTTATTACTGTTACTGAAGGTCCGCGGCTCCGAACCGTAGTAAAGGGACCTCTGGCTAATACGGTGGGTTCTGTGTCAGCTCGCTGAAAACTAGCTTTACTTTGTTGTCTGGGTCAACTTTGCTAGCAAGAGACAGAGAGAGGCGTTGAAAGGCTGATCCAACAGAACTTGTTGTTTTTGGAGGAAAACACGAACACGGTGTACAGTCGAGTCTTAATAACTTACTTACAACTGGGCTCGTCAGGCTCTCTTCTTGGCTGCAGTGGTTAATATTATATTTACATGCTTCCAGCTCCCGTTTTTGCTCGATGACAGCTCGTACTTTTCCTTTTTCTCTCTCCCTCGCTCACAGACACATAACGGGTATGGCAGTCCATTCTCCCTGCAGCACCCAGGAAACACGCAGAGAGAGAGCGTCACCCTGTAACCTTGGCAACCGTAACGCTGCCGCCTGGAACAACAGAACGTAGCTGTCAACAAAACCCAAACAGTCCTGACCCACCACAGTATGAAACAGGGAAGTACCGCCGTGTGATCCATTTATTTCAACAAAGTAACTGTATTCTAAATACCACCTTTTTTAAACGGTAACTGTAACGGAATACAGTTACTCATATTTTGTATTTTAAATACTACATGTACATGTATTCCGTTACTCCCCAACACTGGTGATACCAAAACAACCACACAGACTTTTCAGAGAAGTTGATCTTGGTACGGTTCCAAATGAACTCCAGAGCGGCTTGTTTATGGTGTGAACGTGACCCCGACCTGAACCAACAACCAGGTGTTTGTTAGAGCTAAAAATGGTATCGTAGCCACATGTGCTTCGTATTCTCAACAAAGCTGTGCACAGACTAGCAACTATCTGTGAAATAAATGTAAATTCTCTGTTTTCTCACACGTAATCTTCTTACTCTTGTTGTTCCCACCCCGACACATCTGGCCACTGAGTGGACTAGACATTCTCACCTGATCTGTAGGGATGGATTTTGGCTCATTTGTTTTTCATGTTTCTGTGTGAAAACAAACTGGAACCACAGGAAAAAGCTATGAGTTTACACACTCATCAGCTGACTTGAAAGAGTAAATGAACCATCGGTGTGAAAACACCCTTACAGGTTGCGGCATTCCACAGGGCTCTACTATCGGTCTTCTACTTTTTATTCATACTTAATGATATTCTTGGTTACCAAAGGACAAAATATTTCATCCTTCTCAACAACTGCGCAGGTGAGAATGTTTCTATAACTCACCTGTTTAAATTGCAGGTGAGTTATAGAGACATGAAGGCTTGAAGTTTGCATTATTAGGGGTGTGGCAGGTGGCTGCAGCTGCCTTCTAGCCTTCACCTCAGCTTAATCAGAGTCCCTAAACTGGACCTCTGGATGATGCTTGTGCTTTTGGGCATTTTTAATGAAATAATGTGACTATATGGCTGCTGTGAAGTTACTGTAGTAACAGACCGTCCAAGAAGTCTGAGCTCCAGTTTTGGTGAGTGAAATTTAGGACTTTATTTGTTTGTTACTCAGTACTAATTAGCAGGTAATTAGTGCTAATGTTAAATGATAACTTGGTCACTTCTGGCTTGAAGAAAAGAAGAAGAAAGAGAAATATTAGGCTGTCAATAGTTTAATGACTTGCAAAGATTTTCCACCAAACCACTAAAGATATTCTTGACAAAGCATAATGCTGTAATCTGTTTAATTCATCTAAAGCAGCCAAATGTCTCATAAAATATAGATTCATAGAAAATATCTGTTTCTATTCAAAGGCATCAGCATGAAGGGAGATCAGAGATCTGAAAGTATAAATTACAAAGATTTAAATGAGTCTCACATCTTGTTTCTTATGAGACTTTAAAGCCTTGAAAGTTATTCCCAGCAGAAAATATTAATCAGAGCAGATTAAGCGCTTGGCTCATTTGCTTAACATCTCCGAGGAGATGGCGGGAGAGAATATTTTAAATTACACATGTCTAACAAAGCTTTTACATCTCAGCTGAAACCCAGAGGCCTCCGACGTCTGAATGCTTAGCTGAAATCCTCGAGCAGAAATAATGAGCGAGGCGACACAGCGGAGGAAGAGATGCACGACACTTGGAGGATTTGGAGAGATTAAACAGCTTCTGAATGCAGCAGTGCACTCTGAAGATTCCCAGAAATGGCGTTCAGGAGTCACTGTACGGCATATTGAGCTGTGAGCCTGACGGCCGTGGACAGCACTTTCATTCAGAGGCAGAATCCTTTCTTGAGCTAAGCAAAGAGTCATTGTAACTCCTGCTCCTGTTTAAACAGCTGCGAGTCAGCACACACTCCACTCTCATTTGTCTTCTTTAACACTTCCTGCACATCTTCTCAGGAAAAGGACAGCAATCACGTCGATTTATAAAGTCTTCATTTAGCCATGAAGCTGTGTAGCTGCAAAGACACAAAATCTGCCACACATGATTGGGTGGTGTGAACTTTTAAATAATTTCCACATATACTTTTAAATATGTAGAAACCAAAACTGTATTAAACCTGTCCTGGCCTCCAGCAGGTATCGCTAGCACCTGCTGCAAGCCCTTGAATGTAGCGCATCGTCCTGTGGCGACATAATTGGAGAATCCTGGTTGCAAAAAAGAAAAAGCAGAAGTGCCTTACACCTGCGTTCCATCGATAGGCCAGCAGATGGCGATAGCTGTGGTTGCAGAAACAGTTCTAGATCTATAGAATAAAATTTGATTTATGTAGCACCAAATCACAGCCACAGCCCTGTCAAAGCGTTTGCTATTGTAACATAAACACCCTACAATAAAACAGAAAATACACCAACAATCAGGTGAGATAGCCCTTGGCAACAGTGGGAAGGCAAAACTCCCCTTTAACAGGAAAAAATGTCTAAAAACTGCTTTGTGACCTCTGGAAACACTTTCCTGCTGAGTTGATACACTCAGTTCAGTGGTTTCACAGTTAGACACGCCCCTTTTTTCACATCTATTTTCTTGACACCAAGATGGTGACGGCAGAAACGCTCATCTCCATGCTTCTAAACAGGATGTCAGATGACGTCACAGGAGATACACCCACCTTTTACACCGTCTGCAGGTGGGAAAAAAATCACGACTGTGACAGAGGTTCACATCTGGCCTCCTGCTGCAGGTTTGGTCACAAAGAGACTCCAACAGGGAAGATGTTGGATGTTCAGCTGACTCCACATAGCTTTTTGGCTTTGATTTAAATGTAAAACATGATTTAGAGTAAAACAGAAAGTCAGATAGGCCAGTCTGGATTCTGGTATTCTCCGCTGCACACACTGTATTATCATGTCTTATCATGGCTTTGATTAACAGGAGTTCTGCCCCTTTTCTCATATCACAGCTCGACTGTCAGAAAACACAAAGTCAATTCAAGTTTGATGAAAGCTCAGAGAAAGAAAAAAACTATTGTTATCCACTGTGTGTGTGTGTGTGTGTGTGTGTGTGTGTTGTCAGTGCAGCTGCTTGAACAGTATCTTGATACAGCAGAGTTGTGCTGCAGATCGACTGGGCACAAACTTGTTGAGTGGAGTCGGTCGATATTTCTTTAGCACAAACACAGAAAATGAAAGCACTTTTAAAGGCTGAGGCGACTGTTCTGCCACAGCAATCTACATCCAATGCCGGATTGACTGCTCCACCGGCTTTAGTATGTGGGTAATCAATGAGGGTAGGGGTTGGGATGTAATGATTAACTCTATATGGGGGTTCCTTAGTCCGCCTGCAGGATGACAGGAGACATGCAGAGGCTAGTGAGGACTAAAGATTCATACCTGCACATTAAACACATTACTATATGGTACAGTTTGGCTTCAGTCACATCAGGATAAACCTGCTTTTAGTCCAATCATAAATCACATGCCTTAATGGGTTTGTTTGGTTCTGGGGTAGCTCTGGAATATTTGCCCTTTAAGCAACTCCAAACTCTTTAGGAGAATCCCCTTCATACACCTGCACAGAGGGACGAACGGTTTTATAAGTCACTAAGAGCCGAGCCTGAAGTATTTTAGATCTGAACCGGAGTTTGTTTGGAAGCAGTAGACATCAGCGATCACTGTGAGCAACAAAAACCAGAGCAGGGCATCACAGAGTGTCTTCTTACAGGTCGTGGTGTTCCACAAGGCCCTGTCATCGATCCTCTATTAAGTCATGTTTATATTTTATTCTTGGTTGCCGCACCACAAAATGTTTCCTCCTTCATACCAACTGTTTGGGGTGAGAATGTTTTTAAAGCTCACTTGTAGGGATGGGAATTGATAAGAATTTAGCGATTATGATTCCCTATCAATTCTCATTGGATCACTGTAACCACCATCTTTAAGCAGCATATCAAAGACAAAGATTCATGCAAATTAATTACACAACTGCATGGTCAAATGTTTGTGCATGTTAGATGTAGCTCCCTTTTTTGGTGTGATCAGTGTAGGGGTAAAGTAAAGTAAAACAGTTATTACATAAATTACACTTTTCTTAAAAGTAACACAGTACATTACTTAATCACACCCAGGAGAAAGACTCTTATACTACCAGTGACTTTACTTTCATGCTACTCTGTAAAATGATCTGAAACACATCTTTTCATAATGCTATGGTGATTCTACTGTAGAAACATGAACATGTAGAAACGGAAGCTGCAGCCTTCACTTTGTTACCTGTTGAAGTTCAGCAGCTCACTTTATCGCGGTGCTGGTCTGGGGTCAGCATTCACTCTGCTTTAACATAGCTTTGAGTTCTTGGCTAGCTTAGCGTTAGCATGCTGTCTGTGCAGGTGCTTGTGAAGAGTCGAAGTTGTGTTAACAGTATGATGTAGTTCTTTCTGTCCTGGAGCAGTCTCCACTTCACCATCGCTCTCTCATCCTTTAATGGAATTAAAATAAAAGTAATGTCCATGTCCACTTTGGAGACTGTGCCACTGTTTTCCTCCGACACACAACTGAAATCAGCTGATTCGAGAGAGCGTGTGCGAACCAATAAGCTGGATGATAGGCAGACGATTCTAAGGTATCTCGATTCCCATCCCTACTCACCTGTTTAAATTGTATTAAGGTTTAATGTTTGCATTATTAGGGGCGTGGCCTCTTTGACTGACAGGTAAATAGCAGCGCCCTACCATTTAGTCATGTGACCAACAACATGGCTGCTGTGAGGTTGTTGTACTAACACAGCGTTCAAGAAGGCTGAGCTCCGGTTTAGTTGATTAGTTACTAATATGGTATCTGTGATGATCCAAACAGTCTGTGGCTCACATACTGTTACACTTTTCATTACCACTTTAGAGCTGAGCCCCTGCATCATATCTTAAATTTCAGGGAACAAACTTAACATCATCTCTTTAACTCTCTTTTAAAGCCACTTTCCAAAAACAAGGTTTGAACTAAAGTTAAACCGTTTCTTTATTTGCGTCTTTTCAGAAAGTCATGTTTTTAATTACATCCAGTTTGTTCTATGTTTGACTCAGTGAAACCTATTCTTAAATTGATGTTTCTGTCTGTCATCAGTGCACGGGTGTTCTCATCTCTCTCCTCACATCAGCTCATCTTCCTCACTAACAGCCTTTAATCCCAGCTGAAAACTCTCTCCTAATTTTGTCAGCTTCAGTGTGTCTTCCCCCAGTTCTCTTCTTCTACTTTTCATTATTAACATTTCTATATTTTTATGCTAATTTTTATTACTTCAAATTCATTCAATTACATTTATTACTCTTTTTTTTGTTCTTAAATCAATTTTCTTTGATCATTTTTATGATCAAATGTAGATAATTTAGCACTCCACCCTCTCATCCAAATCAGGATCTGTAAGGACTCGTGTTCACTTTTAAGGTGGTAAAAGTGAACACGTTTAGGTCGTTGTGTTTGTGTTTGTATGGATTTGAGTAAAAAGAAAGGAAACTGCTTCAGATTTATGGAGAAGGAAGTGATGACGTTCAAAGACTTTCTGATAAGATCATTTTAGTTTTTATGAGTGTTTCTGGGATGAACTGAATCTAAATGAGGCCATAGTTAAAAAAAAAGTCAGAGGTCACAGTGACACACATGGTGAGCACTGCTGCATGCTGGGTAACGGTATTTAACAGTAAGATGATGTCCGTGTGTCTGCCAGCTGTCAGGCAGCAGCATTAATGCATCTCTGGTGTCCTCGTGTTGACAAAAGCTAACTGATGACAGCGAAGCAGCATCAGCCATGTTGGAGGAAAAACACTGTTGACCCTGCTTAGATTGGATTTACCGCAAGGCTGGATCCAACCACTGGTAGACATGATGGATTATTGTAATGGCCACCCCGATGGCCTCTTTGTCATGTTTAAATGGCAATACATTTTAGCCGGAGGGGGCAGATTTAGCGACGTGAAGCCGAGGAGGCGAATGATGTGTTTGAGGTGTAAATAAAAACGTGTCACTGGTTCACTTTGTGCTGACGAGCTGCAGGTGGGAGGACGTGTCTGCCTCTCAGCTCCCTGCGGGTTATTGCTATTGATTGGCTTTCATTATGTGCATTAATCTGCAGCCATTAAAAGCCATTATTATATCTGGCTGGAGCGTCGCCAGCTTTGAGTTACACCGACATCACTGGCATTTTCTCATCCTCCATCTTTCCGGCTGTGACCGCAATAACTGGGTTTCATTCTTTGACAACACGATAACATGTTTATAAAATTCATCATGCAGTGCAGACAGAAAGTCCTGTTGTCCGCGTCTTTAACACCGACGCCTTAAAGGAGCCCGCAGAGTGCACGAACCCGAGTTTCGGTTCGTTCCAGTTCAGGTGCTGAACCCTGGATTCATTCCCATCATTGTCTCTGCAGTTTTCACAGAGAGGGCCACATTAAGAAATATCACAGATATTTAGGAATAATCAATCATATATTATCAATGAGAGGTTATTTGTCAGGAAGCAGTGCTCTGAGATAAACGGTGGTGAGAAACTGTGCAGTTGCAGCTGCTGATAGAGAACCAGAGCGCTCTTTTTTGCCACCAGTGATTAAGTGTGTGATCTTTAAACTCGGAGGCCAGTCATTGCACTCTTATCACCAACCGGCTGTTCCCACGGAGACCCTGCTCAAAGCTTTCCCCTGCCACGCTGAAACCAGCAGACCAGTTTCCTCCTCCTGGATCCTGATTCATCACCAACAAACACTATGTGGCTTTCATGGCTTCTGCTTCCGCTTTCTCAGCCACCTGCTGACTATCCGACCAATCAATGAGCTCATATTCACCAAAGTCGAGTGAATATAAAACATAACATTAACGCATGATAAACTTGATAAATTCGCAAAGAAGAAGATAGAAGCTGTGACATCAGTAACTTAATGAGACAGCACCTTGCAGGTGTGCAGTGTTTCACTGCTTACGGTGAAACAGAACAAAGTGATATTTGAATCTACTTCACAAACACGCTGACATCTGAAGTTTTGTTGTTATTCCTACTAACAATGCACCTAGTTTCATACTTACAGTTTTCTGTGCTATTGTAGCGTCTTTACTTTACAGTGTAAATCCCCTTCAGGCGACTGCTGCAGTGATTTGGTGCTGTACAAACAAAAGTGCATTTAACCTCTTTCAAACTGAACATCTGCTGTCACACATCATCGTCTGTTTTATATCTGATTAACGTCTGTGAGGATGTTCTTTCAATTATCAAACTTCTCATAGAGGAGAAATGTATATTTTTCATAACGAAATTGAGATGAGAGCTTTTGCAGGGAAGAACGATGAATGACATCACTTCCTCTTGGTGAGGTCACCTGAGGGTACAGTACTGTATTTGGTGAACTGATGTGAGTTAGCATAAATCTTAAAGTGTTTGAAGTAAAAACTGTATTTCCTTTAATATCTGATGTCCACATTTGCCATAAAGACACAAGTTTGTGTTGTTTACTGAAAGTGATCTGAACAGACTCGACTGTCTCAAAGCAAAGCAGGCGACATGTCACAGTTGCAGTTATTTTTAGTTCACAGCCGTAAAGACACTCGAGTTCTTCCCTCCACTGACTGAAAACTCTGATTTAAATGTTTGTGAGGTTTGGTCTCCTCAGATTCCTTCAGTTTGACGAGTCGGTCTCCTTGTGAGGCCTCCCTGAAGCTCAGGGAATCTCCTCTCCAAACACTCGCTCCTCCCTCCCCTCTCCACCGACCGGGTCGCAGGTTAATGACTTTGTGTTTGTCATCCAACAGGCTCTCTGATAACAGGCCCGGCTCACCCTCCCTCCTGCCATGTTTCCACGCTCAGAAGACGCAGTGTAGCAACAGGAAGTGAGGAATGTGACGTGGCGCCCGGGGCTTTGTGGGAGAGAACGGACTGAGAAGCACTAATATTTATTCATGATGGAGAGAAAGTCCGGGTTTGTTGGCACAAGCTACTTCATTTACATTCTCTTATAGACTGTTTGCCCCAGTGTGGGAGCTCTGTCTGTCTCCCAGCAGATGAACCTGTCCTGCTCACTCCTCCTTCCTGTCACGCTCTCATGTTGCCTCAACAGAAAACTCTTCAGAGCTCCTCACAGGAGCGGCTCCCTGCTTTCATGACGGATTAGTCACATAGAAAAGACGTGAACACAAACATGAAACGACCGGAAAAGAAAACCCGTGAAGATACAGCTCACCCAGACACGAATTCAGCCATCTGAGGGATTCCCACACAGCTCAGACAGAGCTGGAAGGATGAGGTGTGGTGCAGAAAATAAGAGAGCAGAGCTTCTGCTGTACAACGTAGGTTCAGCCTTCTGTGGCCCTCTCTGGGTGATGGAGCCCACATTAAAGATGGACTGGGCCGCAGTCAGGGGCCGAGCTACTGGCAGTTTAATACCTGCTTGCTAAGATTGTCTTTAGATACGAGTAAATAGAATAAGGATGTTTTAGAGCTGCCTGGAGACCAGTGTCTCCCCTGACCTCAGGAACGTCCCTGCAGGTGTTTTCCGGGTCATTTTCTTGAATGGGCTTAGAAGAACAATGAAAATCTCTAAAACTGCACATGTAGGCAGACTCTGTTCCCTCTGGTCTGGTGCTTTGATCAAACAGAATGCAGAAACCAGTTGGTGATGTGGCTGTGTCCATCTGTGGTGTTCAGGCTATGGTGAAACCGTCCTGTTGCTTCCTACAGACAGAATTCAGAAGCTCATCTGGAGCCTGAAGGCTTCATTACTGACCCAGAGCACCTTTCAGAGCTGACCAGCGTCTAAAGTGGGAATAAAAAACACACTTATTGTGTCTAATAAAAAAACAAGTGAGTGTTTATTCGGGCCGCCGTGTTAAATCTCCGTCACGTTTGCACGGCAGGCTGCAGGTCTGAGAGGGGCTTTAGATAAAGCGGGCGGAGAGGGGGATAAACGAGGTGATGTGCAGGCAGCAGGCAGCGATGTGAAGAGTTGATTTGAGCGCTGTCTCCGGTGACAGACTGCTGTCTCCTCGGCGGTGAGCTTTAAATGGTTTCTCTGTCAGGCAGAATGGAGGGGATAAACTGCACTCTCCAATCCCCAGACCCATTTAGGGAGCAGATGAAAAGGCAGGAGGACAGCCTCTACATGTTCCCCCACTTTTATTCAGCGCCGGCGGGCTGATAAACAAAACAGCAAATATCCACTGCATTTTTTGACAGCCACTTTTCAGCTGCCACTCCACATAAAGATGCCGCCGCCACCGCCACTGTCAATCACAGGAGGCCTGGCGTGACGGCGGCTGCTTCGCATCTCCTCGCGCTCCGATCACACCCTGACAGCACGTTAATCTGAATCAGCAGCTGGAAATAATTATGGGAACAGTAGTCATTATTTAGAACATGATTAAAGGTTTCCGTGTCTATTGACTCGGGCCTCTGTGATTTATGCATTTGTTTAGTCAATAGTGTAGTTGAAATGATGTCATTAATTATGTATGGGGAGTCCAGGGGCCTCCTCCTCCTCCTCGTCCTCCTCCTCCTGTGCTGCTCACATCCTGACAGATGTAAGAACAGGAATCATCAGAGTTTGGGGAATTGCACAGTCCCACAATCCATCTCCAGCTCCATCTCTACACTCTTTATCTCCTTTTTATAGTCTCCCTCCTGCCTCCCACCCCTACCCTCCCCCCTTCTTAGCTGCAGGTTTTCAGTCTGCTTCATTGTCTGCGTGAACAGAAACGTACCAAACATGCTAGTAAAGGTTTGTTAAGAAGGTAAAATGTTCATCAGATGGTCATAAATGCTGTGAAAGATGGACATCACCCTCTTGTTTTGCACTTGGTGTTTTGGGGAAAATGCAGGTCAGGATGATTCAGTCAGACTTGTGTTGTGTCTTTAAAATGAAACTAAAATCAGCTCCTCTGTGTTCGTATCCACACGTCCTTTAAGTGTTGTGCAGCGGTTATTTCAAGGATTTATCATGAATGCTCTTTAAAGTGTAATGTCCACGTTAACACACAGAAACAGGAAGCGGCGCCTCTGACTGTACGGCTGCATTGCTCAGCGAGGGCCTGGGGGAAGGAGACTTAAACCCTCTGTGTGATGTCCGTCACAGCGCTGATAGATTGGAAGTGTGACATTAAAATGGAAATTACTCAGGGGAGACCTGACAGGGGAACGGGGGGCGACCTTTGACCTCTGGCTAAGACCACAGAGTGAAATCCCTCAGAGAGCCGGACTGACAGGATGGATGGAGAGGCGCTGAAGAGTGACGGGTGTGATTTTAATGACACTTCTCTGCTTCATACCTGCCTGTAGTCTTAAATCAGGGCCCAGAGCACCGCATGCTGCAGCCTGAGCCTTTTTTATTTGAAGGGTCCCATTAAGGCTCATAAATACTGCGCTCAGCCACGTCCCCCCAAACACCACCACCATTAAAGACATGCGTTTATTTTGGTACATGGCTAAAAATGTATTAGAGACCGTAAAATTAAATTAGAGCCTGTGATGTGACTGTGGCTTACGTTTAAGGAACCTGGAATTCAGACTGAAAAACATTATTTTTATTGTTATCTGATAACCTGCTGATATTTGTTATTATAATTAAATTAATTTCCACAGTTTGTTTTATGTCATCAAACCTCCACATTTTCTGTAAATTAATCACATTAATCTGACTATGAACTTTTCTTCTTTCCACTTCAGGACAACTTATGTCAACCAATCAGATGTCCCTCTTTTTCCTCGCTTGGCTCCACCCTTTGCTTATTCAGTAACCAACAGGTGGCGCTGCAGTGTTTACATCTGTGCTTTTTAGGGCTCATCAGAAGTACTGAAACACAAAAAAAACACAAGAGGTCACATCAGGCAGCCACAGCCAGTTACAGTAGATCAAACTCTCATATTTGAAGGTGTGTCCCTGAGGAATATTCATATTATCCCTTGAAAACAAGTAAATTATCAAAATACTTTATACAATCATTTATACAAGCAACTAACTCAACATTTTTAACTTTAACATGTTTTTTATTTCCACGTGTGGTGTCTTCATCATTGACAACATCAGTAATAATTACTGAACCAATCGAAATAAAGCGTGGGCTACATGAGGGATCCGCCGCCAACCATGCCAACCAACACGCTCAGCTCAGACGTTCAATAACTGACGGGTGATGTTACAGTCACTACATCCATATTTGGAGATGTTTGTTAATATTGATTGAAAATTATTAAATTGATTAAACAATGATCAGAACTGTTTATAGTTATTGTTGTTATATTTGCTACAATAGGTTGTAGTTACAGGACAGTCGGGATCATCACACGTAATTTCCCTTTGTGATATCTTTATCATGACCTCAACAGTAATCACCACGATGTAAAGAAGTAAAGGTCACGTGAGCTCGTCTGTGCTCAGTGGAGACCTCCTGTCTACCACGCCATCATTTCTGGCTGTCAGCGTCAGCACTACAGAAGGGGGAGGGAGACCTCAGCGTGTAATGTTGATATTTCACAAACAAAATGATGTTTTCACATTGTGAGAGATGGCTGGTTCCAGTCACTGCTCCCCCCTCATGCCTGACTGTGGATATTAATGCGCTCCAGTAACTGTTAATTTCACTTTGGAGAAGTGATTTATGGGTAGATGGCGAGCGGCGGCAGAATCTAATTGAGATCAGAATGGCTGTTTCTCACAGAGCTGCGCCTGCACCTTCCAGATGGGGAGCCATGATTAATGCATAATGAGCAAATAATCCATGAAATTAATAAAAAACTATTCTTCAGCTCTTCATGGAGAGGAGAATAAATACAAATAGGAATCAAAGTGTTTGTGTCATTTCTCTCTCCTCGGCACACTTGAAGGGAGAGCAGCACAATCAATGGAGAGGAGCAGCGTAATCAATCTGAGATCGGACTGTTTGTCTGTACGAAACAATAAGGAGAGAGGAGGAGGAGGTTTCTGCACCATTAAGGTCTTCATCCGACTGTCTGCAGCCCTCACAGCGTATGACAGGAAGGGGCAGGAATCTGAACAGGAAGCAGGTTTAAAAGGCTCTCGGATCAATAACAGGGGGACATCAGCTCAGCCTAGACTTTGCTGTCCCCCCGCCTGAGGAAACCTGCCGCTGATGACCGTTTTCGTCATTAACCAATGAATCACTCTGTCCATAAAACAGCAGAAAATCAGGGTTTGTGCAGAGTTCACCTGCATAAAACTGAGACTGAATAAAATAAAAATACACCTGCCGTACATTTACAGTAAACTATTAAATATTTAATATTTAGTATTGTCCATGGCATGCAGGACCAGAGCCTCTGGACTAAGAACAATATCTGGACCTGGAATAGTTTGGGATTTTTTCACAATCACATCAAGATGATTTTTCACAGTTTTTCCTCATTTCAGTGTGTCATTGAAGTGTGTTTATAAAAATGTGACACCAAATGTTCAGTTTCACAGATTCTTTCCCCTGATTCCTGGATTCAGATCATACACCGGCTAATTTTCATGCAAATCTGCCTGAACTTTTAAAGTATTCCAGCTAATGAACAGCCAAACACTCACATGGCTTCAAAGGTAGTAAACACAGACCCAGGAAAAATGGCTGACAGGGTGGAGCATCCTCCTGAAACACAGTCTTATTGATTACGCGGTGTTTAATGTCTACAGACAACCCACAGTCACACACAACAAAATGCATGACCAGCCTTTCTGTATATAGTATAAAAGATGATATTAGGTTCTGTAAAACAGTAAAACTTCTTCTGTGCAGCATCCCTCTCTCTGGATGGGATCCCAGTTTATTCTTCTCAGTGATCCTTTCATTTCTATGTCCCAAGGACATCAATTCAATTCAATTCAATTCAATTTTATTTATATAGCGCCAAATCACAACAAATGTCGCCTCAAGGTCGATCAGAGCGACTGTATCTACAATCTGTGGATAACCAAGCTGCACAACGCTCAGCTGACCCGGGTCCCAGTCCTCAGGCTCAGCTGGAGAGGCTGGTCATTGTAAGAGGGAGGCAGGAATACACCAACCTTGAATTTGTGTGTTTGTGTTGGACTCGAAGCAGATAAATGCCAAACTTCACTTTCCATTCTGAAGTCCCTAACAAGAAACCAGATTGGGCCTATGAAAAAGTCAAACCCCAAACTCCAACATTCAGGAGCTGCGGGAAATATTTTTTAATTTTGCTAAAAAGTAAAAAAAAAAAAAAGACACAAAAAGACACAAAAAAAGACATCGGTTAATTTTCTTTTAATCAACTTCCTCGAGCTTGTTTGTCTTCCAGTTGGGGGAATAAGTGAAGCAAATGAACTGAATGATGAAAAGTGCCTTCATACATGCTCTATCTTTCTATCTTCATATCTTTCATACAAATAATTTGCAGCAAGAAGCAGAAAACACTCCATCTGAAACTAGCTCCATAATTAATTTTCTCATCTTCCGGCCAGTGAGGATTTATATCCCTGAACGAAGCTCTTGGTTTTGAACTCGGGCATAAAAAAGATGTCAGCATGACTCTGAGATTTTAGTTTTTCCCTTTCCTGACGTTTATTGGACGACATGATTGAGCGGCAGAATAGAAACTGCTCCCTTTAAGCACGTGAAACTGCTCGGAACCCCTCGATCAGCAATAAATGGATAAACGTGATTTAGAGTCATCATTAGAATATCTCAGAGCTGGACGTTAGCCATCTAAGTGTGCTCGAGAAGACGGATACAGCGAGAAAAGGGAAGATGGTGAAAGAAGTGGCCCGTTTATCGATTGACAAAACTATTGAGCTTAAAACAGCAGCTGCTTCTCCGTCAGAAAGGATCCATAACACTAAATGCTGACACCTTTCTGCAGAATATCCTCCATTGATTTTTACATAAGAATCCATCTTTCTGCATTAGAACACAGCACGGTGCTTGTTCAGAACAAAGACCAATCAGGCGCATTTATCATTATCTGATTTATGGTCATCATCGAGCCGCGGCCTGTCAGACGTGGCTGTGGGGTTAAAGTGCCTCTCTGGTAATGAACTATGTCTTTAATCCTGAGCTGATGGAGGGGCGGGTATTACATCACTGTATTTATTTGCCCAGCAGGACTCCCGCCGGCTCATGTGACCTGCTCACGCTTCACATAAGCTGAAACTGGCTCAAAGTCATGTGATAAGTGTAGCTCAGGCCAGTCGGCCTCAGCTTCAGCAGCTGTGTGGAAATATGGTTCATATGCCACTAAATTAAAACTGAATCAGCTTCTTTGGCGCTCCTAATGCTGTTTCAGGGAAAGCAGTGGGAAATGCCCTGCAGTCTCGTAATCCTTGCTCTCATTCTTTGTCACTCCTTTCATTTATCACAATATCAGGACATATTGCAGAAACAGAAGATTTATTTAGAGTTAAACATTAAAAGGCTGCAGATTCTTGTGCAGGTGAACTGTACTTTTCTAAAGTATCTGAATATGTGACATGGTGTCAGCATCATAAAAATACTAAAGATGACCTTCAGTCCCACACAGAGAAAATGAAGTGTTGTAGTTTAATCAGCACAAGACATACTGTATATATTAATAATAAACTTAAATGGTGGAATTTTATGTTAAAGAACATGAGTCCACAAGTTTAATGAGTCTCTAAAGGTCTGACCTGAAGCATTTTACATCCAAAACAGAGTTTGTCTGGATGCCGTAACCATCCGAGATCACTATGAGTGTTTCCTCACATGCCTTGGTGTTCCACAGGGCTCTATTATCGATCTTCTACTTTTTATCAATGTTCAAATTATATTTGTGGTCACACAGGTGGCTGTAGCTGCTAGCTGTCTGCTACCTTCACCTGAATTGGACCTCTGGACTCTGTTTGTGCTGTTGGAGCCTTATTAATGACAGCCTCTCACCAATAATATGGCTGCTGTGAGGTTACTGTACTAAGAGACTGTACAGTTTTGGTGCACAATGAAATTCTAGGATTTTGATTGGATGTTCCTGTTAAACTTTCTGTCATCCAGGGCAGAAACTAAGAGCTGTTTAAATCTCTCAGAGTCCCCAGTGATCTCTATCCTTAGTCCGGTGCTCCCTTCCTCTGAAGCCTTGATTTGAAATGCTTCCTATTTGTGCACAAAGACATGCTGCATGTAGTCCAGGCCTTGAGTTCTTAATTCTCCTTAACTGTGCCTTCGATTTTTTTTTCAACTAGCACATGATATAAGTTACTCGTACCTGTACCAAACAGCACCTGTATCTTTTACAGATACAAAGATTCTGGCTCTCACTATCACAGGATTGATTAGGTTGTTGTACAACCAAACAGCACTACAGCAGTGAAACACTCTATGTCACTGTGCACTCTGCTCCATCAGCTGTGACAGGTTTAATACATATCATGGTTCATATCATTCATCTATAATGCTGCACTGCTGAGGCTTCAACTCCTCCACACCTGTCCTCTCATTTAAATGCAGGAAATATTTAAAATGTGAAATTCCACGGAATAAATCAGGTACTACACACACTTCAAACAGAATTGATGCCAGTTTTTCCGACATTCAGCTGCTCTCTTTGACACGAGGTCACCACAGCAGGTGGAGTTTTTATTATGGATGTTCTTCCTGAAGCAACCTTAAAGGGATTAGCGTCTCTTCCTGGGACTGACTCACCACTGCAGCATGAAGCAGAATGAAATCCAAACTGTCCTCAAACTAAAGCACTTCACTCGTTCGTTGAGCTCTTAAAGCTTCATGAATCGATGTTTTTGTTCTTATGAATGTTTCTTATTTTCAAGTCACTCATAAAAGGGATTTTAATCTCACTGAGATGGCCTGAATAAGTTTAGTTTTTGGGTTTTAACTGATATAAAACAAGAGGAGTCCATTTCCTTCACAGCATCTGTGGAAAAACAAATGAGCAGTCCATAAAAGTCATGGACAGGAGACAGAGTCGGGCCTCTTTATAGAAGGAATGATTGGTAAGAAGCTCATCAGTGATGTATAAATATGCTTATCTTCTTCAATAAATGAATCTAGTCCACTCAGGGTCCTGCAGGCCCCCCTCTTGAAGCTGGATCCGCAATGAAATGAAGTCCCACGGGAGGGCGGCGATTTCAATTTACTCTGGGCGCTTCTCTCTCAATAAATACCTGCGGATTGGATTGGACACACTTAGAGTCATTGGCTGTAAATGAGAGACTCTGTGAGGTCACCAGACTTTATAGAGTCACTATAATCGGTGGGGAACACGTGAAGAGCGGCTCTCAGCTTCAGCATTTCCACCATACTGAATTATTCAGGCTGGACGACGGCTCAGGAATCACTGGAAGAAGAGTGAGCATCAGCACGCCGGTGTGCACCGGAAACATCTCCTTACATCAGTGTCTTCATTTGTGAGCACAGAGGGCTTCAAACCATTGATCATTTCCTAAAGAGACTTTCAAGTGGAATATTTTCCACTTCTGTGCAGTTTTTATGAGACTCACATGAACAAAAACAAAGAAACTATGTCACTGGACCCATGCGTCTAATACTGTACTGAAAAATGACTTTAGCCCTTTAAAACCTGAACCATGAAATAACTGCCACAAATCTTTAATTTTTGGATAATGGAGTGTTTGTTGAACCTTGAGACAAAATATGCAAAAATATATATCAAATTTTAATCTGCATATTGGGGTTTTAATTTGAACCACATTTGCTACATAAGCAATATTTTGGCAATTTAGTCATTAAAAATGTGTCACGCAATTTATATAATCTTTTGAGGGTAAAAAAAAGTCACGCTGATGATGTAGAAGTCTCACAAACTCACAAAAACACATGTATCAAATATGATACGCTTGGCTTTAAGGATTCTTGAGTCTTGAACAGTCATCTCTTTGTCGCTCACAGCTTAAAACGCTGCTGTTTTAGAAACATGAACTCAACACTACGGTTTTAGCAGGTTTACAGTGCCTCCTGTTTCATGCTGAGTTTAAGATTCTTTTACTGACTTTTAAAGTTTTGTATGGTTTGACGTGCAGCTATTTAAAAAGCTGCTAGTCAAACCATGCGACCTCAAAACAGCAGAAGTCTTTTTTAAGCATAGAGGGGACTGGATTTTCGCTATTGCAGCTCCTGTCCTGGAATAACCTGCTGCTCCATATTTTTTAGTAAATGTAAAAAAAAATTAGCTTGTTTTACTGTATTTATTTTATTGATTTACTGTTTATCTTCTTTTGTTTTTTTAAACCAGCTTTGCTCTTATTAAAAATTGCCATAAAAATAAAACTAACAATGACATTATTTCCAGGTTTCAGAAGTTCTAGTTTATCAGTTTCACTGTTCCTGTCCATCAGGGGGCGACTCCTCTGAAGCTTGATTAGATAAAAGTCTGTGAGAAAAGTCCTGTTCGGCTGATCTGAGCTCAATAAACTGTGTTTATTTCGCTGTTTTTAGGCCCAACTGAATAAAAGACGAAGTTTATTTTGGACTCCCTGTGAGTGTTCGATGACATCTGATAAAAATATCAAAGTAGTAATGGTAAAAACCCATCCTGCAGTTCTGGGCAGAAGCTAAACTGATGTGGTCACGGGGAGATGTAACCAGCTGATAACATAAATAAATAAAACGAGCAGGATTTTTTTTTCTGCTTCACTTTAATAAATCCTAAAATGGTTTGTATTAACAGTTTCACTCTTTGCTGTGTTTCGGGCCTGAGGTGTGTTTGGACTCGTGGGCTGACCCCGACACCCCGACACTGACTCCTATTGTCTCTTTGTTCTTTTGACCCCCCTTAGTTCCTCCCTCCGCCCTCTGACACCCCCCACAGGGGCCCCTTTGTAATCCCATAAAGTGGAAAAAATCCTCATTTGTAACAATTTGTCTCCCAGCAGGGTGTGGTGTTAAAGCGTGCCTTTAACCAGCAGTTACCCATCATGCACCACTCCTACCACTACAGCTGCAGCTCTTTGGGCTCCTGAAACACAAAGAGACGGGTGAAGGCCCCCACCCCACCCATCCACTGCTGTTACTTAAATAATTTCCCCTAGGGATCAATAAAGTATTCTGATTCTGATTCTTACCTCTTTATGGAATTAAAATAGACGTTTTCTGAAGTTTACCTTTCGTACACGTTGAAATCTTTGCAGGAAACCGCCTTACAGAGAATCTTTCTCTGCTCACCATTTCAGTGATGAAGGCTAAAAATATTATATTTTATATTCTGGACATTTATACTGTTTGAAGGATCACATCTAAAAATGTATTATATTATGTAATCACAATTAAGAAAAAGTAAATGTTGTTGTTTATTGAGCTAACACCAAAGAAATAATACTAATACTACTACTATTAATAATAACAATAATAATAATTTTATTTATGAAGCATTTCTCCTGCTCTGACAGGGTGAGCTTGAAGGCAGTGAGACATAAAGATGATTTGAGCTTCAGATTGCTGCAGCACAGATGAGCCTGTCGGTGCTGCTCTGCTGCTCTGAACTCAGAGCAGAAAAAAAAGGTTAAAAGTCACAAAGAATAAAGACGGATATATCAAGTGCACGGGGCAGGACTGCATTTGGAGGATTAGAAATTGGATTAGGGCATCATCTTAAGGACAGATGAGGAATTTATAATTTAATGATAAACAAATTCTAATGATAATGGCCCAGATGGAGATTCTTAAAGGAAACCATCATAGAATTAAATACTTAAAGATCGATCCATTTTCCTTTCAGAGGAGCCGCCATCAAACGGGGTTATCCTCCACACACGCGCACACACACAAACACACAGTAACAGGTCTGTGAAGCAGGGCTGCAGCTGAATTACAATCACATCTCTCTCCTGTTTAGAAATCCTGAGTTTCTTTTTAAAACCTGCGCAAAGCACGTCGGTATGACTGCACTCACAGGCCGTGGTTTCAGTTTATTATCATACATATGTGATAGTTTTAAACCAGGTGACCCAATTATGAATACATACACTAACTGTTTACATATTAGAGGGCGATTATCTGGACTTTTTGCCCCAAAGACTCACTACAGAAACAAAATGTGGATTGATTCGCTGACAAAAATGGGTCCAACAAATTTACTGTTTCCTGTATTTATTTTAATGACATACATGATCAGGCATTTTAATTAGTTTAAGTTTGGAAAAGCAGGTTTGAAGGCAGCAAATGCGTGAAATGTTAAAGCTCCTTTTAGATCCAAAAACACTCTACATCAGTGCCGTGACTTTTACAGACAGCCTCCCTGCTCACTCTGAGTCTGTGGAAGGCTCTCGGTCGGCTATTAGCTGCTGTTAGCCACTATTAGCTGCTGTTAACGTTTTGCATAATGTGAATGAATCTCTGGGGAAAATGTAAAGAAACACTGCAAAATATTGGGCAATGTTTGAGCTAAATATTTATATCTACATGTAAACAGGCATTCACATTGACATGGACAGAAGTTTATGTTTAATAAAAAGAGTGTAGCTCGCTGTTCTGTGAGGAACCGCCGACCGTACACGGACAGACTGTTCTCTGAGCTACTGTTACCGGTCAGACTTATTGAGTGAGTTTCCACACATGTACATGTTTCTGTCTCTGTGTTTATTGACTCTGAAGAATATTTTTTAGTGTAAGCAAGCGGCTGGAGACAGAAGAGAGTTGGGTGGCACAGTGGTGCTGTGGTTAGAAATCTGTGACAGTAAGAAGGGTCTGGGGTTAAATCTGCTGAGTCTCCTCTGAAGAGGAGGCGAGGGGGAGATGTTTTCAGTCAAAGTTAGACGTCCAGGGACAGCGTTTGGTTTTATTCGACTCTCAGTGCTCTTTTAGAAATCAAAGATCAGTGAGTCTTTTGAGTCAATTATCAGGAAACGTTAGAAAAGAGCCACAATTCAAACTCCTCAAACTGATGTGTAATACGTTCAGCTGTGAATGCAGAAACTTTATTCTGATTCAAAACCATTTCATCTTTTTAGCATTTTTCTATTGAATTTGCTACTTAAATTGTGGCTTTTCAGTGGTTCTAGTACTGAATAACAGAATTCTGGTACATGGACATCCCAAAAATAACGATTCAAAAATGTGTGTGTGTGAGGAGGTTTGTTTAGTTGCATATTTCCTAAATAAAGTCCGGCTTCACCTTAATGAAGCGGAGCAGGAAGTTCTCCCTCACACAGACGGAGGAGCACAGCGTCCTCCTGGCGCTGCTCCTAATCGCTCCATGGGAGGACTTGTCAGTAACGGCACTTGGAGCGTTTACCTCATCCTGTGTGAGCAGAATCGGGATGTTGGGAGGCCTTGTTGCAGTCAGCAGGTTGTGATCCGCATGCTTGTGAGAGCTGAGCTGCTGCTTTCTCCGACTCTGGAGACGACGGGGTTAACCGAGGAGCTCGGGGTGACATAACTAAAGAGGCATTAACGCCCAGTTGTGACATCACTAAACAAACGCGGGGCCTTGGCGAGCATGGGAAAACAGCATTGTGGTGCTGCAGTGAATTGAAGTGAGAAAACAAGGAGCACAATCTGAGCCTTGTGCTGAGCGGCCCGTCCCGGCCTCCATCTGCACCGAGCTGACAACTTTCTGTCATGTCGACCAACTTTCCCAGGCGGGACCTGCGGCGTGAATGGACTGATCTCATAAATCAGAGTGCCAGGGTCGTGTTGACTCTGCTCCTGTGTGCTCTCAGCCGGACGTCCAGCTTTCTGCAGCGTGAGGAAACCAGCACACCATCGATCAGCCCAAAGATCCTCCAGACGGCCTGAACCGGAGCCCGAGGAGAGAATCACAATAAGTGTTCATCAAAAACGATGACACAGCTCAAGCTGCTCGACTGTTTCATGGGGAAAGCACTTAAAAAAGAACCGTGACTCATTTATAATCTAACAGAGCAAATTTCAGTTTGGGAAAAACGTCCACGAGAACCAAATGAGGATTCATATGACTGTTCCTGCAGATTTACACGCAGGGGAAAGGAGCCTCGCGCTGTTTCTCCTCTGCAAATATTTGATTTGCAAAGTACTTTGTGACAATAAATATTGCAGTAACGAACATTGGCTGCCACCCCAGTGAGCCTCCCATCCTTAAAAATAACTAACTGTAAATGCGCTGCTTCACATACAGTCCAATCATGACCAACTGAGATCGGAGAGCAACAGTCCAGATGTTTCCAGAGGTTTTTGCTTTATTGAATTTAATTATTTCACTCACCGAATCATTTTATACGTTTGTTATTGTTATTGAGCAGGTGCCACGTTCAGTATTGGGAGATTTACTCTGTATTAACTGCGTTTCTGTAAGGTGTTCCCATTAATCTGCTCCAGTGCTTGACGTTCATGTTAAACATGAGCAGAGTTTCTAATAATTAGCTCAGTGTGAACAGTAACCCTTGTGAGCCCAGACTCAGTGTGCTCAGTTTATCACAGTTTTTTCTACTCTTGCCTCTGTATGATGTCATAGGAGGGATATCCCTTATATAGTTATCTCAGGCACAGAAGCCCCACCCCTTCTGTTTATAAGGGGAGGTAGTCAGACAGAGGAGGGACTGAGGGGCTTTAAAGTGTGACTCCAGTGAGATCTACTGTAATGGTTTGGGTCAGTCCCGTGCCTCAGTCTCCAGCTCTGTGAGAACCCGCTGATGAGAGAGTGCTCACAGCAGTTAAATGATTTGTAAGGCGTCTCATTCGTCGCTCTGTGAGGGGTTCAATGATTACGTTCATCCATTAAAAGTTGACGCTTTGCTGCACAGAAGCCCTGCCATTAATGCAGCAGGTTTGGAGGAAGCCATCGATGTCCTTGTGTATTGATGGAAGTGTCCACGACGCTGTGAGCTCGGCGTCAGCCCAGACTCACTCTTCCAGGCCGAGGTGGGAGCTTGAACTCCAGCCAGCCTCGTCTGCCCGGCGCTAATATCCAAAATGCTTCTTATGACCTACTTATGAAGTCAGCCGCAGAGAGACTATTGATCCGAACGCCAAATCATCGGATGTGTCTGCACCGAACTCCAAGGCCGAGAGATGAGGAGCAGCTTAAGTGCATGGGGGTCTGAACCTTCTCTTACTTTCCTTATGCCCAGACGCTCCCCTGGATCAAAGATCAGAGGTCCTTAACCCAGCCAAGGTCACCCCACAGGGTTAATTCAATTTCTAGATAACGCAGCTTCTTCCCCAAAAACAGGAAATCCTTTTAAACTGAGGCTGATTTTGAGCGGCGGCGAGGGAGGAAGCTAATCAAATGAGCGTCTGATTTAACTGCCAAAGTATTTTCCTCTGCGTATTTAATCAATACTTAAGACTCATAATAGCCCCGGTCAGCGGCGGAGCGATTTCCATAATCGATGAGAAGAGGTTCTCAAGTTCAGCAGGTTATTGTGCTCTCCCTCCCTCCTCATTTTTCATAGAGTTATTTATTGTCAGGGTGTCTGTCAGAGCCGAGAAATAGTGCCGCAGCTTGCTGTCGTTTCCCGACCGAAGCTCAAGGTGAAGCCATTGTGGACCCACCATTTGAGGACACCCAGACATCCAGATAAGCCGCTGGACTGTTAATGACAACTTTTAGTTGGTAATATTCACACATCTGAGGCTTTAGAGGTGCAGCATTCCCACCGTTGCTGTTTTATTAAATTAAAGATAAATTAAACATAAAAACCAAATAATTTAACTCCCTGTGTGACTCTTATATGAAAAGATGAAACTAGCTTCCATCATGGGCCTAAAAAAACGTCAGTTCCTCTAATGCCCAGCAGGGGCTTCAGCAGTGAGTCAGCCCCCATAGACTTCCATGTTAAGACTTACAGCAGAAACAAACATGTTTACAGTCTGATACACAAACTGCTCTGTTCTCTGTGAATAATTCTCCCCCTCTTATGAAATTCATAACAGTCTTTTTGATACCCTCCTTAGTTTACATTGAATTGTGGTATACTTCAGTTTTAGTAAAGAATCAGGATATAGTAGGGTTTTTACCGAGTAAAACATTTTGAGACGACTGTTGCTGTGATTTTGTGCTTTACAAGTAATGTGAAATTGAAGTAAATAAAACTGACATAGTGTGAAAATACTAAAGTTTCACACAAAGACAATGTGTTGTGGTGCAATCAGCATCAGACTTACTGTATATAATATTAATATAATGAGTAAAATAATAGAGCAGTGAAAATAGTGGAACGGTTTGTATCAAGTAACATGGGTACAAACCAGAATCTTCACTAAAATTAAATCGCCACAAAAGCCAAAGTGACTGGCCCAAACATGGTTTCTTCTTCTGACCATGTGCCAAATAAATTTCATTACATTTCATTACAGTTTCTTTACATTTTTGTTGAAGAAAACCAGCAAATCTTCACACCTGAGATACTGGAAGAAGCAAAAGTTCATCAAACTCATTGAAGCTACCTCACAGACTTATAAATCACAGATCTTGCAGTCACAACTGGATTTAAACCTTAATTAAATCTTGATTCTTGGTCCGTTCTTGAAAGATGAATATAATAAGCTGCTGGACTGTTAATGACAGAAACTCAACAAAATGTGTTCTGGAGGCCTTGCTCACACAGGAGCGTCCCCACAAGCTTGACTTCTTCGCTTTCTTTCCATACTTGACCCGTTTTGTGCTGAGCACAGCTCGCCATGTGCCTGCTTTGGATCTCATTTCATTTTGTTTGATTTTTACGAGAGCTTGTAAAAGACATTTTGATACCCCGAGCCCCGAGTGTAAAGAGCCTCCAGAAAAACAAGCCGTCACTGGCCTGCCAATAAAAAATGAAAACCCATTTAAGCCAATGGAGGTGCAGCAGCGTGCCGGCGGTCAGTCAATAAACCAAACAACGGGCTGGGTTGGTCGGATCCGCCTGAGCAAGCGTCCGAGGGAGAAGACAAGGTCACCGAAGGAACCGGACAAAAGCTTCGACACACAAATAACAACAAATCTAAATATCAATACGACCCTGCATACTCACAGTTACCTGCCCAGGTGACAGCTGTGACCTCAGAATCGACTCAAAGCAGCAGAGTCTCTGTAAATTCACACAAATGAAGAAGAAGAATCACTGAGAGCTGAGACAGTCTGCTTACAGAAACATGATAATCGTCAGTGCAGCTGCACAGCTCTCCATGTAGGACGTTAATGACACTGGAGAATACACCGACAGGTGACGTGTATAAAAGAAGCAGTCGTGATAAGCAGTGTATACATGTGATCGAGAAATGCAGAAAGTAAAGTTTGAGAGTTTCGAGAAGCTCAGTTCACTCTGTGAACTTTTTGGGGACAGCTTGTTTCTCTGAGGTGGGTCTCTATGGTCCTGTAGCAAGTACCTACAGGCCACACCCACAAAAATACACAACTTAAAACCATGTTCAAGCGTAGCAGGTGTTTTGGTGGGAACAACAGTTAGCGCCGTGAGTTTGAGATCGTTCGGTTGATTTTGGCTGAAAGTTGCTTTCTGAGAGACTGCTGCTGCTCCACTCTGTGTGCAGGAGGAGGCGCTAACACGCACACCTCTCACCTCTAAGTTTAACCATCACAAACCCAAGTCTAAACCTAAGCCTAAAACCAAGTCTTAACTGATATTTAATATCAGTTAGGACTTCCATTGAGAAAAAATGGTTTGTATCTGAATCATTAAAAGCAAGAAAAACTTAAGAGAACACAAAACATTCTAATCTAATCTAAAACTGACTTCTAAGGTCATCGACTGAAAAATTTGAGGGAATCTGTTATTCTTTACACCATGATTTCCAGCACTTTTAACACTTTAAACCAACTCATTATTAACAGAATACACCTTTAAGCTTTTCTGAACATGACTTCACTTCATCTTAGAGAAATACATCCAGGATGCGTCTGGTTATATTCCGTGTCAGATTTTTCTTCTTCCTGACAACAGAAGTCAGGAAGAAGTCATGAAGCTCATCACGATACATCAAACCAGCCACTGGAAGACAGCGACAGCGACACGGCCAACAGAGAAACAGATGATATCTCCAGCATCATGATTTTATTATGGAAAGGAAGAATTTGAAGATATTTGTTTGGAATTTCTAACCCTCACACACCCAGAGTTTAAAGCTTATTTAAATTTAGTTCGGTGTGGTTTCTGTCCTGGTCAGGGAGGACTGGAGCCATTCTTAATCATTCTGAGGTATGTGAGAGTCAGCTGGACAGGACCCAACAGTTCATGTAGCGGACTTGGAGAAGGTTGGTCATGAGTTTTTATGAACTTACTCTTAAGTTCTTTCTCCTCAACACTGAAAGGAAACAGTGGAGTGGTTCTGTTATCTGACCAGGATGCTTCCTGGGTGCCTCTGGCCTATGATGAAGATCCAGAACATGCTGGAGAGATTACTTTTGCAGCTCTAAACCAAAATCCAAGAATCAACAAAAATACTTTGAGTTTTTTATTTCATAACACACGTGTTTGTAGTGATGTCCATGTGAAATCACTTTGAGGACAAATCAGAGACAGGAGTGGCCCTTGAACGAAGCAAGAGCTGGATGCTTTTAGAGATGTGGACCCTGAAGACATGATGATGTCTGCAAAGAAAAGATTCTCCTCTCCGACATCACTTCTTTATCTATGGAACGTAACGTGCCGTCGAGATGAGATAACGCTTCCTGTGACTTCATTTTTCTTCGCCATGCGTCATGTTAATGCGGTTCCCCTCAGACGCGCTCAGTGAAAACCTCGTTGATGGTCACATGTGTCAAACGCTCGCCGCGGTGACTGAGAGCTCCTCTCTGTAATGGAGTGACGGACACCCCCACAAACACATTTGGGTAATTTGATGGGCGCTCCTGTTTATCATGTGATGCTTTCAGCGCAGGAGGAGGAAGCACATTGTGTGCACAGTTCACTCGCTGCATTTGTCAAAACAGAGATGTGCGTGGAGGCTAATGGTCCCAGAGAAATTAATGAGTCCATAAAACAGAAAAATCCGGCGTCCACACAAGCATGGCGGATCCTCTGACTTTGATAAACCGTTAAATGACAGACAGTCATCAGAGCCTGAATCACCTCTTCATCGCTGCAAGGTGAGTCTGCAGCGTCACACCTCTGTTGCGGTAATTTAACCCGCCAAATTAAAGCATGGAGCTCTTCACAATAAAACAAACCAACAGATAGCATGACCATCCACGCCTCTGACGTATTCATGACCTTCAAAGAACTTCATGTAAAAGTTGCACAATGTCAAATGAGTTCAACACTTCTGTCCTGCAGGGTTATCCCAGGCCTGTAGTGGTCCCTGCCATGCCAATGAATATTTAATAAATGTATCCTACTGTAGGAGCTGAATGTGATTATTGTTTATTGATCTTTGGTAAATATATTGCAGCTGTGGTTCTGCAGGTCAGTCTTTGAACAAGTGAAGTATAAAGTGACAGTCTAGTTTTAATTTTCAAAGTTTTTCCTTTAATTTTTCTACTTTTCTCCAAGCGTTGTGGTTTAGTGTTGAGCGTGTGTGGCTTCATGTTAAAATAAATAACTGTAAACAATAAAAGCAGACCGCTTCAGCGCTGTAGCTAACGGACTAACAGCAAGTGTGAATCTGTGTGAATGTCAGGTAGAAAAAGTGCTTGTATGGGTGAATGAGGCATGTTGTATAAAGCACTGTGAGTGCTTAAGTAGAAAAGGGCGATATAAGAATCAGCTTTAGCTTTAGTGCTAGTGGAATGCGCCGGAAAAACACAACGCCACTTTTTTTGATGCAGTGAGGAAACGGACCAATCACATTTAAGATAACGTGGTTAACATTCAGACGTCACAAAAGTGTTTCCAAAGCTGCCAGTGTCATATTTAAACTGCGCTCATGTATTCACGGCATTAACTCGTGCACATATTTGCCCCCCCCCCCCCCCTTTAAGTCACATGAAGATGACCTTTATTTGACCTGACAGAAAGTAACAACGTGGAGACGACTGCTGGGATCTTTCTCTTTCTGTTTTTGTATCCTTGTTTGTCCTCTAACTCTGTCATCAGGTTTAAGGCTCTTAAAAGGACTTGGTTAGTTTTAGATGCTGAACTGATCACTAAGTTTGTTGGGGTCTGCTACACCTTATCCCGTACTCACCTGCGGCTTTGATAAAAAAAAAAAAAAACTTCCTTCCTCTGAGACATCATTAAAGCCTGACTCAGACGGCATGTTCCTGCTGCACAAATAGTGTGTCTGCATTAACGGGCCCACAGCTCGTCACACGTCTGTTTATCACCGCATGAATCCATCTCCATTGTTTTAATTTCATTAAAGGCCCGATGCACTTTATTACCTTTTTAGTGTCTGCAGTATTTATGAGTGAGAAACACTCTGTGATGGCACTAATGCCAGCTGAGGAGCGGCTGGAGGTGGTGGTGGGGGGTTGTACCAGGGAGCCCCCTCCCAAATGAATGTATAATCAGGCTTTGATTCCCAGGCCTGCGTCAGGCAGCTTGGGCACCATCTATTACCGCGGTGCCATTTCCTAAGTGTTTGCTCCCCAGCCCGACCCTGCCACTTTATCTGTTGGTTTTATTTTCAGAGTGCATGCTGTCCATATGTTACCCTAATAGTTGCAATAATTCTTGTGCAACAGGGCTCGTGTTTTATTAGTCCTGAGCAGGAAGAGAGCGGCGAGAATGCATTTTAATAAAAAGCCCTGTAGCAGCACACTAATGGGCTGACACAGGGGTATTTGCATAGAGATGAATTACGGCGGGCCGCCTTGACGTGACTTTTAAAATATGATTGAGGAGGTTATTATTGCTGCACTATGATACGTGTTAACAGGTTATTTTAGCGTGGCTAGTGCTAATAAAATTCCCAACAAAAGACTCGGGTGATGAGGGCAGGCTTTTTCATTGCCAGAGTCTACTGAAGGTGCTCATTTTGTCATTACTTAGCCCAGTCAACCCCCCCGGTCCCACAGAGGGGAAATAACAGGCGGCGTTTCATCGCCGTCCATCCTTCAGGAAGGCCATGACCGACCACAGCCTCATAATTAATCACAATAGTTTGTCTCCATTTTATTCAGAAACAGTGAAAGGTTCAGTCTGCTTCAGGTCAGTATCAGATCCCCCCCCCCCCCCCCCCCCCCCCCGTCCCCCGTCCCCATAAGATGAGGTTTCTCTGATTGGACGAATGAATGTAAATGTAAACAGTGAAGGTCACAGACGAGACTGGTGAAGGCTTAACAGCCAACACACCTGATCAGAGTGCAACAAACTCCGTCATATTTAAATTATTCACCGCTTATTAACTGTTTATATTCTGTTATGATGAAAACTATCATTAAGTTTATTTTATTCTGTAGTTGGAATCTTGATTATTTAACATGATTACTGATTAGCCAAAACAACATGTATTCAAGCTAAAAAGTAACAGCATCTTTATGAGGGAGAATTTTAAATATCAAATAAATAAATAAAAACTATAATCTTGAGGTGAGTCTAGGCGCAGAGTAGTGCCTGTTTGTGTCTGATTCAAACACCGCTTCCTGCTGACAAGGCTCCACTGCAGGGTCAGGGTTAGGCCTAACCCAAAGACGGCTGAGGACTGTGAATCACAGAAGATCTGCACAGGTGACTGCCTGCTATCACTTCCATTGCTAGATTCTTAGCTCTCCAGGGCTTTCCTTCGCCTCATAGATCATGTTGAATTCAGGCTTTGTTTTTGGTCATCTTGGCAGGAAGTAAAATAAACTATGACTGACACTGGATTTGGGGGGAGCAG
Organism: Neolamprologus multifasciatus; assembly: GCF_963576455.1. Classification (NCBI taxonomy): domain Eukaryota; kingdom Metazoa; phylum Chordata; class Actinopteri; order Cichliformes; family Cichlidae; genus Neolamprologus; species Neolamprologus multifasciatus. The sequence continues at coordinate 38,946,022 of NC_140445.1, read as the reverse complement.
TAACAATGCAGTTCTGTAAAGGAAATTAAATACAAGCTTCACAGTAAAAAATGAGTGCAAAAAGAACATAAATATTTTATGACATATCTTCACAATCTTTAGAAGCCAAAATCATAATCACTGAGCCCTTACCCATGCCTATTGTATTTATTTTCATAATTTTCTGCACTGATAAATAAGGACCAGCAGACAGAAACTGAAAGCTCAGAAACCTGAAAAGGTCAGCAGGCTAACAGATCAGGCTAACAGCTGGGAAGCAAACATAATGAAGTAAAATCAGAAAATATTTACCTGTGAAATATGGCAAGGTAGGAGTATGAGAAGAAAAAAAACCCCACTGAAATAACAAGAATAATAAAAAAGTGAGTATAAAACTATGTATCATCTGTAAATAGAAGCATTCACACAGTCTGAAACGAGGTCTGCTACTTTTCAGCTGAGGTAATCCAGACTGTACGCATTTGCCCTGGAAATGTTTGATTTCTGATCAAAGCCCAAAACATAATTTTTATTTAATAGCATAACAAATATATAAGACCTATAATAAAACATAATTTGCAAATTCGACACTAATTTTATTTTAATATTGTTATATGTTTAAATATCATATTCAGCTGTGAGAGCAGCGTAGTTCCACTCTATCGGCAGGTAACACAAAAGCAGTTATGAGGTGAAGAAGGTGGATACAATTCCCTGGATTATAACACCTGGCTGGTAGGAATACATTAATGTGATGGGATGGACAAACACATGTTTTAATCTTTAAATATTTTTTGAATATTTATTTAAATCTTTATTTTAAAATCTGATTGCTTCTTTTGCATTAAGAGAGAAACTTTCATATTACAACAAATAATTTGACTTTTACAGTAAAAGCAGTGTAAAAACTGTAATTTTAAAAAACATTTTATGTCATTGAAAACAATAACAGTTGAATTCTATCTCCATGATAACCTTCTTTAGTTTTGAACTCATTTCCAGTTTGTTTGCAGGTGAGGACACCTGTTCATGCAGAGGAGCTTCTACAGGAGCTGAAGCTCCATTAAAGAGGTTATCAGTGAGCGAGGTCAGCGGCCCGGGCTGATAACAGATCATCCCCTCCATCACAGGTGCTCCTGCTGGAGCAGCACCTGCTTTAACACCTCCTCCTCCTCTTCACACAGGATTAGTTAATGATTTCAGAGGCTGTCATTAAGCTGCTGTAGCACACACACCAGTTAGCAGTGAGAGTATTTCCTCTCTGACGGCTCTCAGAGAGCAGAGGAACGCTGCAGGAATCACAGCTGCACAATGTTTCCACTCAACCATGAATGTGCTTAAAGGGGGACTGCTCAGAGCGCCACCATCGCCACCACAGCTCATAATGGAGGATCCCAGGGCGCTCCTTATCACACGGCTCCAGGCAGCATTCAGGGAGATAAGGCTGCCATGTGTGGGAGCTGCGGCCCCCGGGACACATGTCCTTGTGTGTAATCTCTTGTAGTACACAGTCAACTGAGAGCCCGTCAATGGGCTCTTTATAAAGGTCGGCATATGCATTAGTCACGCATACAGACACGGAAAGATCAGGTGGAAGTCAACAGGTGAGCTGCAACAGGTTTGAGTTGGTTTCTGCTCACTGCTTCTCGTTTTACAGAGAAAATGATCAGTGTCGCCTTCTGTCACCGGAACATCTGTTTTTGTTTGAGTAGCTAAATAAGGAATTTTAAAAAAAAAACGGGTACAAAAATGATTCTTTGAAGCAGGGAGGGGATGAAAATCTAGGCGTGCAGGAGAAACCCTGAAGCAAATGTTCCACAGTCCTGGATATCCAAAGCTGGAAACACGAGGAGCAACTTGAACAGTCTGTTCTAAGTGTTTCTCTGGCCTTCAACTCAACGTGAGAACAAACTGGAGGTCATGTGATGCACACACAGCAGTATGGCAGATGATTGGCTGTAAGAGTCACATGGTAATTTAATTCTGACGGAAAATGTTTCTGTTTTTTATGAACTTCTAACAGGCGTGACTCTAAAGGCTATAACCAGCATCTGGTTGGAAAGTTTATCACAGCCAGGCGTTGCAGAATCCGGCATAATCTTCAGATTTTCAACTTTCTGCCTGTCCCTAAACTAACCACATGCTGCATGTTTCCTTCATGAGAACACAAACTCTCAGCACAGTGATTTTGACCCCACTCTGACATTTGCCCTTTAGCCTGCATCACTTTGATGTCGTTCAAACACTTTTATGTCACACTGCAATTTCAAAATTCCAATATTGCGGTATTTTAAAAACAATAACACTGGACACATAAGAAATTAATAAATAAAACAAATCAGCCCATTGGCACTGGAGCCAATTATTCCATTTATTATTTTACTAATAATGTTAGGGCATCTTTCTATTGTTATATGTTTTATTACAGATATGTTAAAGGTGTTTAAGTGAAACCTGATGCAACTATCAGAGATTACTGTGGGTACAAAAACAGAATGGGGCATTGTGGCGTTCCACAGGGCGCTAGATCCTCTACTTTTCATTTACTTTTAAATTATATTCTTGTTTTTCAAAGCACAAAATATTTCCTCCTTCATGACGCCTGTACAGAGGAGAATGATTTTATAGCTCAGCTTTTAAAATTGTTTTAAGGCTTAAAGTTTGCATAATTAGAGGTGTGGCCTCTGATTGACAGGGGACTCTAGCTGCTAACTGTTTACTAGCTTCATTTGGAGCCTTTTGGAGCATTTTTAATTACATCATGTGGCCAATAATTTGGCTGCTGTGAGGTTACTGTACTAACAGACTGTCCAAGAAGATGGAGCTCCAGGGTTGCTGAGTGAATTCAAAGATTTTAATTGGATATTGTTCCACAGCTGGAGTCCACAGACGCCTTCAAACATCACTGTTATCTCACCGCTGCTAATGAGTCAGAACACTCAGTGAGGTCAGAATCTCTCAGAAATGTCCTCCAAGCTTTTATTAGGGGACCTCAGGGTAATCTTTTACTGTCTCAGAGTAAAGGTTCATATTTACATGGATTCCACTAGATTCAAAGATTAATTTCAGAAGGCAGGCTATGTTTTCATAAATACAGACAGAAATTAGATTAAATATTTATTTTACTGTTCGGTTTTGAGGCAGATTTGTCCAACTGAGTTTCATGTGCATAATTTAATGAGAAATGCACGAACCAAAGAGCCGTCTCACGTCAGTTTGAGACGCTCAACCTTTACTGTTTGAAGCAAACAACTGCTGGCCTTGATGGTTATTCAATAAAACTAAATACACCCCAATGCTAAAGCAAAGCAAGGCTTAGAGGTGGCTTCACGGTCCTGAACTTCAGAGCTGTGCCCTACGTAAAAAAAAAACACAAAAAAAGCAAACCTGACTCGCCTGTTGTTTATGAGGGACCACCAACGAGAAGAAAGCTGAAAGAGCTTGTTTGAGGGCCTGTAGAGAGGCTCAGTTAGAGGTAAAGAAGGATTATTTTGAGCTGTGAATCATGCAAAGCTGCTCTGGAAGGCTCTAAGAAAAAACAAAGATGGAGCAGAAATATGAACAAAGATTTGATTTTGTTCATATTTAATGCATCAATAAATCACTGCATTTATCATCTCTGTTAGATTAGCACACTGAAGCCGGATGCTTCACCTGATTACACGCACAGGTCACATGTCTGCCCATTGACTGCTGATTAATCGGCTCATTGTTGCAGCTCTCATGTGCCTGTTCGGGGTCCTGCCCCTTGTGTTGGGAACCTCAGCAATGCTCATCATCTCCTCTGTAACACACGTCGGAGCCTCCAATGATGGTCTTCCTCATTAACCAACCAATCAGCAGCCTTCAGACCTTGCCCTGCAGACACTGCTGTGCAGAAACGTCTGATATGTTTAATTCTCCAGGTTTTAAATATCATCAGCTGGATTTATTCATCTGTTAAATCTTCTCTAGCTAACCAAAACATAAATTAAAACAGTGAAACCTGGACTGTAAATCCAGACAATTATCAAAGTGAAAAATTAAAAAATCTGGAACTCAAACTAAAAATGTTTTTGCTTAAACTCTATTTTCATAAACTCAAAGATTCAATTTGTTGGATGTGATACGCTCCAAAAAGTTTATTTCTGTGCCTCCATTTTTTTCTGTGGCTTTATTTTGATTAAATTACATAGTAATTTCTTTTCAAATGAAATGTATTTTTAAATGTTTATTTTTAAATTTTAATTACATTTGATTTAAATTTAATTTTAAAATACATCTTAATTTTAATTGTTTAAAAAAATTATGTTAATTGTTTTAAATTGCTGATGTAGCAGCTGCTGGATAGAAGTGAATGCCTTGTTTCTCTGCATTCCTGTTAGATTAAGTTTAAAGTGCAGGAACATGTGAGAGTGTAGATTTTAGATCTGCCGGTAAAACTCATGTTTCAGAAGCTGATGTTGATGCGGCCAGCAGAGATCTGAAACAGCCAATAAAAAAGGAGAAAATCCTTCACATCCTGCAGGAAACCATGTAAGGAGTTAATGAATGAAACGATCACAGATCAGAGAAAAATCCAGAGCGGCTCAGTTACATGTTACAGCAGTAATCTGACTATGTACACAGACAAGCTGTCTTTGAATACAGAACAAGTTTCAGCACAGAGGAGTGTTTTGTTTACATTTATTTCATGATTCCTGACGAGTCTCTTCCATCTCTGTCCAGATACAAAAACAAACAAAATTATTTTATTTTATTTGTTATCAGTTTTAATATAAAATTTCTGGAGTTTTTTGAGGAAAGGTTGGCTTGCAGCGAGCTTCAGGAGGAAAGCTCGATGATGAAGGATGAGGATGAGGAACTGTGTTCGGGAAATCCAAACATCTGCTGAGGAAAACATGTTTGAGCCTCTGGCAGTTTCTTTATCCATGGAAATGTCTCAAAGCCTCGTCCTCTGTGACGCAAACCAGAAAAACCATTAAAACCATTAAAAGTGTCTCTGGCTGTGATGATGGAGGATGAAGGAGGAGGATGAGCCCCTGACAGAGGCTGGGGTCGATGTGAAGGTGTTAGGAGGCCGGCAGCTTCCCCGTCCATCAGGCTGCTGACTGATTTCTCCTCATGTGTCGTGTTTGTACAACAAAAAGTTAAAAGATGATCTTCTAACAGGAGAAAAAACTGCATGAAACATAAAATCATTCATCACTAAACAGCTGCAAACTAATCAATAAATCAATCGATCGGTTGGTTCTTCCAGCTTTATTACAAATACTAAATTTTTTTACATTTCAATCTTTTATTTTCTCTTCTGTTTCGTTTCATTTGGTCCATTAAAAATTAAACATTTTTCTTCCTGTTGAGAAGCTTCACAGAGGTGCCAAACACGAGGGGCTGGACCCCTGTGGGGCCTCAGATGCTCAGCGAAGGCCTGAAGTGCCACAGGTCCGAGTCAGGGCTGAATGAAGCTCCTCTGGGGCCTGAAATGTGACTCTGGGCCCCTCTGAGCCTCGCAGTAGCCCGAGCAGAACCCCACAAATGGAGGGATGAGAGCCGTTCAGCTGACAGGAAATCAATCCGCAGCAGATTTAATAAATAAAAGATGAAGATGTTTTTGTTTTTTTGGTTTAAAAATAAAAAGCAGGTGAAGACTAAATATTTTATGCTCTGTCAGTTTCATAAAATGCACAGAAAAAAGAACATTTGGAATTGTTCATTAAAAATAATAATTAATAATTTTTCTCTGCTGGAAAATTATAGATTAAAAAATGTAGTCCTTTTTTCTGTTATTCATCAGTTTCATTTTTGTAATTATTCATATCAGTTATTAAAGTAATGCCTGGTGTGAAGGGTTCATGTAAGCAAGCATTACTTTAATAATACTATCAAATAATAAAATCAGAAGCTCCACATAAGTGAGCTGATGTTCAGAGAACATCTGGATCCTTCAGCCAGGATGAGCCCAGCTGTGAGGAGGAGTCCGCGGGAGGAGCCCGGGATGAAGTCCTCCCCGGCCTCTCTAGCTTGTTTTAAAGGGAGAGAGGAAGTGGAGCTCTGAGAGATGCTTATAGCCACCGATTCATCAAAACAAAGAAAAACGAGACAAACATCACTTCGGGACTTCTTCTTCGTTTGTCTGGCTTATTCATTTATACTCAGCTGAGCACAAACAGCTGGAGCTGCACGAGGTCACGGCTTGAGCTGGACTCTAAATTTATAGGCTACCTCAGAAAAATGTTTAAACCATTTCCATCAACGAGTCAATTAATGGATTAATTCACCTCATTAATTACTGAAAGTCACACATTTTAAAACGATCCTTTAAAACGATAAAAAAAAATGTAAATAGAATAAAAGTGCATAAAAAAATCATCTGTATGTTCAGCCAGCCAGGAACACCGAAACAACAGCGCCGTGGACACAATGACAGCAGAAAGCATAATAATAATAATAATAATAATAATAATAATAATAATAATAATAATAATAATAATATTAATAATAATAATAATAATAATAATAATAATAATAATAATAATAATAATAATACATAAAATTATTATTATTAAAGATTTCAGCTTCAAGACCGCTACGATGGATTCAGACATTTAAAATTTATAAACACGGAAGTTCGGATCTCGCTCTCTTTGGCTTTCACAAATTATAATTTTAACAATAAATGAATGCTGCTCTGTGATAGGCTGACGGGGATTTTAAAAAAAACAACCCGGTTCTTATGCTTTATTATTTTTGCCTCATTTTTGCCGCAGTTTTTCGTGTCTCGTCAGTTTTTCTCTGTTTCTGTTTGACACAGGAATTTATTATTCATCATAATTGGTCTGGATCAGCTGATCTCTGAGTCTGCCCTCAGATCTGCTGTGTGTTTCACGTTTCACATTTAATTCAAAAATAAAAATTCAGAAGCACAAAAAGGAAAAATGACATTTGTTTCTTTACCTTGAGGAGAGAAAAATAAAAATAATTATAAAATAAATAATAAATTTTATAAATTTAGTCACGTGATAAAGAGTCATTAAAACGATTAAATTAATGTTTGGCATTAAAAATGAAAAACCAACTGAATATGGGGAAAAGAAATCAGCGATCAAGTGTCAGGAAGAATCCTCCGAGCTACAGCTCGGACTTAATTTTTTAACTACTTTTAAATATTATTTTCATATTTTCAGCGGCAGTTTAAAACGGAGTTCATGTTGACTGAAATGTATCCCCATTTTTTGCGTTTTACGTGTAAAAATGTGCGAAAATATAATTTAGACTGAGAAGAAGAGAGCACAGAGCTGCGCATTAAAACATGCCGGAGACGAAAAAAACAAAACAAAACTGAAAAACAGGATTTAAAGTCATTAACGTTCATATCCGCTCTTTAATTATTATCCTAAATGTATAGAATATTTTCAGAAAAACAAAAAACTCGACCCTGCGTTAGAATCACAGAATTAAAATTCATCAGCTGAGCGCTGATCAGGAAACAGAACTCGGATTTAATTTAGCGGTGGCGAGGGTGGTGTTACCGGGGAGCGCGGACTGGTCGGGACTGAAGCCGGGACAGAGCAGCGTGCAGCCGGGTGTGACTGCGCACAAACACCGACAGCCGAAGGAGAGAAAAAGCCCCCCAAAACTACAAAATCGTCCATGTTTTCTGCGTGATTTCAGCCGGGTTTAAAAAGGAAATCCAGAATCCGCCTCAGATGAAGCCGAGCATCAGCGACACAAAGCAAACACCTGCAGTTCTTTTTTTTTTATTCAATAAAAGTGCATTACATGAGCCTGCGGGGTACACAACTGCGCAGGCGCAACTCACAACCCAGAACATATAAATAAAATGTGTGCGAGCAGAAAAAAAAACAATAATAAAAAAATTTAAATGTTTGCGCCGTTTGTGTCTGTACACGTGCTGCGTTCATGGACTCCTCCTAAAGGGCCTTCAAGGAGCCGCAGCGGGGTGGTGTTGGTGGTGTGAAAGGGGTGGGGGTTAAACCCAAATGAAAAGTAGAAAAACATTAAATTTAAATATTCACATTTCTGTCCACTCACTCATATTTACAGTCCGCTCCGGCCCGCAGGTAAAAACCAGTCTGTCGTTCAGGTAAGCTCACGTGACTTCAGCTGAGTTCGGACTTCCGGCCCGGTTAGGAGCTGTCCGTGTCGGGCGCGTGCAGCAGCAGCGCGGAGCTCGCGGGCTTGTGTTTCTTGAGCAGCTGTGTGATTTTCTCGTCGTCGGAGTTCGGGTCCAGCGGCTTGTTGTACTCGTCGTCCTCGTCTTCGTTGTCCGAAGTGCCCTTGAGCCGCTCCGTCTCGGAGTCCTGCTTCTTCTTAGCGGATGCCATCTCTGCCGCGTGCTTCTTCCGCCACTTCGTCCTCCGGTTCTGGAACCACACCTGCGGCGGCGGCACACACAGAAGCCCACTCACATTTCTGATGATTTAGCTTTTTTTTATTTAAAGCTAAGACAGGAAACAGCCCTAGTTTTCACATTTAAATTCCTACAGAAACTACAGAAACCAATACAGGCGACTAAACGGCAGCTTATTAAATATGAGAAACAGTAAAACTTTATTTATAAAGGCAGATTTAAACTGTGACAGGTTAAGTCATTCTTTCTATAATTAATTTTCCTCTTTTGAACTCAGATTTAATTAAAAACACGAATTCTGACCCGATGCATGTAAAAGGTTAAAATTGTGAGCTAAAGCTCAAAAATAATAACTTACCTAAACCTAAAAATAAGCTATAAGTTACAAGATAAATAACTTAAAACAACGTACACATGATTGTAAAAAATGTTTTTGCTTTAAATTAATTAAATAATTTTATTGTGAGACAGGCAAATTAAAACCTGGATTTTAGCTGAAAAACGTGGATTCAAGCCCGCTTTACAAAAAGTGCGAAAGGAAAAACCCCTGGTATAATTATTGAATTCTCTGCAATTTACCCACAAACACAGTGAAAGTCCTGTTTGTGGAAGCAGACGGGTAAGCAGCAGCACATATTGAAATAGGGGCGTCGGTTACCTTGACCTGGCTCTCGGTCATGCCCAGGGAGTAGGCCAGCCGGGCTCTCTCGGGGCCCGCCAGATATTTCGTTTGTTCGAAAGTTTTTTCCAGGGCGAAGATCTGCTGCCCGGAGAACGTGGGCCGCGTGTGCTTCCGTTTGCCGTCCTTGTCCAATAAGACAGAGCTCTGATCTGAAACGAGAGGCCGACACAGACATTCAGTACACACAGCCCATAGCCTGCTTCTATTCTGTTCTATTATTTTATTGTACGTCATGTTTCTGGGATCTAACACTTGTTTTCCACTCACGGGGCGAGCACGCGAACCTAGCGTCCCTCCAGTGGGGGCTCTGCATCACCCCCGGCCAGAAGATGGGCGTCCTGCCTGGCAGGTCCGCCAGGGGCTTCGGGTACCGGGCCACCGCCACGGCGGCCGCAGAAGGGCTGAAGTAGAGCCCGGGGGGAGGCGGCGGGCTTAGGCTGCTGAACCTGGGCAGACCCGTCAGGATCCCCGCGGAGGAGGAGGCGGAGGCCCCGGCGGAGGTGGCGCAGGGCCGGTTCAGGATGTCGTTAATTCCGTGCGGGGTGGCGGAGGAGCACTGCTGCGGGGAGCCGAGCCCGGAGGACGGGCCAGTGGAGCTCTTGATGCCCGGGGAGGCTGCGGCCATGCCGCCCGGGTTCGGGGAGGTGGTAGCCGGTGAGGTAGAGGAGGCGGGGCCACCGGAGGAGAGCGGGTAGGCCGGGTACAGCGGGGTCTTCATCTCGGTCATGCTATGCAGAGCAGCCAGGGGGGGCGTGCTGAGGAGGAAGGCGCTCTGACGGGACCCGTCCATCGGACCCGCCGCTAACATCCCCCCGGGGGGCGGGCCGGGCTCTGCGGGCAGGGGCGCGCACTAACGCCGCTCTGAGCCCATCCCGGGCCGCTCTGCGCTCTAATCCCACCACGGTCCTCTATGCAGACAGGCTGAGTCCAGCTCCGAGTCCCGGGTAGGCACCAGGCGCACGCGCTGCTTCCGCCCGCGAGTTGCGTGAGATAATAACAGCTGATCATCCGCGCGAGACTATCAGCCCCAAGTTAGAGAGGAGGGAGAGCAGGGGCACGGGGAGGGGGGCTGGGGACGGGCAGGGGTGGTCTCTCCGGATTGGTTGACGTGGGGGTGACGTAGACGTTCCCGGTTCAGGAGGGCCTCGTGATTGGCTGAACAGAAATGAGATGAGTGATGGGAAATAAAAAAAAATATGAAGAAAGAGAAAAACGAGAATTTAAAGGTCAGAGACAAAAGTATGATTTAAATAATCAGAGGAGCAAAACCAGGCCGGTTATTAAAATAAAATGAGGTAAAAAGAAATGAAATAAAGTAAAATAAAAATAAAGTAAATCAGTGGAAATTAAAATGCGTGAAAAAAATTAGACACACTCTGCTTTTATGATTGAAATAATAAACATGATTTCAGTCACGCTTTACTGTTTAATAAAATATAGTAAAATTTGTCTTAATAAATGAAAATATTTTTTAATTATTTTAAATCTAAACAGACAAACACTAGCCAGCAGGGGGCGCTGCAGTAGCAACGCTTACATTTCGGAAAAATCACCGAGAACATTAAATTCATTTTATAATAATTATCCACATGACTCTGATTTCATGGAAAGGAAAAAGGAAAGTGCTGCTTGATGGTTTGATGCCACTTTGTAGAATAGAATAGAAGAATCCTTTAATTGTCCCACAAGGGGAAATTTGGTTATAACAGCAACAACAAAAAAGAAGAAAAGAAATGCATATACAAACAAACAAACAAACAAACAAACAAACAAACAAACAAACAAACAAACAACAGGGCTTCCAGAACTGTTTTTTGGTTGATTCAAATTAATGCGTTAAACTTAATTCATACATTTTTAGGTTAATTATTGTATAATCTTTGAGTTTATTTATAATAACATTTACTAAATTAAATCTGTACAAACTGTTAAAATGAATTAGAGCGCTCTTTGCACTTTGATATAAAATATTAAATGTGTCTGACTTCTCCTGAATTCTTAAAACAAACAGTTTAATATAGCGCTTCATTGTTATGCTGACACTGCTTTTATGCAAGAAATAAAGCTGACCTTTGTTTATTTATTATGTATTAGCTTTAGTTTGTCTGTAATTGAATAAGTTGCTGTTACTTTCAGTTAACGTAAGAATGGTGAGTTAAAGATGATCGGTCACACAGCTTCACATTTAGAAATAAAAGTTTAGCAAATTTTATTAAAGATAAAGTCAGTAAATGTTTAAGGGTCAAGATTTCTTTTAAAATTCAGAGGGCTCAGATTGTGTTGTGTTCATGTGCCCTGTACACCGCACGGATAAATGAGCGCTGGTTTTATAAACAGTTTAACATCCAGCAGGTCACTAAGGACCAAATCTAATTTTGTGGGGCAAACAGACCAGAAGCTTAATCAAACTAAAGGTTTAAAGGACAGGCTGGATTTTATTTAATTTCTATTTTTAAAAACTTCTCATAAACGTAAATGGAAACTAAAGTGTATTTTTAAAACTGCAAAATGAAGTTAATTAGTTTTTTCCAGAGGAACATTTGAACATTATCATGTTAAACAATAAAGATTATTAACAGCGCACACGCAGAAAAAACAACAACAACTATAAAATACAGTGTAAACAGTTTTAAAATGAAATAATTTTTCATGTTATTATTATTATTATTATTATTATTATTATTTAAAAAAAATATTTTCCATATTTTCTGTTTTTTTTAACCACACGTTTACACATTTTACAGAAACCTCCACCCCCCCTTTTTTTTACAGTGTAATTCATGCATGAAATGAACAAACAAATAAATTCTGAGAGTGGCAGCCTCGACCGTCGGGCTGTGGATCAGACCTGAGAGGAACGTGTTTGTGTTTCAGCTCTAAACTAAAAAAAATCTGAGATAAAAACCCTGCAGGTCAAACATGAGCTCAGCCTCTGTAAACATCTGGATGGTTAGTCACAAAGATCTGAGTCATTTCCTGTCTTAAGTTCTGCGCTTTAATTTAATCTCTTTAAACTTTTAAATGATTTTTCAAATTCTTCACTCATGACCGCTCAAAATTTCCTGGTGACCCTTTACGGGGACTCGAGCCCTGGGTTTGGAACTCATTTCAGGCTTTTATTTTGAAGGAAATATTGGAAATTTGAAAAGCTGCAGCATAAAAAAGTGCAGAAGGTCCTTCTGGAGGATCATGAAAAGGCTTTTTTTTACACTCATTTACTGCTGATTTTCTATTTCTTCACTTTGTCATCCACAAACAATTAATAATCAATAATAATGATGTTCACCTCTAATATAATTAGGTGAAAATATGATCATTTATAATATATTATTAATATATTATCTTTCTCTCTTTTTTTTTTTTTGGAATACCTGTTGTTGTCGTTGAAACAAAATAAACCCCTCCCTCTGGCAGATGTGGGGCAGATTTTCCTCTTTGTTCCTCTAACATGTAAATGTGACAGAGCCAGAAACAAATGAGTCACAGAAAACAGTAACAGGAAGTGATGTCACACCCAGCCCTAGATTTGACCTCTCAGGCTACACTGAGCCTGCAGACTCAACTCGGGAAAAAATTAGGCTTCATTAGTTTTTAATAAATTAATTAAATCTAGCAGGTCTTCGGTGATAAATAAGAATAAAAAACTAATAAAGTAAAAATTCTGTTTTATTGCTTCCCTTTTCCTAAACTTCAAACCTCTGCTCCTGTATAGGGCCGGATGGAGAGATGACATCACAGCTGATCATTAACACAAAACATGGAAAATATGAAGCACTGCTTGATTTATACAACACTGATTTCAAGTTACTTTAGTTTAGATGTAATAGATTACTTTGAGTCCTTTTAAGTTCACCCAATGTTACCACAGTACAGAGACATAATACTGCTGCTAATAACAGTAATTAAATAATGTTTTGAAAATCCTTTAAATCAACAAACGATTTTGTTTTTAAATCTTTGAATCTTTGAGAAAATGTGTTATTGATTACAATAAACTACTTATAATTAATAATAATATTTCATGCTCGATGCATTTATGCAAATAAAAAAATTAACTCGACAGACCTCAGATTGATTCTGTTTACAAGTTTATTGATTTTGTATTTTTGATAAGAGAATTGTTGGAGAGAAATAATAAAGTAATCTGGAGCAGATGGACAGATTAAATTATGGTGTTGTGTTATGATGATGATCAGGAAGATGCTTCAACCTGCTGAAAGAGACTGAAACACAAAATCAGCAGTGCGCAGGCGCCCCCCTCTGGTCAGACTGTGTCAGCACACGGGGTTCATTTTATACACGTGCCTTGTAATCAGCTTAATGAGACTACCTGCATGAAAATCCTACAGTGTTGAAGACATATGTGTAAATCCTGGAAACATGAAGTCAGCCGAGTTCACGACCAGCAGCTGCAGTTTAGTGTTTATGAGTTTATGAACGTGTCACAGAAACACTGATAGAGACTGGACGGAGCCTTCTCTTTGACTTCACTGAGCTCAACTTTACACTCGCACAAAGATTTAATCCCACAGTGAAACTAAATAAATACCTTTGAAGAGTTGTTTGCATTATTTTATAATAAATCACATTGATCAGGATTAACGCGTCCAGCTGTGTCACTGTTTCTCAGACTGTGGGACCTACAAGATTTCAATTCAGTTTTATTTATATATCATCAAATCACAGCAACATAACTAAGGAAGGATTCAGGGTCACGTGGTCCAGACTATAACTATATGCTCTACCAAACAGAATGTTTTAAGCCTAATCTTAAAAGTAGAGATAGTGTCTGTCTCCTGAATCCAGTCTGGAAGCTGGTTCCATAGAAGAGGAGCCTGAAAACTGAAGGCTCTCCCTCCCATTCTACTTTTAAATACTCTAGGAACAACAAGTAGGCCTCCAGAGCGAGAGCGAAGTGCTCTAATAGGGTGATATGGTACTACAAGGTCATTAAGATAAGATGGGGCCTGATTATTTAAGACCTTGTATGTGAGGAGCAGGATTTTGAATTCAATTCTGGATTTAACAGGAAGCCAATGAAGGGAAGCCAAAGCAGGAGAAATATGCTCTCTCTTTCTAGTCCCTGTCAGGACTCTTGCTGCAGCATTTTGGATTAACTGGAGGTTTTTCAGGGAGCTTTTAGGACATCCTGATAATAATGAATTGCAGTAGTCCAGCCTGGAAGTAATAAATGCATGAACTAGTTTTTCAGCGTCACTCTGAGACAGGATATTTCTAATTTTAAAGATGTTGCGCAAATGGAAGAAAGAAGTCCAACATATTTGTTAAATATGTGCATTGAAGGACATATCCTGGTCAAAAATCACTCCAAGGTTCCTCGCAGTGTTACTGGAGGCCAAAGCAATGTCATCCAGAGTAAGAATCTGTATAGCAGTGAAAATGTATGCTATGCCTAAGGGATAGTATACAACGATATTGCCTAAGGGAAGCATGTATAATGTAAACAGAACTGGTTCTAGTACTGAATCCTGTGGAACTCCATAATTAACCTCAGTGTGTGAAGAACACTCTCTATTTACATGAACAAATTGGAGTCTAATCGTTACAGTGGCTTGCAAAAGTATTCAGCCCCCTTGAATTTTTCCACATTTTGTCACATTACAGCCACAACCATGAATCAATTTTATTGGAATTCCACGTGAAAGACCAATACAAAGTGGTGTACACGTGAGAAGTGGAACCAAAATCATACATGATCCCAAACATTTTTTACAAACAGATAACTGCAAAGTGGGATGTGCTTAATTATTCAGCCCCCTTTGGTCTGAGTGCAGTCAGTTGCCATAGACATTGCCTGATGAGTGCTAATGATGAAATAGAGTGCACTTGTGTGTGTAATCTAATGTCAGTATAAATACAGCTGCTCTGTGACGGCCTCAGAGGTTGTCTAAGAGAATATTGGGAGCAACAACACCATGAAGTCCAAAGAACACACCAGACAGGTCAGGGATAAAGTTATTGAGAAATTTAAAGCAGGCTTAGGCTCCAAAAAGATTTCCCAAGCCTTGAACATCCCACAGAGCACTGTTCAAGCAATCGTTCAGAAATGGAAGGAGTATGGCACAACTGTAAACCTACCAAGACAAGGCCGTCCTGTCATGGTCCTGGGCCATGTTGGCCCAGTATTCTTAGTTTTCGTGTTTTGTATTTTGTTCTTTATTTATGCCTTGGTTCCTAGGTTGTTCTGTTAAGATGTTCCTTATTTGATTACCCCCTGTGTGCTCCCCTATGTATCTGTGAGCCCTCGTTTCCCCTCCTTGTGTTTTATTCCATGTTTTCCCTAGCCCATTATGTCTGTGCTCTCCCCGTGCTCTCTCTCCTCCTGTCTGAACCTCTGTGTACTTCCTGTTTTACTTTGACAGTCTCTCGTCAGTATGCTTCATGTTGTGTTCACTCCTGCCCTGTCTCATTACGATTATCTGTGTCAGCTGTGCTCCCACTTCCCTCGTTAACCCTGTGTATTTATGTCTGCATCTCCCTCAATTCAGTGTTGTGTTCTCCCTCATGACTGTGTGCCCCTCTGTGTTTCCTCGTGAGTCAGTTCCTTTATGACTTCAGTTTAGTTTCATATTATTTTGTATCGCCTTAACTTCCGTCAGCAATAAAACTGTGTTTTGAGTTCATTCCTGCCTCCGTGAGCTTGTGTTTGGGTCCTCATCCTGCCTGCACACAGCCTAATCATGACACATCCACCTAAACTCACAGGCCGAACAAGGAGAGCGCTGATCAGAAATGCAGCCAAGAGGCCCATGGTGACTCTGGACGAGCTGCAGAGATCTACAGCTCAGGTGGGGGAATCTGTCCATAGGACAACTATTAGTTGTGCACTGCACAAAGTTGGCCTTTATGGAAGAGTGGAAAGAAGAAAGCCGTTGTTAACAGAAAACCATAAGAAGTCCCGTTTGCAGTTTGCCACAAGCCATGTGGGGGACACAGCAAACATGTGGAAGAAGGTGCTCTGGTCAGATGAGACCAAAATGGAACTTTTTGGCCAAAATGCAAAACACTATGTGTGGCGGAAAACTAACACTGGACATCACTCTGAACACACCATCCCCACTGTCAAATATGGTGGTGGCAGCATCATGCTCTGGGGGTGCTTCTCTTCAGCAGGGACAGGGAAGCTGGTCAGAGTTGATGGGAAGATAGAGTCAAATACAGGACAATCTTGGAAGAAAACCTCTTGGAGTCTGCAAAAGACTTGAGACTGGGGCGGAGGTTCACCTTCCAGCAGGACAACGACCCTAAACATAAAGCCAGGGCAACAATGGAATAGTTTAAAACAAAACACATCCATGTGTTAGAATGGCCCAGTCAAAGTCTAGATCTAAATTCAATCAAGAATTGGTGGCAAGATCTGAAAACTGATGTTCACAAACGCTGTCCATCTAATCTGACTGAGCTGGAGCTGTTTTGCAAAGAAGAATGGGCAAGGATTTCAGTCTGTAGATGTGTAAAGCTGGTAGAGACATTCCAATGGAATTCCAGTGGAATTCCAATAAAATTGATTCATGTTTGTGGCTGTAATGTGACAAAATGTGGAAAAGTTCAAGGGGGCCGAATACTTTTGCAAGCCACTGTAGATATGAAACAAACCACTGCAGCGCAGTACCTGTAATACCTACAGCATGTTCTAATCGCTCTAATAGGATATTATGGTCAACAGTATCGAACGCTGCACTGAGGTCTAGCAGGATAAGCACAGAGATGAGTCCACTGTCAGAGGCCATAAGAAGATCATTTGTAACCTTCACTAAAGCTGTTTCTGTGCTGTGATGAGCTCTGAAACCTGACTGAAACTCTTCAAATAAATCATTCCTCTGCAGTTGATCTGTTAGCTGTTTGACAACTACTCTTTCAATAACTTTTGAGATGAAAGGAAGGTTGGAGATTGGCCTATAATTACCTAAGTCTCTGGGTCAAGAGATGGATTTTTAAGTAACGGCCTGTGGTACACAGAGATGTTTAAAGATCCATCCATCTATCCATTTTATTCCGCTTATCCGGGGCCGGGTCGCGGGGGCAACAGCCTAAGCAGAAAAGCCCAGACCTCCCTCTCCCCAGGCCCCTCCTCCAGCTTGTCTGGGGGAACACCAAGGCGTTCACAGGCCAGCTGAGAGATAAAATCTCTCCAGCGTGTCCTGGGTCTGCACCGGGTCCTCCTGGTGGGAAATGCCCAGAACACCTCACCCAAGAGGCACCCAGGAGGCATCCTTATCAGATGCCTGAACCACCTCAACTGGCTCCTTTCGATGTGGAGGAGCAGCGGTTCTACTCTGAGCCCCTCTCGAATGGCTGAACCTCTCACCCTATCTCTGAGGGAGAGTCCAGCCACCCTTCGGAGGAAGCCTATTTCCAACACTTGTATCCGCAATCTCATTCTTTCAGTCACTACCCACAGCTCGTGACCATAGGTGAGGGTAGGGACGTAGATCAACCGGTAAATTGAGAGCTTTGCTTTTACACTCAGATCCCTCTGCACCACAACAGACCGGTGCAGCATGCGCATCTTGCAGCTGCAGTACCAATCCGTCTGTCGATCTCCCGCTCCCTTCTCCCATCACTCGTGAACAAGACCCTGAGATACTTAAACTCCTCAACTTGGGGCAGAAACTCGTCCTGACCTGGAGTGGGCACTCCACCCTTTTCCGGCTGAGGACATTGGTCTGGAGGTGCTGATTCTCATTCCCACCGCTTCACACTCAGCTGCGAACTGGTAATGGACTACTTGCACTAGGGCATGTGATGTATTTCCGTTTCCAGTATGTTTGTTTATCTATCGGTAGCTATGCTAATGTCACTTCAGAATGAGTATAAAAAGGAAAGTATTTAAAACAGAACATTTTCAAAAACATGAGAAGAAATACTCCAAGCATTGCTGTGTCCCACATTGTTCAGCTTCAGCCAAATTTAACGGCATACTAAGTTTTCATGGCGTTCCGACCCATTCTGACTTGAGAAGATAATGGCTGGTAAACATACACCGGGATCATTTCACGATTACCTCTCATACCAGGGTCTGCAGCAGACACTTCGCCAGTGATCAACTCATAGAGCCAACAACCCTTGATGGTCGAAGGCGGCTTATTAAAGGGGCTGTACCAACACTTTTTGAGCGGAATGGCTAAAAAGTTAAACCACCGCGGCGTAGTGTTTGCACGCACATCAACGGAAGGTTATGGGTTTGTTGGTAGTTAGAACTAGAGGTGTAATGTTAATGTATTTATGTACAATAACATTACATTATGCACATTTAGCATACATACACAGGTGTATGTATGCTAAAGGACTCAGCATCCTTTACATACATACACCTGTGTACTACAGCCCCTCATTGTTTACCCCATGGTACAGTATGGTATGCATAACCATTACAAAACATTTAGCCAAGAAAAGCATAATTTTACTAGTTCATAGCTTAAGGAGTAACATTTTCCCTTTTGTTTTCACCTTCTAGAGGCAGCTGCTACAGCCAGTTGTCGAGTTCTTTCTTTTCCTGGTTTTCCTGTCAGTTGGTTTGAAGGAGAGGGACCTGGCACAACAATTTAACATACACCAGTCCACAGTGAGCCGCATTATTGCAACATGGACAAATTTTCTTGCCACTACACTGGGGTCTCAATGCATCTGGCTTACATGTGCAGATGTGCAAGCTTATCTCTCTGAGGAATTGAAAGATTTCTCAGACACCCAGATGATCCTTGACTGTACAGAGCTGAGGTCTCAGACACCATCCTCACCACTTCTCCAAAGTGAAATGTACTCTTCGTACAAATCCCACTGTACGATGAAAGCCCTGGTTGGCATAGCTCCACATGGTCCAGTGACATTCATGTCACTAAATTCATGTCCACATACATGTGGAGCGAGTCATTAGGAGGATCAAACAGAACAAACTTTTTGATAACATCATTACTAGGGATGGGTACCGGTATCCGACATAAACGGTAGTAACCAGACCAAAAAGCAGCGCACATTTTGGTGCCTTTTTTTTTCCTCAGCTGTGATACACTTTAGATTCTAGCCAATCGTTTTACATTTCTGAGGATAGTAGGCGGGTCCAGGTACGTACGTTCTTTTAGAGCAGAGCTACAGATTAAAAATGCCCAAGGTCAAAACTCTGGCTGTACTTCACAGCAAAATATGCAAACTCAGCAGCCTGCAACAAGTGCTTTAAGGTGATACTGTGATACTGTCAAAGGAGGTAACACCTCAAATCCGATGAAACACCTGGCGACGCATAGCGTTTTTTTTACTCTCTTTTCTACTGCGGGTGTGGTGCCAGTTATCGGACCCGGAGTTAGCAACATGCCCCAAAAACCCGAAGAGTAGAATCCTGACCCCTAGCCCTGCCAGTGTAGCAGAAATGATGACAGATGATGATGCAGCAGCAGCCGTTCTTCTCTGCGTGAGTAGCTTAATGTTGTTCGTGTGTAATTTACGTTGAGTAGGCTAACCACGTTATTACATTAATGTATGTAAGGTGAACTAGCAAACATCATCATAGCTACATGCAGCTATCTTCTTGTTTGATGGCAGATACTCCCTTCACCCTGGCCTAAAAAGCTAAAATGACTAAAGAAAAAGTGGAAAACAGTTAAACATGAGAGGTTTTTGGATAAAGTTTGTGTTTTTTCCATTGTTTAAGCACTGCTTCCATCCAAGAATGATACCATAAATCCCCCATAGCTGCAGAAAGGCTAACATTGTTATGTTTTTACAAAAAAAACAGCTGAACATGAGAGGTTTCTGGACCAATTTTGTGTTCTCCATTCTTTAAGCACCAGTTTGAGCACCGGCACAGTTTCAAAAGTACCGGTTTGGTACCGGTATCGGATAAAACCTAAACGATACCCATCCCTAATCATTACCATGTCATGTTTACAATATCAACAAACTGTTTGTAGTAGCACGTATGCTGTCAAATTACCAGAACACAGCATTAGTTAAAAAATGGGTTAAGTGAGACAAGATGGATTTTTCCCCAGACACCAGTGCCAGTACCAGGAACTTATGGAAAATGACCTGCAGCTGAGGCCACTACAGTTGCATTTCTTCCTTGACAATACTTGATTACAGAACAGGTACTTGAGTGCTGATAGTTGAGTTCCAGTTATTGATAATTCTAACTCATTGCAAATGTAATACTACTATATTACTATTCAGAGTCAACAAAATTATTTATCAAAATTACAAAGTTAAATCACTAAATCGTTGGAGAATCACATTTGCTCAACACCTGCCACAGGTGGATGAACCCAAATGCTGCTTCAATACCTCAACTCTTCTTTACGCTCATTGTTATTGTTATAAACAGCTGCACTCACAGTTCAGACCCTCACTGTGGCATTAATATTTATATGTTTATTGTAAACTTTTATTCTGCATCTGCTGCTGGAATATCATTTTCAGCTCTGTGAAGTACATGTCCAGTAAAACAAAAGAACTTGATTTTAATCGTTCAGAGTTGTAAACAGGTCACAGTAGGCTTAAGGGCTTTTATTTTGAAAGGCACAGAGAGGAATAACCCATCAGCTGGGCTGCTAAAGCAGCAGCTGAGGTTTATTTTGAAGGAGGAACATTGCTTTCAGGTATGCTTGGTGAAAGAAACTAGTCCGAGTCTTCTCTCATAACAAGTTTCAGGTTTATTAGAATTTTACTCGCGTGCCATCAACTTCTGCTTCTTCAGCTTCTTCTGTGAAACCTGCAGAGAGAAAGAGGCAGGGTTATGACATCATCGATCAGAGAGTTTGCACCGCTGCCTTGGCCAACAGTCGCTCAGTTTTAACAGGGTTGTTTTCATGGAGAATCCAAAGGTGTCCTAAGGAGTCATCACTGCGACAGATGATGAAGAGGAGGAGGAAGGTGACGGGTTCAGATGTGCAGCCAGAGGAGCAGGATTCACTGTGCTTGCTGTGGCATTCATGGGACCTTCAGTAAAAGGGAAATCACAGCTCTCCAGGTTCCTAGAGACTAAGCCAACTTTAATTCGGCCCCTAACCTCGCTCTGTGCTGCATGTTTGAAGCCCCACCCCTCGCTCTTACCTCTCCACGTTCTCACCTTTTTCTTCTGGGCGACCTCCTCCTCGGGCTTGGGGACGATCTGCTCCTTTTCTGTCAGGATCATCTCAATGTGGCACGGTGAGCTCATGTATGGGTTGATGCGGCCGTGGGCGCGGTATGTACGCCTCCTCATCTTTGGCGCCTTGTTGACCTGGATGTGCTCGATGACCAGAGAGTCCACGTCCAGACCCTGAAAGCACAAACATGGGTCAGAACCACCACGAGAATATAAGACGCCCATCGATCCTTTCAGAGCTCAAATCATCAGATATTAATCATTTATTAATCAAAGGCTCTGATTGGTTCACTTATTGCTTCCAAACATTTGGAGATGAAGACTAAACATCACCCGAGAAACCGACTCCAGATCAATAGATTCTCAGACATCAATAATCAAACTGAGGCCTGAAACATGTGATCATTAAAGTGGTGTCGTCCTCTCGTTCCAGCTGTCTGCGATTCTCAGATTGCTCAGACTGTAATTGTTCTTTTCATGGTTAATACAAAGGTGTCCTAAATGGTCATCACTGCAATCTGCTGCTCACCGATCAGCTCAACAACAACCAGCTCCACAGAGCTGAAACCGAGCACAGGGTCATCTCAATGTCTCCGCCTGCCCTCATGTGGAAGCTTGTCTCCCTAAAGCCTGCCTGTGATCGCCACTGAGGCTGATGTCACGATGCAGATAATCATTTTAAACTTAAAGAACGCTCTTGTGTCATAACTTCATGAAATCAAAGCCAGTGTCCTCAGAGACCTGTTTTCTGTTGGACCAACAAAATCCAGATATGCTCAATAAATTTAGATCAAATGTGCATACTCTGTCACGTTTAAGAAGTTGAAACGCACGACGGAGTATCATTGAGAGAAAAATATTAGTGTTCAGTTTGAGGACCAAGTTAAAATGTGAGATTAAAGCTGTCGATAAGTCAAAGCTGCCACGGCTCCTTTAGCTCATAAACATAGCGTGATGAGTTCAAGGACGTCACAGAGGCAGTACAGAAAGCTGCGTCTGGGAAACAGCAGGATGGATGTTACAGCTCATGCCATACAGAGGAGCTATGACTCATCA
Source organism: Neolamprologus multifasciatus (assembly GCF_963576455.1). NCBI lineage: Eukaryota > Metazoa > Chordata > Actinopteri > Cichliformes > Cichlidae > Neolamprologus > Neolamprologus multifasciatus. The sequence continues at coordinate 38,923,852 of NC_140445.1, read as the reverse complement.
CAGACATAAGACAGCTAACTCATTTGCAGAACAGTTCAACATTTGGACTTAAGTCTTAAAATAAACAAGTATTTTTCATTAATGCGACGCTGACATGCACACTACTTAAGAGACGCCACATTCAGAAAACTAACAACGTTTCGATCACACAAACTACTTTGCACATCACTAGCACAGTTTCAGGTGTTTAAAGCTGCAGACAGACGGGTGTGACCTTCAGATTAAATTGGAATAGATCCTTTCAATATAAAAGTGTGTTCCAGGGAGTCCATCTCTCTGTCTGCTTGCTACACCCGTTGGCACCTCCCCTCCTCATGATCTCACCTTCAGCTCAGCGTTGCTCTCGGCATTCTTGAGCATGTGCAGGAGGAACTCGGCACTCTTCTTGGGCCAGCGTCCCTGGGTCCAGCCGTGCTGTTTGGCCTGAAAACAGAAAACATCAAAGGTGCTTTTAGACCATGCCTCCAAGCTCAGAGGCGGGGTTACTCTGGCCGCCTTCGCTGCTGCTCAGATTATTAGATTTAGTTTCATCTTTAATCCAAAGGTGTCCTAAGAAGGTCATCACTGCAGCTGTCAGAGTGATGCCACGCTCGCTGGGACCTCACCTGAGCACAGCGGCCAACGCCGCCGTTGTAGCGGCGGAAGGGGACGCACTGGTGCTTGACGATGACGTCCCTCAGGTACTTGTTGGCTTTGCGAATGTGCATGCCTTTGATGGCCTGGGCCGTCTCACGGGTGTTCTGAAAGGGAGGACACAGACGGGTCAGAGACCGGATCAACAAAGTGGCACCTTTATGTCATAACCTTCATGACATCAGCATGACGTCCAGATGTCGGGTCAGTTCTGAGGGCCTCGGCCGTCACATTAGATTTAATGAAAGTTGAACGTGTTTATAGATTTTAGGGGAGGCAAACAAACCATCAGAGAATCTGTGCGATCTGATCTATTCGACAGAAAACCAAGTCTCTTTAATCCAGAGCCAAACAAACCTAGGAGCACTGCAGCCATCTTTAAAACTAGAGCTCCTCCCACTGACATAAACATTAGACCAGCAGCTCATTCAATCACAGCAGATTGTCTATTCAACATTTCTAAACACCCAAAAGTTACTCAAGCCGTTCACAGTAATTTATTTTTCCTGTAAAATCCTGACTTATTCACTCCTTATACTCGGGGTTAAAAGTGTCACCAGTTATTTTCAGACATCTCACATTCTGCAGCTGAAGCAGAGCTCCAAACAAACTGGGCTGTTCACAGGAACCAGGCTCATGCTGTTACCTGAAGCTCTAATGAACAGACCTCACTGAGGTTTATGCTTCAGCGAGACATCAACCTCGAAGGATATTTAACTACACATCACAGATAGCTCATTAACACCACTGACCCCTCCTGTGTGGTTTTTACATGCATCAGTGAGAGAACCATAATCACTTCTATCAGGACGATTAACCACAGCATCAATGTAAGGATCACTCAAACTGGGCGTGAGGAAGTGGAAAAACCGGGGGGACAGACGTGTCTGCGGGGAATAAACTGATCACAGTACAGTGTTTCTATTGGCTGGGATCACAGATAGACATAATGCAAGAGTATAAAACATTTCAGTACATCTCCCATCACTCCCCGCGACAACGAGCCATTCACAGTTTCATGACTCTGAAGTAAAATGGGATCATTTTATGGATCATTTTTCTCTACTGACTCAGAGCACCATATTCATGCTGAACCCACATCCACGTGTGTTTAATGAGTTATTAGAGCCCAGATTCAGAAGCCTGCTGCTGCTCATGTAACCTACTCTGAGCCTCTACACACCTTTACACCTGAGAGAATCTACTTTATCATGGACACGCGTGAGACTACAGATGAACCCTGTGATCCCCTTGGTCTGTGCCCACATGTGGACTCTTACCTTGAAGTGCACCCGGAGGTTGGATCCCCTCGACTTGCATGCTGAAACACAGAGAGAAGCCGTTAGCACCCCCAGCAAAGACCCGGATCACACCACCAGTGAGTGCGGCAGCTCAGTTGTGTCATTAGTTTGTTTTCATGTGGAATCCAAAGGTGTCCTAAGAGGTCATCACGGCCACCAGCTAACCCCCACACAGAGCTGAAGTTCACCTTTACTCACATTTAGTCGGGTTCTCGGGGTCGAGAGAGTAGCGGACCATTGTCAGATATCTGTAAGAAGAGGCACACGTTAGTCTCCTCAGGCTAGCACACAGTAGGTAAGACCATCTTAGACAGCACCGAGAGATCGCAGGTGACGTTAAACAGATTTAAACCCCACAAACACGGAGAAAAAGAGCTGCTAGGGCCGCTTTACAACTCCTATCCACGCCACACGGAGCCAACATGGCGGACAGCCGCCGGAGCCACCAACCCGGCGTCTCCGCAAATATCTTAATAAAACTTCATTTAATGGCTCCAGACACACAATTCGACGATCAGCGCACACATTTACACACAGCTGACACAATCCAGCGGCTTACAGCGCAAGATGCAGTATATTTACTCAGATTTAACATGGATTCTCCGCTTCGTGAGAGGAACAGAACTCCTACCTCTGAGGCCGCGGAAGGAAGAGGAAGTCTCCCGGACGGCGCTCCTCTACTTCTGCCTTCCTGTGAGGGTTACCGCCCCCTGGCGGTGAGGAGGAGGAGGACGATGCTCGGGGCGCAGTGAGGCGGAATGGACAGCAGGGGGTGGTATTTCACACACACACACACACACACACACACACACAAAATACGCGAGACAAATTGTTTTCCCGTGGTTACGCCATGATTATGACGTAAACAAGATAATAGTGACGGGGAGTTTGTCTCTTTTCAGAGAGCCAGCTCTTGTGGCACGAATCCCAAAGAAGAGCTGGCACTTTTGGCTCCAGTGGCGGTCCTAGCCTGTTAGGCGCCCTCGGCGAACACCCCCTCCTGCGCCCCCCCCCCCCCCCCCCCCCCCCCCCACACACACACACACACATACACACATACATATGAAGAGGGAGAGAGTATGCATAGTATGCATGCAAACAGACATCATAATTCGTCATACAATGAGAACAGGACAAATCAACAATTGACACCGACTAATTAATATTATATTATTGTATATATTGTTTGGAGTTTAGTCTGTTACTGTTACTATTTTTACCATTTCTTCTTGGAGGAACTGTAACCCACATAATTTCCTTAGGGATTAAGAAAGTATTCTGATTCTTAATGTTTTAGGATACATGACCTGCCATTATCCAATGACACATTTGCTTACCTGTGTCTCTTGCTCGTTCCTCCTTGTAGGAGCCATAATTAAATGTATTGAATTTTAAGGATCACTGGGTTTTTATTTGTTTGGTTGCTATGGTGATGTGTAACGGGAGTCACTTGGGTGCTAGCGGTGACATTAAGAGGGCGTTGTCAGTCTGTCATTCACTGGTTTGATTTTGACAGAGAGGAGGGCTGGGTAGCCGTAGTTTTTGTTGACCGCAGCACAACGACTTTCCCCTTGTTGAATTAGAGCCTGTGATGTTTTAAAAGTTTGAATCGCGAGCCGATCACATTGCTCTGTAAACTTTTCAAGCACTTTAATAAACAAGCAAGCAATTCCACCTCTCGCATTACTGCGTAAAGTTGACAGCGCGTCAGGCAAATAGGCAGGCTCAATCCCCGGCCTCTAGCGACTGTGGAAGTCGCTACACTCCTCTTATTTTCTCTTTTTTTTAAACGTCAAAAACGGGTTGTGTGTGAGACTTTAAATAAACAAAATATAAAATATACATTTTAAATTGTTATTGAGCCCTTTACCCCGAGTCCTAAAGTGTATATATATTTTTTTTACTCTTAAATATTTATTGTTTGTTTTCTTGCACTGCTGTAACTGGAGCCTCGTCGTCTCGTCTCTCTATATTCTGGACTGTATGTAGCGGAGATGACAATAAAGTTTACTTTGACTTCAGCAGCAAGCAGGCACACCGAGGGCTCTTATGCTCACTTTTCGTGTATAGAATTTTGAAAAAACATCAGTGCAAATTATAAGTCTGTATCATGATGTCTGGTGTTTTCGTGTTTGTTGTTTGTTTTTATTTTTGTTTTATTTTGAGAGTTGGTAATTTTTGCTGCTCCAGCCAGCCCGAGAATCCCCCGTCCCCCCGCCCTCTCCTCCCTGTACCGCAAGCAGCAGGAGCATCTCGCAAACGGAGGGCGCCCTTACTCCCATGGGCGATAGAAAATCGATCGGTGCCTATGCCATTCCCAATATGGGCTCGCATGATGTCGGGGCAGCATGAGTACAAGCAATTTTTTTTTTTTTTTTTTTTTTTTTTACTGATGCCGCCCCGGGCAACCGCCCGTGTCGCCCGTATCTAAAACCGCTACTGTTTGGCTCCCAAATGGCTCTTAATTTATTATCATCTGTAGCCTCATATTTGACAAATATGGATGCTCTGTGTGTTGATAAACCCTTTTGCATTTAGTGTTGTTATGAGATGCCTTATAATTGCCTAATATTGTGTATTTGTTCTGTTAGAAAAGCAGGCATTCTACTTTTGTATAATATTTTAATCAAACTTCTGATTTTAATTCAACACAAAAACAAAGCACTACAAACTAATCCACAGAACAGAAACAGAACCAAACTCAGCAGCCAAACAGTATGTCCTCAGCGCAGGTTGACATTCAGAATAATCAAATGCCTCAGCTTGGATGAGCTGATGCAGTTTCTCCTCTTAGTTAGTATCTGCTTCTTCTTTAAGCTGGAGTGAGATGCTGCTTTGTTTACAGTTGTCAGTAGGGATGGGTATCGTTTAGGTTTTATCCGATACCGGTGCCAAACCGGTACTTTTGAAATGGTGCCGGTGCTTAAACGGTGCCCAAACCGGTGCTTAAAGAATGGAAAACACAAAATTGGTTCAAAAACCTCTCATGTTCAGCTGTTTTTTTGTAAAAAGATAACAATGTTAGTCTTTTCTGCAGGTATACGGCATATATGGTATCACTCTGGGCTGGAAGCAGTGCTTAAACAATGGAAAAAACACAAACTTTGTCCAAAAACCTCTCATGTTTAGCTGTTTTCCACTTTTTCTTCGGTCATTTTAGCCTTTTTGGCCAGGGTGAAGGGAGTATCTGACATCAAACAAGAAGACAGCCGCATGTAGCTATGATGGTGTTTGCTAGTTCACGTTACATGCATTAATTTAATAACGCGGTTAGCTTACTCAACGTAAATTACACACGAACAACATTAAGCTACTCACGCAGAGAAGAACGGCTGCTGCTGCCATCATCATTTCTGCTACACTGGCAGGGCTAGGTTCATCGGATTTAAAGTGTGACCTCCTTTGACAGTATCAGCTTAAAGCACTTGTTGCAGGCTGCTGAGTTTGCATCTTTTGCTGTGAAGTACAGCCAGACTTTTGACCGCTTTGCCTTGGGCATTTTTAATCTGTAGCTCTGCTCTAAAAGAACGTACGTACCTGGACCCGCCTACTATCCTCGAAATGTAAAATGATTGGCTAGAATCTAAAGTGTATCATTCCATACCAGTTGGTGGCGGTAATGCACCTTTCAGTTGTTTGCCAACCGCCAATAGGAATGTAAGGAAGAAGAAAGTGTATCACAGCTCAGGAAAAAAAAGCACAGAAATAAAGCACCGAAATGTGCGCTGCTTTTCGGTCTGGTTACTACCGTTTATGTCAGAACCGGTGCCATGATGGCACCGGATACCGGTACCCATCCCTAGTTGTCAGTCATATTTACATGTTTTTCCGATGCACTTGCACTCTCATTCTCACCGCAGTCTACTGTCTCACTCACTGACTGAGGAATATCGATACTTCCAATACCAGCATTTCATGTTGCAGGATCAATTCCCATATGAAAAATTATAATATCTAATTTGATTAAATTTGTTTTTAATCATAAATATGACATACAGACAAATAAGAACTACAGTTGCCCTCTGCCTCTCATTCATGGTTTTTTTTTTTTTTTTTTTTTTTTTTTTTTTTTTTTTTTTTACAGCTCATTGTGTTCTACGTCCTGATTGGCTGTAGAGCATTGTCAATCAATCTCCTCCATGCTGTGTCGCCTGTACAGTACAGAATGCATTTAACTTGTCAAATTTACATAAAGTGCTGTACTGTATGTTGTAAGTTTTCTCTCCAACAAACACAACAATGTCGACGAAATGTGTTGCACCGTCAAAGGCAGAGGAAGATGCTAAGCATTGCACATAAAGTTGGACTTCTGGACATGCTAACGGAATGTAGAAGTTACTGTATTTTTCAGATTATAAGGCGCATTAAGCAAAACAAAACAGTCACATAAGTCAAACTTTATTTAACTCATTCTTCTTGCTTCCTCTACTTCCGTACCATTGATTCATTGCTGTTGAATTCTCTCGCAGCTGCGTTTCATTCTATAATACTGGACTTATTTTTCTACATAGGTTTGAACTTTGAGAGTGGTTAAACAAGAGAGAAAAGTGTGAAAATGTTGATGCCTGTCTGAGAACAGTGTATAAAGTGTGTAGTGAGGGGTTTTACAGCCTTAAAACATCTATAATAATTGTAAAAAATGAAGCTGACTACTTTGTGGATTTCACCTTTGGTGGGTTATTTTTAGAACATAACTCCCGCGATAAACGAGGGACCACTGTAGACCATAACTGCGTTTACGTTCAGCATAGAAATAATGCTGTGTGCGATGTATCTGGGAAGACAGTTAAATACTGTGGCAACACAACAAAGTGGGGAACCGGCTCTCACTTGATGGGAGTTGGCTCTCAAGATAATTTCCCCATCAAGATAAGATGGGGAAATAAATGGACTCTTCCACTAAAATTTAAAGCTACATTCATGTTCAGGTTACTCCTGGTTTTCAGTGAGTCTCCACCACACGGACTGTATAAATACCTGGCAACTCTATCCTCATCTGCACATGCTCAAACCATCTCAGCCTCTCTCACTCACTCACAAAGATCTTCAGCGTGGCCTCATGCTTCTTTTATATATAAAAAAAGGTTTACCCAGAATGCACTTTGTGAATGATGATAAACAGATCAAACTACCAGCGTTAGCTTCTGCTCTTCAATGTCACAGGCATGAAACTGCTGTAGGTTATTCCCACTGTGATAAATCCCCCACACTGATGTGACAGGAGGAGTGAAACTGACACAGTTTGTGACATTTTAAAGGTTTTTGTGTGGATATCTACTCGACTTATGAAATGAAAAATGCTGCTAATTATAAAGAACTGATTCTGGAACCACTCGTGTGTATTCGGAGGGCCTGAAATCAAAAAATATTCGTAGTATGAAGGCAAATCTTAGCATGACTTTATTAAAATAATGTGTTTTCCTGATTTTACTTTACTTGACTTCCCTCTAGTGGGGAAGAGAAATTATTATTAAAATTGATTCAGTGGTGGTCATTTTTGTTTCACAAGCTGGAAACAAAATGCTTTATGAGGAACTCCTCCAGTTATCTGCTGCACAAAAGTGCTCCACCCAAGAGTTCATAAATGAAGCTGTGGCACAAAAAACTGCAGTTTCTCTGACATCCAGCAGAGGCAGCAATGAGACCCATGTTGAAACTTTACAGCAGAAATAACTAGAACTCACCTGTTTAAACCGTATCAAGGCTTAAAATTTGCATTATTGGGGGTGTGGCCTTTTGACTGACAGGTGGATGGCAACACAGCTGGTTGTAGCTGCTAGCTGACTGCTAGTCTTCTCCTGATTGAATTCTAAACTGAACTGGGCCTCTGGACCATGTTTGTGCAGTTGTGACCTACAAACTGTACATTTTCCTAGTGAAAAGGTGAAACTGTGTTTAGAGCGTGAATGAATGACATGGCCTGCAGGTATTAAAGCAGTCATTGTTTATTTGGTATTTCATGATGAACTGTGAGACGCTGGAAGGAGCTACATAGAAAATCCCGTGTGCAGCCTCACAGTGAGTCATGCACATCATTGCACTGTAAAGAAAGTCAAAGCTTGAGTGGCGACACCTCAGGCCAACATACAAAAATAAAGATATTATTTACAAACAACAACATTTTCCCATCAGCACGTGTCAGTGTTTTCATCGGACAGTGAAAAGAAGTTCAACGTGTAGAAATCACTGTGGTTTCATTAGAAGACGCATAAATATCTGTACACGTGCCACATCCTCGACCCGAAGGCTCGTCTGCTACCTTCACATCAGTGTGTTCATCACAGTGTGTCAGAGAGCGAGTGCAGACCACAGGCTCTGAAACCTCAGCAGCCCCACACCATTGCACACCCCACACTGTGGAAATGTTTGAACAGCTCAGTCAGAGGATCTCCACACTCAGCATTCCCGTTTCTCACGGCTGAAAAGAATCAGTTTCATCATCTTCATGTTAAAAAAAAAAGTTTTATTTTTTTTAAATAAATTCACTCTGAAACCTTGTTACCTGTTCAGTTCCTTTACAGTGTGTCGTGAATAACGTTTGTGTCACACGGTTAAACACTGTGATTGTGTTTATAGTAGAGATGGACCGATCCGATATTACTTATCGGTATCGGTCCGATACTGACCTAAATTACTGGATCGGATATCGGAGAGAAATAAAAAATGTAATCGATCCATTAAATATCAAAAAAGCACCTCAAAAAACTTGCGACACGGCGTAACTCGGCTCATAACCGTAGCACGTCGGAGCAGTGTGGTCACGTGATAGAGCGGCTGTGTGTAGCCTGCTAGCAAACATTTTATCTCCGAGAAAGTTATCTCAGAGAGAAGTAAAGCAAGTGTGTAAGTTCATCTCTGAATGTTTCTAAAGCATTCCCGCGTTAAGCTTAACAACCGATTTAAAGAGCAACTGCCTCTCTCTTCCTCCCTCTGCTACTTCAATCATGAAACTGCTTAATGATCAGCTGATCGGCTTTTCTGTCGCGAGTCCGTCTCTCTTCTTTGTTTTTGGCCCACTTTGCACCAGAAAGAGGAAACCAGCGGCTGAACAACAGCAGCACTATTAAGCTTGATAAGCTGTTGTTAGAATTTATTTAATATTACTTTCTAGACCAGGATCTTTTTCTATGCAGCTGACGGCTGGTAACTGTGCAGGGGCGGATCTAGCAAAGTTTAGCCAGGGGGGCCGATAGGGCATTAACATGGAAAAGGGGGCACAAAGACATACTTTTCTTTCTTATTCTCATTTAAAATATCTAGCTTTTAATTATTTAATAATTATCTGAATCTTACACCCAAAGTTTTAATCTGATGTAAAATGTATAGAAGTCCATTACTGTATATAGTAACTGTTAAGTCTAATATACCCTAGTAAGCTGTAGTACTTTTTCCTTTGGGAAAGTACCATCTGTGAATTCTGCAATTCTGTTGAAGAAAGATGTTGAATCTATTTAATTATTCTTGAAAAATAATTTATTTCTGTGAATTTTTTTCACCCTGCATCAAATTAAAGTTGATTACATTGATTAAGCATCATGAGGAGGAGGGTGGTTCCCTATTTTCTTTTGCTGGGAGTTTGCAACCCTATTAGTTAGGTTGCTTAATATTTCTGCTAAGTACTCTTTAAAATACCAGAATAGGAAGGATGGTGCAGGTTTAACTTTATTAGATTGATCAATGTTGCTGATCTATGAAATATTTTGGGTGCAGTGTGTTTTTTTTGTTTGCTTGTTTGTTTGTTTGTTTGTTTGTTTGTTTTTTTACATACAGGTATAACAGAATAGCTTTAGTGTTGTTGTTGTTTTTTAACTTGAGTATGAACTTATAGAAAAAGCAGCAAGATATTAAAAAAACATTTTTGTTGATTAAAAAACACACTATATCGGATTCATATCGGTATCGGCAGATATCCAAATTTATGATATCGGTATCGGTATCGGACACAAAAAAGTGGTATCGTGCCATCTCTAGTTTATAGTTGCACACATGATAATATGTGATCATGTGACTGTTGTTGTCCCAGCCCGAAATGTTTTAGGAGAAATATATTCACGAGATAATAACAAAACCCCCCAGAAATGTTCAGTGAACGGCTACATGGTCCTGCTAGTGCTGCTTTTTTCATGGGTTTCATGGGAGATGAACTGAACCTAATTTGATGAACGTCAGAGAAGGAGAGACAGTAAAACTTATTTCACGAACTTAAGTTCATTTATTAATTAAGGTCACTAATTAAGGTCACTAATGGGGTAAAACACGCCAGAGGAAAAATGGTTGAACTTCCTGCTGTTTTTGTCACCTGTGGTTTTAAGGCTTTTATGCGTTTCCCCGTTAGCTCATCCCATTTCTCCCAGAGCTAACAGAGCCAATCACCAATAATTTCCAATGTTTTCTAATTGTGAAACAGTAATTCTCATTATTTCTGCACTGCTAACAGTTTCTACACTGTTAGCTAGTAACCTCATTTTTAAATTGTGAATCATTAATTTTCACGATTTCTGCATTTTTAACCCATAATAGTTTTGTAATTGTTACCTTTAATTTCCATCATTTTCTAATTGTGAAACATTATCCATTTATCCCCATTGTTAGCCGTTGTTCCCACTGCTTTGCATTGTTTTCCCATTGCTTTTGTATTTTTTTATTGCTAACCATTACCACTGTTTCCCATTGGCAAGCATTATTTCCCATTATTTTCTCGCAGTCATGTGTGAGTTGCTGATATTTTCCATTATCTGTGTGAAATGAACACTTCCTGATGCTTGATACAGTGTTGATGTTGTAACTGCGTCCGTCCCATCATCACCTGAGATCTCCCGCAGAGCGCGTCGGGATCAGAGTCGCTCTGTGTCTCCAGCGGCGACCCGAACCTCAGTTTCACAGACTCCTCCCGACAAACTGTACGAAATAACAGAAAATCCAAATGTCCTTCAGTCTTTACAGCCGTAGATTCACACAGGAGGAAGTGGGCGTTACTGTTCAGAGAGAAACGTGTGAAGCTGCGCGCCTCGGTAACGGGACCGAGGACGAGGAGGAGGAACCCTCATTAGATGCTACAGACTGTGTGGATCGCGTCGGGCTCACTGAAGCTCTTCAGATACCGCTCAGTGCGACGTGAAGAGGCGTCAGAGACCTGCAACACAAACAGGAAGTTAAATAGCCGCCAGGTGAAATCAAAGAGTCTTTAATTCACTCGGTCTGACGGTGACGTAAAAAATGTAACTGTAGCAAAGTTTACATAAAATCAAAGTAAGAAAAATAAGAAAAGCAAATAAAACTTCAAAAGGAAAAATAAACACCAGGAATACGACAGAGTACGGTCATTGTATAAAAAATATACTTTTTTATACTTTGAAATATAAAAATATAAATAGTAAAAAAATTGATTTCAATTTAATTTGAATCATAAAGCTTCAGATCACAACAACAGTTACCTCCAGGCGCTTTATATTAAGATAAGATAAAGACTCTACAACAATACAGTGAAGCCACTTTGGTGACAGTGGGAAGGAAAAACTCCCTTTTAAGGCAGAGCGTCAGGTCACACTCTCCTCAGTGTAATATCACAATACAAGTAATATTTGTTCATACAGTATTATTAATTTATTTTTATTATTATTATATTATTATAACCTGATTAAACTGAATGTTTGGTGTTACAGATTATAAAATGTGGAGGTTTTCTATCCATCGCAGTGTCCGTTGTTTTTATGGAGCTGATAAACGAAATCATTATTTTTTTATTTGTATCACCTGAATATTTGTAAACAAAAATACAAACATAACAAAACAAAAAAAGTGCATCTGGTGACCTCTGACCTTCGCTGCTGTGTTCTGTAATTACTGATGTACACGTGAAGCAGAGACCCGTCGAGCTGCTCGCTCTGACTGTGGAGGAGGCGAAGTGGTGGTTGGTGGCTCAGAAAGGTGACAGACGATGGAAGCCGGAGGTCGGAGGTGGAGGCTCTGGTGACGCAGTGAAGACGAGCCAGGTCGGGGTAGATGGGTGGGCGGGGCTTCATTTGAGACAGGGGCTGAGCACGGTGGGGGTCGGGGGGTAAACGAGGGCCACGTTGACCCGCTCTGAGCCATTCTTTGGACAGACAATCTCGGTGAGGCCTTCGGGCCGCGGCTGGCTCAGCAGCTCACCTGCAACAGCGAGAACATCAAAGACGCTTTAATACAGGAAACAGATTTTCTCTGCAGAGGAAGTAGGACATTCCCGAAACATCACAGAGAAACCATCACACGTACAGAAAGCAGGATGCTCTGGTTTTAGGAACAGAAGAGGCAGCTGCTCTGCTGTTATCAGGGAGGAAAGGTTCTCCTCCAGCATTTCAGATATAAAACAATAAATTATCTGATGTTGGACCAGGATGCTGGGTGGACACTGATCTGCCAGTCAGACAGATCTCAAGGCAAATCCGCCTCCAGCTTCTGGAAGTTTCTCCTATTCTCGCCTCTAGATTTGTAGTTGTTTTTATTAATAATAAACCGCTGGCACACATTTAAATAACTGAAGACTCACAGACATCTACAGGCAACAATAATCCTTCACACTAAACTCCATTTACTTGTCTTTAGTAAGAACCTGCAGCAGCAGAAGCTTTTATGAATTCGGCCACAAGGTGGCAGCAACGTCCAGCTGTGACTTCATGCTGCAGAGCAGAGTCCCACCAGCTGGGGGCGCTGGCGACTGCCTGGTCCTCCGCTGTAAACCACAGTTTAAGGTCAGTCCTGGGTTTAGCTGCCGGTTTAGCCAGTGCACACAGCTGAGGGTCTCTGAGGTCAAAGTTCAGCCTGGATTCAGAGTCCGGATAATTTCCCCCCTCATTTTTATGTAATTTAAAAGTGCGGAGGAATAAATGTGTTTGTGTTACTGGGGAGAATTTCATGACGAGAGCTCTGAATTTTCTTCAAGCATGACCTGCTGATAAAGATACTTAAAAGGGGAAATGGTTATAGGAGGTGAAAGGTTAAAGGTCGAGGCAGAGATGTTTAGTTCAGTGTCTCAGCTCTGGTGCTCTGCAGGGCGTTTTTCTTCTACTCTCTCCCACTGTTATTATAAGTCATAACAAGGTGAGATTTCTGTAAAGCAGTAACAGGTCTGAGCTCAGAGCTGCACACAGGCGGCTCTCTGACTTCAGTTTCCTGCAGGGCTGAACGCCGTTCCTGTGCACGTCTCCATTTATAAGGCGTCCTCATCGTTTGTGTTTCCGCTGTGGATAAAAATACGATTAAAATCACGCAAACACTTCCTGTGTGATCCCTCGTGTGTTTTTCTGGTAAACAAAGAAAAGCTGCCATCATTTTTCCTTCATCATCATTATGGCTCCCTCCTCATCGAACAGCTCAGAGCCCAGCCGGCGACTGCTTGAGGAGGTTCAGTTTCTTACTCAAACCATGTTTATAAATCATTTTAATATCTTTTTCCATCCATGTTTGTTTCTTGCTCTTCAGCATCTCAGTGTGTGAAAACTGGACTGGGTTAGTTTGAGCTTGTAGCCACGTGTTCTCTTTATAACTCTAAGCTGCACTTTATGAAATGATTAGCGCTCTCCATCTTTGGATGGATGTACTGTTGAGGGTGGATGACGGATGACCTCAGGAAGCGTGTGACATGCCCTCCTGTACTGTTACCACTTGCCGTTCTAAAACACGTTTGAGTTATAATGTACTCTCCGACACTCAGCTCCACCTGGGTGTTTGTTGTTGTAGAGCGCTGATCATTCAGCCGCTAACAGAGACACGCCCAATGCATCACTCTGCTGCACGAACAACACTGAGCACGCTCCATAGCCAGTGCCTGGATTCTGGATTACACTCACTTCATTTTCAGGGGATCAGCAGAATAATACTGTGATCTGGCTTTATCTGACACACACACACACACACACACACACACACTATCCTAACCTGCAGAGAGATAATGCAAGCCACTGAAGCCCCACTTTTTTTTCTGTCACCGTGAACATTTACACAAATTAAGTGCCAGATGTGCTCGTGATGTCAGGTGATTTGTGGCAGATGTGGGCAGTGGTGACCTGCCACATTTTGATCTGACTGATGTTGAATCTCCAGGATTTTCAGAATAATTCTTCCTGGTCAGATTAATCTGTTAATATGGCTTTTCGTCCCAGTGTGCCTTCAGAGCAGCAGACCAGCAGGTATGACAGATCATTTTGCTCTCCAGAGGAGGAAGGCCAAGGTTTCGAGCTGTGACCTTCTAGCAGCTTCCTGTCATCATTTGTGAGTCACTGATATTAAACAAAACTGCATCTCAAACGTTCAGCTGCAGTGAGAACCAATCATCAAGCTCTAGAGCTGAAAAGCAAAGTGATGGCTGAGGAGCCAAAACCTGCAGGTCCTCTAATATCCAGCACGTTTTACAGAAGAAATAAACACGTCTAAGTTATTGTGAGGATTGAGAGTTTGTGTTAAGAAACATTAGTTCACATCCATTTCTGACGGATGTTTTTACATCAGCTGCCTCAGACATCACTCACAGCCCGTCTGTCCGTCTGTCTCAGCAGCACTTAAACCATTAGGCTTATTGATCGTGTGCGTTCTCTCAAAGTGTCTGCAGCTGCTGGCTCTGCTGGCCTGAAGCCAGCGTCACAGACACAGTCAGAGTTACGGTCAGTGACGATTATTTCTAAGGAAGAACAGCTCTATTATAACCATTTTATTAAACACGAGTACTGCAGAGCAACCGGAAGTACTGGGATATTTTAGATCTGAGTATTTCTGCAGGTCTTTGCCACCGGCTGTGTGGCTGCAGGACCTCCTGCTCCTCAAAGTCACTTCAGCTACAGTTTGTTTCTAACCTGCTGCTGAGCTTTGCTGCCACGGCCGGAGATGAGATGTTTATTTCATCAGTGGACGCAGCTGACGGCTCACACATCCGGCTGTGTGCCCTGAATTAGGCCACAGCCTAATAACTCCTCCTCTTCCTCCTCCTCCTCCTCCCTCTGACTGAGAAGAGTCACGCAGAAACCCACAAAGACCTGATTTCAAGGAACAGGAATGTTCCTCCCCCCTCAAACACCATCAGCAGGTAGAGGAGTCATGTCCTCCCTCCTGCTCCTTTAAGGTCAGCCATAAAAGGGAACAGCCTCCACTCGCAGAGAGGAGGAGGAGGGGAAAGTGTACCCGTATCCAGGAAACTCCCACTGGGATGTTTGGAAAATGAGAGAAGTAGTTTCACTCCATTCAAAAACTGCCCAGATCTCCGATTTCATTTCCTCCTCTGTTGTGAGGACAACTTTGAGGATTTGTGATAGAACGTCTGCAGCGGGAAGGTTATTCCAGAGCTGAAACAGGAAGTTAGTCTGCAGCCAGTCCGACCCTCTGGAAGTTTTTCAAGCAACGCTGACAAAAATCTGATGGTTCGACTTTTTAAAACAGTCTCATTTTTTAATTTTTCTCTGCTGAAACTGAATGTTGGAGTCATTATGAAGAATTTCCAGTGCTCGCGCTCTGCTGCCCTGTTTTATTCACTTATTAAACAGAGATTTTCTTTTATTTCAGTGACTTTTTTGGCCACGATTTAGCTCTCTACATAAATTCATAACAACAAACTCCCCGGTTCCGATTAGCCTGTAAACACAGCAGTTTGTTACTCTGACAGTTTCACGTTTCTTCACCCTAAAAAGGAAACTGTGTTCACACAGACGAGCTCCTGCTGCCCCTTGGTAATGTGACGTGACAGTAAAGAACTGTATTTAAAGCTCATCTGATGTTTGAATCAGTTTATCACTGTGAACACAAACAGGTCTGCTGACTGTTCACAGTCTCGCCTCGCTCCTCCTAGCGTCACTCACCCTGCTGGAATATTTGCTGTTTAAATATTTACAGCCTTCGACCTGAAATAGAAATTTGTTCACAAAGCCGGAGAGGCCACACAGAGAAGTCTACAGAGTCACCCTCGCTCCATATTGATGAGGGACGATCCCGTCTCTGCTTTCACCGCTGCACACAGAGCGAGGCGATAACTGGGCCACGGCGACGACCCGGCTCAGAACAAAACATCACACAGGAGCAGAAATCTGCTTAAACCGCTGCCAAGAGATTTCAGGGGACATCATCAACCTCAGCCGACCCCTCGCTGTCCCGCTGAGAGCCGTGAAACTGCTGCTGTCCTCACTGAGACTCGTTGTTTACAGGGTGGAGATGCTTCAGCACATAAGTTATGTTTTATTTCCATAACTATCTCATGAAGCAGCTGCAGAGCCAGCACCCATATACTGTATATAACAGACAAACATGGCCACTGTGACACGAACTACCCGCACAGCAGCCAAATTAGGTGATGCCATTAAAAATGCTCCAAAAGGCTCCAACAGCCGAGCAAGCTTTAAACCAAATACAGTTTAAAGAGGTGACTCACCGAAGTGCACTCTCCCGGTACACTTTATCATTTTTCTCTGATCAGGACTGAAGTTTGAACTTTGTGGTTGAGAAACATTTAGTCTCCATATCACAGACGATCAGTATCAAAGGATCTGATTGATAAAGGCTTCATAGTTTATTAGAGCCCACAGCTCAGATCATCTGGGGGTTACTGAGCACGTGCAGACCCACGCATGTGTTAACAGGAGCCGTTTGTCTTTTTCCAGGCCTCACTGTGTGTGTGTGTGTTCCTCTGTTTTAACACACTGAAATGTTAATCCTCAGACTGAGCCGATGGCCTCTGTCAGCCTGGCAGCAGCTGCTCCTCATTCATTCATTCTCGTCGCTGCGCAGCTTTTCTCGTCGAGGACTATTTGAAGAGGATCCGCGAGGCGGCCGAGCTCTGGTTTCTGCTTTAAAGGTCACTGAATGTGCCTTCACATCTGCTGCTGCTGTCACCACTGTTAGCAGCTCAGGACTCAAAGGTTAAAGGTGAAAAACAGCAGCTCGCGATGTGCATTTCAACCAAAGACCAGCAGCAAAGCACCAGAAAACCTCCACGGCCCACAGTTGACACTGAAATACAGCCAACTATAAATACACAGAGAAGTGCAGACCCCGGACACCACACCAGGATCTCAGGCACAAAGAAAAGGCTGTGCTCCATCTCTAACACTGAAACACTCACGAAAAGGATGTTCCAGGAGAATCTAGTAGATTATATTACCACATCATTATTAACTGGCTGAAATTAAGTTTCTCCACAGCAGCTGATAGGAATGAAAAACTAAATCTGCTGACTTCATTTCTGCTCTGTAACCTAACAGAAGCATCAGTTTGAACGCCGCTGAGCTCTGAGCTCTGAGCTCTGCCGCCCTGAGCCAAGGAAGTGTGCGAGCAGGATATGCACTCAATAAAATCCAGGATATGTGAAATGGAGCAGAATGAGGTGGCGGGATGAGTCTCAGAGAGCCGCCTCAGACTCTGGCAGACCCACATACCGTGACCGCACCGCTAATCTCCTGTGATCAGCAGCTGTACTGGCAGTGAGGCCGATCCTCAGGAATGTGTGGCCTACTTCCAGAGCGCAGGAAAACCACCAGAAATAACTGCAGCCGGTCAGCCGGCAGGTCTGAGCGCAGCCACGCTACCCGAGCAGCAGGATTAACGGCCATCTCTGCTGTGGAGGTATGAGAGGAATGTGATCACGCTGCTGAGGATCCAAACGGTGAACGATGGACGGTCTGTGTTTCTGTTCTGGTGATTTACCTGCCAGAGGATCTGAGCTTCACAGGCAACTATTAAAACCGCTCAGGATCGGCACAGCTGCTGTGAAACTCACCAACACTACTACCACTGACATATCTCACTTCTTCTGAACGTAAGGAGGATTCATGATGAAGCATTTCTATTTCCTCTGATCGTTAAATAGAACAAATGTCAGAAACTTTCACTTCCCTGTGCAAAACAGCCTGAAGCTCCTCTCACATCCCGGCTTCGGCTTTCTCTCCAAAGCTCCGGGATTCCCCAGAAATCTGCTGCTAATAATCCTCCACTCGCCCTCTGTGTGTGTGTGTGTCCAGCTGTTGACATCTGCTGCGTAATGACATTAAATGGTTTACAGCTGAGCAGATAATTTGGGGTTATTTCAGCGTGGTGTATTTGCCACCTCCTCCAACATAAAACTGAATAAACGAGCTGGTTATGTAAGCTGCTGATTGCCCCGGATGGAAATCTCAGTTCCAGGAAGCGTATTTCAGTGTTTCCTTTCAGTCAGACAGAAAGCAAACATTTTACAAAAGGGATCTTTTTTGGAAAGGTCACAATTTTTCCACCCTGACGTACTCAGGCTGACGTGCTGTGACCCAACTTCTGGTTTCAATACAACAGAGTTCGCGTCACAGCGATGCGCTTGCACAAAAACAGTGAGGAGGTAGTAAAGAACGTTTCTGTTACACGACAGAAAGCAAGTGAGGCTCTGGATCAGAGCAGATTAAACAAAGCTGCACACAGAGCAGAGGAAAATACAACGCATGTGAACCCGGGACAGTGAAGACAACAACGAGGGTGAGAACAGGAAGAAAGGAGAAAAGGTGAAAGAATGAAAGAGGGACTGTAACGCAGAGGTGAAGTCGAATTAATAATAATAAGGCAGAAAATAAAGTAAAGATTGGACAGAACGGTTCAGGCGAACTCACTCAGGAGAAGAAAAGGGCAGTAACACAGCGAGGTACAAACAGGGAAACAGGAAGTAAATGTTATAATGGTGCAGGTGAACTCAGGACAATAAACAGGTGGGAGAGAAACATGAAATATGTCTGCATTTATCCTCCTTAACTCAAACATCTTCATGCATACAATCACTCTCAACATCTATTTGTTTTAAAAACTGTTTGAATATAAAACGTAAAACTTATTTTCATGTTCATCATCTCCCTGTGAATGCCACGTTATCTTCTCTGTTTGTGTCACGTAAGTAACGCCACGGACCTTCACTCTGAACGTGTCAACAGATGCCGAGGATCAACCAGCCTCAAATGAACCGACGCTGTCCTTCAAGATCAGGCTCTTCTCATCACATCATGTATCTGGACTGTTTTCACTGTTTTAGTGAAAACAGTCAGAGCTTCTTCGACATCCTGTGCTCTGCGAGGTCATTATCCTGCAGTCTGATCATATGACCCCACAGCGCTGTTACATAATCCTGATAATAAGCAGAGCGCTAAATATCAGACACACACACACTTCCTGTGTTACTCAGTCTCAGGCCGACTGACCAACAGACAACAGATCTCCTCATCCTCACACTCCAGAAACACTGCAGGCGTGTTCAGAGGAGAAGGCGATGAGAAACGCTCCAGCTGCTCCGACGAAAACCGACAAGAACTGGGGGTCAAAAAAACGAAAGCTCATTTTAACCAGACAAGAATTTGAAGGCCTGACCTCGTGGTTCAAAAACATGAATTACAGCTTAAAGCACCAAATCTGACTGAACTAAGAGCGTGTTTAACAAGCTGGAAACAACAGGAAGTAGGAGGCAAAAAGCTTCAAGTGTGACACTTTAGCCTTAAGCAGCACGTTGTGCCTGCTCCCTCTCTGGTGACGGGAAAAGAAAAAGGCTGCGGTAACGTGTTGGAGGTCAGACTCATGGACTGTAAATGCTCTGGTTTAGTGAGCGCAGCGGTTCTCCTCACTGCAGTCCTGTGTTTGTATCTCAATGGTTTTTATGGCTGAAGGCTGTGTTCAGATCAGCAAACAGTGGGTCAGCATGACGACAGCAGCTGTGGCGATTGGATCCATCTGTCCAGAGCTCGTAATCACTGAATGTGTAAAAGTTAATAAAGCAGCGCTCCTGTAGAAGAACTCTATGAGCAGGCGAGATCTCTGTGCCATCACGGGAGGATAACTACAAAGTAAATATGAAGCAAAGGCAAATATTCTGCCCGTTTCAGCCGTGACTTTTTTTTTGATCACAAAGCTGAAAACATGAAATAAAAGCAGCTGGTCTTCACTGGGTTAGAGGCCTTATTGGAGTGTGTCAGCCAAAACATTTTAAATATGGAATTTAATTAGACATGGGTTTCTTATCTGCAGAATGGAGATTAGATTTAACTGTGCAAAGTGCTGAAACTGGAAATGGAGTTTGCTTCTAAGCAGACGTGCAAAAGAACAGTTTTATATACAGAGAGAGCCGGAATATAAGGTTAAAGGTTAAAGAGCTGCAGCATGAACAAAGTTTGTTTTCTGTACATAGTAACTGCAGGATGTACAATGGCTGTATGTACAATACAAACAATGTAAACGTCAGCGGTTCAGCCAGTGGTGAAATCAGAGCAGGAATATGCTGCTCCAAAAATTGCAAACTTTTGTGTTCAGTAGTTGTTGGAAAGCAAGCCAAAAGGTGCAAAAAACCCGGGGACAGGTAGGTTCAGTGACAGGCCATTGATACTGCAGTGTTAGTGTGTGCTGCACAGGACACCAACACTGCAGACCAGTGTCAGCTCTAACTTTCTGCTGAGCTCAAAGTCCACATCAGTCTGTGCACAGAAACCATCAATCAGGCTTCTGGCGGTTTAACATCCCCATAAAAATCATCTTAAATACACACATTGTGTTCCAGACGTGGTTTGTGTTTGCATCCAGGGAACAAATGCGTTCCTGCAGCACTCACTGAGCTGCTCCTACGTTTCACTTTCCACATTACCTTCTTAAATTCCACTGAAACTGTGAGCTGCGATCAATGAACGAGCCTCCCGCGGTGCGTTTACTGTCTAAGCCGCTGACTGAAAGATTGAGGCTGAGTTTCCACCTCCGGCAGGCCCAGTGCTGTCTAAATAAAGCTAACGGTGCCAGCAATAAACCTGGAAGGAAACTGTAGAGACAAACGGATGTGTTCTTATTGTGAGCGGCGGCTGCTTTCTGAGTAGCTGCAGGGCTGGTGTTAAGGGCGTCGGGATTCCTAATTTACTGAGCTGACAAACAGCTGCTCGCGGGGAGCAGACGTGCTTTCAGCAGCCAAACACCTTGCTGCGGCCAGGCTGCGATTTAGCCGTCAGAGCTCTGAAAACTGATGAATGTTCAGTTACACTTGTTTTTTTTCCAGAGTCAAAGGCCATGCTGCAAACAGCACATCTGTGCTCAGCGTTTCTGGTCTAAAAGCAGAAGTTAAACGACTCATCCATTCTGAGCATGAGTAACTCTCTAACTGAGCTAGATTACACATCAGGAGTGGTCTTCAGCTCTTTGTATTTCCCATCCCTTCTCCTGATGACTCTCTTCAGGTCGACTCATCTGCGGTCAGCTGATGAGGAAATCCTCCACCCTGACAGTCACATGTCTGAGCAAACAGAGCGGGATTACAGTGTGGTGATGTAACGGGATTGCCTTCCTCACCAGCTCATTACGTGTCACTCACATGAACAGAAAGAACACAAATGCCTGTCAGGTTGTCCCATCAAGGCGAAGCTCGAGTCTGATGCTGAAACTTCACAGAAACCGGACGTGTCTGAACAGGTGGCCTGAAAGCCAACCATCGCTCATCATCTGAGAACAAACCACAAACCTTCTGCTTCTTTATTCCAGCACGGACCAAAGTTCCCCAAAGGGATAATATCAGTGTTTGTCCGGTGAAGGTCACATGATCTCACCGAAAGCTCCCAAACAACCATAAATGGAGCGTGTAAAAAAACTGCTTTCATTGTTTATGACGTCATATCATAAACAATGAAAGCAAGTTCAGAGTTCCTCTTTTAGGCACTCAGTGAAAACATTGACGAGTTCAGACATGTCGCTCCTCATCCTCACACACAGGTCACCTGAGACCATCACAGATCCTCTGAAGGCCTCACAGCGGATTCTTCACACACTGAGATGTTTATGAGCCGTGTGACAGCTGTGGACGCCTCAGTGACCGATTCTTTGTTCAAGCAAACATCACAAGGCAAAGAAAAATAATGACGCTTCATTCTCTGATGTCTTAATTTAAAAAAAAAAATCTTAAACTGCATATTTTCTTTTATTGCATTTTCCTTCTTGAAAGATATTTGAAAAATAAAATATGTCATAGATGACATATCTGAAATATGACAAAAAACTGCTGAGTCACAAAAGAGAAACAAGGGTTACATTTAGTAGGTGTTTAAGGGGTAAAGAGTTAAAAAGAAATGTTTTAAGTTTGGTTGAAAAATTAAATGTGAAAAGTTTTCATCACAGTCTGATAATAGGATATGAACTTTACCCGAGTTTCCCTCTGTACATTTGTTATAAAGGAAGAAACATTTTGTGTTATAATTTAAACATGAATAAAAAGTAGAGGACCGATAATCGAGCCCTGTGGAACGCCACAATGCCCCATTCTGGTTTTTGTTACTGTGATCTCTGAAGGTTACTGCTTCCATTAAAACTCTGGTTTGAGTGTAAAACTTTTCAGACCAGATCTTTAGAGGCTCATTACACATGTGGACTCATGATAGAATTTAAACAAGTGATTTATAAAAATCACTGCTCCGTGAGTGCTCAGCCGATGCTTGGTGAAAGGCTGCTGACAGCAGTCACACAAAAGCCTTTAGCTGGCATACACAAGATTTATTATCTGCCAGACAATCTGTGACTCTGCTTTCGGAGCGAGAATCAGATGATGCTTGCTTACACACTACATCTGCTCAATGCCAAACTTGTAAAGTCAGTAAAAACCTGTGACATCGTCACAGTGATTAAAAAACATATGGAAACGTCTTTAAGATGTGTTCCCAGGAGGCTCCCTGTTTTCATATTTCCATATCAAATGATTTAAATTTGATTTATGTCCTGTCCAATAAAATCCTGCTCAGACAAACAGCTCAGTGAGTTAATCCAAAGTCGGAGCCTCCAGTCTGAACACGCTCAGACTGATACCTGGCTCAGGTTCAGAACGGGCAAACATGCGACGCCACGGCAGCCTGAGGCTAAACCACCTCTGTGCAGTGAAAACACAAAGCACGGGAGGTCGGCATTTGCAGGGCGTGAACACCTGACGGGCAGGTAGGTCGCATACAGACTGCACTGACTGCAGCACGACAGTTAAAGAGGCTCTGCATCGGACCCGGGCTAATCCCAGCACATCCTCTAACTGGATTAACTGGAGATGCACAACAAGAGTGAAAGTGCTCAGACCACAGCCGCAACACGTCCTTCTCACACACGCACGCACGCTTCTGTTAAAGATTAAATAAATAAATAAATTCTAAATACAGAATATAAACTCTTAGTTACTGTCAGTGTGAGTACAGTCTCTTTGGGTCTGTTTGGGTTTTGGTCTTCCAGTCTGAGGATTGTTGTGGGCATGTGCTCAGACTAAGTCTTTCCTGTCAGGTCCTGAAGCTCCGATGAGTCGGAGCTGTGAAGTCAGGATGTTCGAGCAGAAGCTATTTTGACTGCTGTCTAATTTAGCACCGACATGACTTCCAATGAAGCTCAGAGAGGTATTTAACATTGACTGCTTCAGGCTGACAGAAATACCCACCAGTCACAGTGAAGGTCCAGACTCCCTGAGGAGCCGGCCCTCCAAAACAACGTGAAATTTATTTTACAGCTGAGCCAATCAGCCAACGCCAGTCAACGCTCCAAATGATCAAACTATAGTCATCTTAAATTATTTCCCCAAATCATTTTAATGTTAGTTATACAACAAAAGGCATCTGACACTGGACCCATATATATATATATATATATATATATATACACATATATATATATATGCTGCTCTCAGATGATGGACAACATACACCACATGCAGAATGTAGAAGAAAGCAACAGAATGATGAGCGCATGCATCACTACGAATCAGAATGTGCATGATCTCGCAATAATTCTTAGATTTTAAAATAACTCAACAGTTTTACAACTTTTCCCTCTTTTTTAACAGCTGGTCAGAGGTGAAATGCTATCAGAAGCAACTTTTAAATGACAAAACTGTTATTAAGGACCCAGAGTCGGGCTGATAAAGCCCGTTTTAGACGTTTCTGCACAGTCAATGTGAACTCTGTGAGGTGAAGGTAACGCGTCACAGGTTTACCACACCTGTGTGCACTCAGTCAAAAGCAAACAGTTGAGCCATCAGCGTGGTGTGTTTCACAGTGAAGAACAAACAGTATTTTTGCTCAATATGTGCACACAGAGCTCCTCTGACTAATTATTACCATTTTATTTTATAGTCTAAATGTTTTTAAAAAAATCTGTAACAGATGATCTGTGCTTCAAAAAGATATATAGACTGAAAACTGACAAAGCAATTGCAAATAGGTGTTTCAGTTGGACGCCTCCATCATTTCCACGAGCCTCAGATCTCAGAGCTTGAAAACAACAAGTTTTCACATAAAAATGAATTTAAAAAATGGATCATCAAATATCAGAACTGTGATCAATTATCAAATTGATGAAGAAATCATCCGCGTAGCTCACAGGTGAGTCAGGGAATAATGACAGTGCCGTGTACAGTGTGATCAGCGGGAACCCCGGGGCCCCAAAGGATGGGTCGAACCTGCTGCAGAGTTTGCATTGAGGTTACAGTGAAGCAAGACAAACGGAGGAAACACAACACAGTGTGAGAAAACGCAAACATTTTTCAGTTCCTTCCACAGCGAGAACAAACTATGTTTAGTCTGTTCGACTCCCTGGAGCCGAACTGATCAACACTCGGCAGCCAAAAATATCATGACCATAAAAGGCCTGAAGAAACATTCTGCTGACCAGCGTTAACGGGCAGATCTGCTTGCAAAGGTATGAGAGAGTGTGTGTGTGTGGACACTGTTAGAGGACCAAAACAAGTCCCTTTTTTTCCTCGCTGCCTGCTGATGTCAATTATCCAATCACAGCTGCTCCTCTCATCCTGTTTAACCGTTTAAAACAACCCCCCCCCCCCCCCCCAAAAAAAAACAAACAAACACCTGACCTCTATCGAAACAGACAAAAATACACAAAATATCAAAACCTGAGGAATAACTGTTACTTTTAGTGGGATAATAAAATAGTAGAATATCAGTTTTCACACATGTTGAAGGTTTTCTCTTTCATTAAGTGATGATAATCAAACCACAGAGAACAGTTTTAAACAACCAGGTTAGTCTGCATCCACAGACTCAGATACCTGCTAATTGTTCTCAGCAACATCCAATCAAAAGCCTCAAATTTCCCTCAGCAGAACTGAAGCTTCATGGATGCTTTGTTAGTACAATTACCTCACTGCAGCCACGTTATTAATCAGATGAGGTCATTAAAAATGCTTCAAAAGTCTCCAACAGCACAAACACGCTCCACAGATCCAGTTCAGGTGAAGCCTTGAAGACAAGTAACAACTACAACCATCTACCTGTCAGCCACACCCATAATCATACAAAGTTTACAGGTGTCATGAAGGAGGAAACATTTTGTGCTTTAACAAACAAGTATATCTTTAAATATGTATAAAAAGCACAAGATTGATAATAGAGTGGATCCCCACAATCTCCTATTCTGGTTTTTGTTACCCACAGTAAGAAAACTGAGTCACTGCTGGAGTTTCTGCTGGACATCAGAAGAACTGCAGTTTGGCTGCTTCTGGCAGCAGCTAACCGTGACGTCTGCACGTTCAGAGTTTACTTGTGTTCATTTTTTAAAGGAGTCTAGATCTTTTTGTTTTCTTTTTTTTTTTTCTGTGACATGAATCAAACCTTTACACCAAAATAATCATAAGAACTCTAAACTGTCCACATTCTGTTATCTAATCGTGAAGCGGGGCAGCATCTGCGTCCGCTCACTGAACCTGAAGCCTGTTTCCTCTGACAGCCGCTACTGGACTTTCCCTGCAAAACAAACCCTTTTTTCTGAGTTTGATGTCTGGGTGGAAGTGACTCCACGGCTGCCCACTAACAAAGTTGTTCTCTTTAAAAAAAAAAAAAGAAAAAGAAGAAGATCTGCTTTCTTTTTCCACGAATGAAAGGAAAAAGAGAATTTCCTGATGTGTTCGAGCTCTTGGAGCTCTCACGGAGGACTTTCTCTCTTTTATAAGCTATAAAACGACTCGTTGAACATCACCGCTGTCATCATAAATCATATTTGCATCAAAAATGTCAGACCAGGCAGGGACCACCTTTAAACTACACAATTATTGATCTTTCTTTTGCTCATTTTAAAAAATGTGTTTCAGTTTTTACAGTCAGATATGATGGGCGGTTTTCATTCCCGGGGTTCATCATCCTCTGTTATCAAGCAGGGTGTGTTTACTTAACTTTAAATACAGTTCTTTGTTGACCCTGTGAGAAAACTTATTCAAACTGACTCGACATTTCTCATTGCAGAGGGTTAATGAACCAACATGCTGATTAAAACTGAGCAGCAGGTGAAGATCTGCAGGGTCGATGTGACACCTCAGGATGAGAATGTTGTGAATTTGATTGCACCGACTCCAAAATGGGGTTGACGCTCCGCCACAGAGAGCGTCTGTGGCTGTTCAACTGCTCATTAGTATCTAATCAGTCAATCACGTGGCAGCAGCTCGGTGCATTTAGTCATGTAGACGTGGTCGAGATGCCTGCTGAAGTTCAAACTGGGGATCAGACTGATGAAGAAAGCTGATCTACAGTAAGTCACCGAGTGTGGCATGGTGTCGGTCTGAGTGTTTCAGAAACTGCTGATGTGTTGCCATTTCCCACAAACATCTTTGAGTTTACAGAAAAAATATAATACTGCTGCTCTATAGAAAGCAAGCTGATAGAAGGTAACAGGAACTCAAATAAGCACCTGTTACAACCAAAGTATGCAGAACAACATCCTTGAACCTAGCAGCAAATGAGCTGCAGCAATTGAAGAGCACACTGTCATTCCTGTCAGTAAGAACAGGAAATTGAGGCTGCAGTTCACACAGACTAACAAAACTGGACAACAGAAGGTGGAAAATCTAAATCATGACGCGTCACGTCAGAAGAACTTTAAACTGAAAGGTCAGAGAGAAAATGCAGACTGCTCTGTGCAGAACCCGGTGACAGTGGGGAGAAGAAACCCCCAAAACTCAGCGACAAAAACTAAAGCATGAATGAAACAACGCAGATCAGCTTCATCAAGAACATCTACTTCAGATAATAAAAATGAATATCACAGCAGATTCACAGCACTAAAACTGAGAATATCAGACGACTTCTTTATCGGTACTGACCTCACGTGTTTGAGCAACACCCTTTGTGCTTCCACCCTTTTATTTTGTCCCCCAAATTGCTGCTCCTGATCAGAGCCTGAAGATCTCCCAGAGCAGACAGAGACTTTTGTCTGCATCAGTCTGATTATCATTGATCAACGTTCACGCAAACGATTACTTTGATTATTAGTCAGCTGGTTATTTGGCTTGTTTAAATGACAGTAAATATCAACTCCACCTCCTGGAGCTTCATGAGGACTAAAGAGAAACTTCTGGGTGTTTCCCCACAGAATAAGGACCGTGGCGCATCTCCCCCTGTGGGAGTGTGTGTTAGAAAACCAATTTGCTTCCTTTAAAAAATGCTCTGAGCTGAGTGAGCCTGCGCTGGGCTGCTGATGATCTAATGTGAATAAATCCAATAAAAGCAGCATGATGTAAACGACACCTTACATCGCATCACGTGACTCTGCTGACCGCTTTACGGGTGCAGCATTGAAAGCAGGTCACTCTGCAGCTGCAAACACAAGCAGCAGGATTAACTATGTCCCCGAGGCTGGGAGAGGGGGAGGGAGGGGGGCATCCTGCACCTCTGTGCACCTCCTCCTCCTCTCTGTCTAACCTGATGTCAGAGGCTTTTGTTCGGCTCTCTGAGGCATCCTCTGCATGTTTCATGGAGCCTCGTTGAGATTCAGGGCGTGACTGAATCTGATTAACAGGAGCCGCAGAAGCACTAAAGCAAATCTGTGGAGGTAAATGTCACGCTCATGTTACAGTGAAGTCAAACAGGAAACAGAAACACCGTGAAGTCCATTACACTCAAAGAAAACTCAAAACCCTTCGGTCTACAGCGTAGTTTGAAGACACGTCTGCTTCCTCTTCAGTATAATGGAATAAACGGCCCAAAGTGCTAAAAAAGGCAATTAGTGAAGCACAAAGTCAGCGTCCCGCAGGGCGTCACCCAACCTTCCACTGGGTCATTAACCCATTGCTGCTGTTAGCCAGTTTTACTCCTATAAAAGTTGCCCCAAAAGTCATAAAAGGGAATAAAAAGCAGGCACTGCTGCTGAGGTGAAATCAGAGATCAGACATCCATCATCGTGCATGAACCTGAGCTCAGACTCCAGACTCACACCCTGAAAACCTCTGAAGAAACGAGCTCAACTGGTTTCCTACATAAAGGAATTTTAAATGAAAAATATTTAAATCACCTCGATCTTCTTTAAACTATTACATTTAGAAAATGGAATAATAATAATAATGATAATACATTAAAGCACACTATACATATTATAATACATTATGTTTTCACTTCATTTTAACTGACTTTAATGAGCTTTAATATTTTTCATTTTTTATTACAAACATATGCTTTTGTGTTTTTGTATAAGATCAACGGTGAGATTTACTCTCACTCAGAAATATAGTGAATATAATCAATGACAAAACAACATAATGGTTCGATAAAACAGAATGTGACAAAAAATATAACTAAAGTAGCTCTTAAGTATGAAAGTTTAAGTTATTTTACTTCTATGAGCTGTTTTAGTTTATTCTACTCTACTGAGCTGTTTCAGTACAGAAATTTCCTAATTTTTGACATAAAGAAAGTTTTTCTCTGTCCTTGCCATCTGTCTGGTTTTTTTTTTGAGAAATAATAATAACACACACATTTGTGGGGAGGTCTGGAGGGCCTATCCCTGCCCAGTGGCCCTGCAGGAGTTTTTGTCCGGCCCTGTGCATCCAGCATTCAGGTTTCTATTAGCAGTTAAAGGGTCACACAGTGACTCAGAAGTACTTTTACTTTTACTCATATAACAGTGTTAATATAAACAGCTATAAGTGAGTCTGTGACTGATCTGCATGTATATGGGACAAAGCCCCATCCTGACTGTTGGTGAGTGAAACGGAGATTAATGAGGTCTTACCTGGGAAGGCGTGTGGGTTGGACGACCCTCTCTTGAGGCACTTGGAACAGAGAACATGTACAGAGTAGTGCAGACCGGGCCACTCCTGCAGCAGCATGTTCAGCTCCTCCACCAGTGGAGTGATGGCCTGCCAGGCAGTCCAGATGTTGGGCAGTGAGGCATGGCTGGCGATGGAAAGAGTTTCCACCTGCAGCTTTCCTTTGGCAGGCCGGTGGCTGATCACCACGGGAACTTTACCCCGATAAGCGAAGATCTGGTGCTTGCTGTCTGAACGCTGCACCACGTGGCTGTTGATCTGCACGCTGAAGCGTGCGAACAGTCCAGGAGGAAACAGGAAAGGGAAACTGTACTGGATGTGCAGCTGCTCCACAGAGAAGAAGTTACACAGAGGCAGAGAGCTCCCGCCGGCTGAAGCATCCACCTGGACCTCCTCGCTGCTGACATAGCTGGGGAACTTGTACCACACAGTCACGCCATTCAGAGGCTTGCTGCGGGGTTTGTTGATGCAATAGCAGATCCCCATTTTCTCCAGTAGCTCCATGATGAGATGGAGGTCCTGCTGGGTCTGGATGAGTGGTCTGAGGAGCAAGCGGATGACATTAGAGGGTAGGAGTCCATGCTGGAGGAAGCCCTCAACGTGGTGCTGCAGATGGGTGACCCTGAGGTTCTCTCCCTTCTCGTCCTCTATGACCAGACTCACCCGCCCCTTGTCCCCCCTCTCCCCTTCAGAGAGGAGCCGATCCAGCAGGGTGGACTCATCCCTCTGGAAGAACACATTGAGAATTGCAATGAATCGTGGAAGATTGTGAAAAACGTATTCCCTTAGCGTGAGGCTGTCCTCAAAGTAGAGCAGCTTCCCACTCTCGTGCAGATAGGATAAAGCGCTCTGCAGCCGGTCCTCAGTGAGCCCTGCCTGCAGGCCCAGCCGGGCTGAGTCCCACCACGAGAGCCACAGGTCTTTGGGCTTAAAGTGCAGCTCCTCCAGCATCTGCCAGGACTTTGGCAGCACACGATGGAGGTTGGGGAAGATCTCCCTGTGTTCTGCAACGGACATGAGCTTCTCCCTCAGCTTTGGGATGTTCCTCTGAGCACCTGTGCAGCTAACTCTCAAGACAGGAGAGAGGATCTGCAGCCGGTGGTTCAGCATGTACTGCAGCTGGGCTTTTCGGCGCCTCAGGTTTTTGTCAGTGACACCGTAAAAGAGGATGTGAGGGCTGGAGGTGCGGACGTTGTAGCCCTGCTCCAGAGCCTGGTCCACCTGCAGAGCCTGCCCCCTTAAACTCTGGATGTCCCTCTTCTCCTGCAGGCCAATCTGCCTGTGGATGTCCAGAGTCTTCTCCTCCACCTCCACCTCTGCACACAGGTCTGTGTGCGTGCCCACCAAGCAGACTACAGCATGGGGCACTTTGGCGCAGAGCAGGTGGAGGAAATACCCAACATGGGTGTAAAAGTTCTTGGGCGAGTACGTTTTGAGGTTGATGATGAGAATGTAGAGAGCACCGGGGGAGAGAAAGAAGGGTTTGATCAGGTTGTAGTTTTGCTTCCCTGACAGGTCGTACACGAGGAACGTGAGGTGGCGATCAGCGTCTGCCACCCAGTTGGTGACTTCAATTCCTTTGTTTCCTTGGTTACTGGTGGCGTCCTGCTGCGTGCTCACCAGGCTCTGCCTCAGCCGGGTTTTCCCTGCGTTTTGGGTCCCCATCAGGACCAGTTTGAGCCGCGGCTTCACGGCAAACTGAGAGTGTGCAAGCTCCTTCTGATACACTGCGATGTATGGGATTCCCTTCATGCACACCTCGTACGGTGGCTGGATCAGAGGGTTATCCTTCACTTTCCAAATGTTCACTTTGGAAAGCTTTCCAAAATTATCTGGAAGAATGGCTATTTGGTTACCCTGTAAAACGAGCTCCTCCAGATTCTCCAGCTCCACGATGGAGTCAGGCAGATATGTGATGCTGTTATTGTCCAGCCACAGGTTCACCAGCTTCCCCAGCTGGCCGATTTCCTCTGGAATATGAATCAGTCTATTCCTGCTCAGGTAAAGCTCCTCTAATCCCGTTATGCTCAAAATAACCTGGGGAAAGTTTTCAAAGTCATTTGAGGACAGATTGATCATTTTGAGACTTTGCAGGCTGCCAAAGGAGGGGGGCAGCTCTCTGAGGTGGTTCCCGTCCAACATCAGGCTCTCCAGGTGCTGCAGGTGACAGAAAGTGTGGGGTAAGGAGGACATGTGGAGGCTGCTGAGCCACAGGATTTTGATGGACTGCAGCTTCCGAACGTCCGCCGGTAACACCTCAAACTTATTCCCAGAGCAGTCGAGCTCCTCCAGCTCACCGAGGGCCATGATCTCGGGGGGGAACTGGTTCAGCTTGTTGTGATCTGCATCCAGAGTTCGCAGGTGGGCGAGGCCGGAGAACGACCTGGGGAAATCATGCAGGTCGTTAAAGCTCATGTCGAGCTCCTCCAAAGACTGCAGAGCTCCGATCTGAGCTGGCAGGTGCTGGATTTTGTTGTGGCTGATGCACAACTTCTTCAGCCCTTTCAGCTGTCCCACGCCCTCAGGAAGGCTCCTCAAACAGTTGTGGCTCATGTCGAGCTCCACCAGCCGCCCCAGCTCAAACACTACCCTAGGGACAGAGCTGAACTTGTTCCTGCGGAGGACCAAGACGCGCAGGTTGTTCAGGGAGGATCCCAGGCCGTCCGGCAGCTCCTGCAGAGAGTTGTTCCCCAGGTTGAGCGCCTCGATGTCGGCTATGTCCTCTGGCAGGATGATCTGGTTGTTTTTGGAGCAGAGGGTGAGCTGCCTCAGGTTGCTCCGCAGCTTCCTGGAGCGGAGGGCGGCATCCCTCCACAGCCTGGCCGTTTTCAGATTGTTCTCCTTGTCCTCCATGGCGCTGCAGCCGGACCCCTCCTCCTCCTCCTTCTCCTTGTTTTCATTGAGAGTTTTCATGGATCCTGAGCGGGCAGCATGGTGGACGGAGTCCCTCAGAAATCAGCGCACTCCTCACCCACAAACCCTCCTCCTGAGAGGGCAGACGATCCGCTTCGAGTCGGGAAATGATCGAGTTTGTCGAGAGGAGCGGGAGGCGTGTGCGCGGCTGCGGAGGCATCCTTTTCTCCTGCGCCACTCAGCACACAATAAAGGCAGACCTCAGCGCTCACAGCTCCGGCTTTAAATCGAAACTCCGGAGCATCGCTTCTCCTCCAGTCATCACCGCCGCCCTCATCGCCTCCATTAGCCGTCCTCCGCCTCTTTCCGTCCTGGTGGATGTGCGCGTTTGTGAGCGCTCTCCGAGCCTCCGTGTCGCTTCCTGGGAACGGGGAGTGGAAGTAAAGGAGCAGCCGCTCACTGCGTCAGATCTCTGAGCCCTCCTCCTCCCTTTCTCCTCCTCCCTGCACTGTGGGGAGCCGCAGGAGGAGGTGGAGGAGAAGGGAAAGTAATCGGAGGGTGAAAGCTCTCTAAACTGTGCAAAGAAATTCAGACCAAACACAAAAACAGTGAACAGTTCGACAGAAACATTTCTGCCGAGACAGAGAGAGACGATCAGCTGATGAATGCAGAATTTATATATATAGTCTGAATATTCATGTTTACACATGCAGAGGTTCAGAGTCCAAAGAGGATAAATGCGAGTAAAAAATAAAAGAATAAAGGTGATAATACGAGTGATAAAGTCTGAACATGAGCCCGAAAAGACTGTAAATGTGAGTTCTCCGACGGCAGAAGAAGGACTCTGCCTCCACGTGCTGGTCATGATGTGGAAGTACACCAAACAGCACGTTTAATTCCCAGGCGTCTCCTACAGAGCTGTTCTAGCTTAGTGTTTCTAATTAGTTTATTTTTATTTTCTGTTCTGCATTCACTTCAGCTCAGTTTCCAGAGTGTGTTCACTCATTTCAATATTCTGGTTGGAATGTCATTAGTTTCCCTCTTTTTTATTATTCACAGCATTTTAGACGTTTTTGATACTGCAATCATACTGTTAAACTGAGTAACCTTGATAACCTGCAGTCTTACACACACCACTCAGGAGCTTCTCTCCTCCTGTCATTTTTACATCTGCAACACATGTAAGACCGCATCTGTCTACAGCACTGAAATCCACACACACACTTGCTTGGTCGTGAGGATGACCGTCTTGAGGGTGTCGCCGCAGTTTCTCACACTGCGCACGCGCAAACACAAATGTCAGCGAAAAAGACGGCGCAGCACGGCAGTGCAGCGTGTGATCTGGACACAAGCGATGGAGGCACTTGTAGAACTTTGGAAAGCTCATCCGAGCCTTTTCGATGTGGCCTCACAAAATTATCACGACCACAACAACCGTGAAAATAGTTGGATCTACAGTGCTGCTCAATCACAGCTGCCTGATCAATGTTTTTCATTAGCAATTTAGCAAAGTTGATGGTGGTGGTGTGCGTGTCTGTGTGAGTGAAAGACAGAGAAGGAGAGCGAGCGACAGAATTTCTGTTATAATCTTCATTTTTATGGACGCACAGTGTGAGCACTCGGGTCGCATCAGAACATCGGGTCGTATAGTGTGAGACCCTGCATCGTGACCTACGAACTTCTAACCCCTGCGAGTCAATCGTACAGTTTGAGCAGGAGCGGAATCGCGCGACTGACAAAATCGCACAGTGTGAGCCCGGCATTATTCAGAAGATGAAGCCGTTAGGGGGCGGGGCTTGTTTTTAATCCATATAAACCTTTATAACATATGAACTGTATATTTTAACCCCTGTATTTATTTCAATGCTTTGTGATTGCTTTTCAACATCTGTGACATCGATTAATGTCACAGATCTCAAGTGGGGGTTTTTTTTGTTACAAAACGTGTTTAGACAGGTTTTGTTGTGGAAGTCCAAAGCCATAACCAGATTACCGGCTTGTTAAATAGTTAAAGTCTAGGTTGGCTTTATAGTTGAAAACAAAGTAATTCAGCTTGTCCTTCTAAAGAATTAAATTAAATCCCACGTTTGAATCATATGAAACATTTTGGGTAAGCACTGCCACATGTTTTATCAGGTCATTGTGCTTATTAGAAACTTTATATATTGGATGGTAGCTTTTAACAAGCATGTAATGATTACATATAAATTAGGTGTTCTTTTTTAAACACGTATTTATTTAGGCCTAAACTGACGGTACCACACATTCAGACACAGTAATAGACAGTGTTTTTAATACTATATGTTAGTCTAATTTGGTTGTATGAGGTCTACATTGACTTTCTGTCTTGTAAGTTATAATGACTGCACAACCATTAGGGATCAAAACAGCTGTTGGTCCCTGTACTTGTTTCTTACTGTCTTTGAGGCTCGGGACCAGCACTCCCCACGTTACATCAAACTCGTACAAGTCTAGAAATGGAGCTGTTGGACAGAAAGACATCAACTGAGTGGTAAACATTATTGGGCAAGTTACTACAAATTGTTTTTTAATTTAGTAGAACTTGAAATGTTTATCTGTGGGTAAACATTTAGTATTTCACAGTCAGAAACATCAAGTTATTCTTAGTATTGTATACTTGCAATGAATAAGCTGTCCTAACGTAGTTTTTTTTTAAGTAAGCTTTACTTACTTACTTACTTTGCTTTACTTTTTTTCAGGCAACGAGTTTGTATTGTTTTTTTTTTTAGTTCTGTGAACTAATTTGATTTTACAGTGCAGTTGTTCATGGGTGACTGGTGCATCTGTCATCAACAGAGACCTTAAGGCCAATTAACTGACCTGGTTTGCTCTGTTTTTTTCATATTTCACCTCTGAATGGAATTAGTTCAACCTCTACCCCTTTTAAGGGAATAATTATTTATTCTCTGTTGAATTGTTAGTGTTCTCCTTCACAAAAAAATAAACAGTCTCTAATTGTTATGGTAGTTTTCATTTTAATGGAGAGCAACAGAATATCAACCAAAATTTTTAAAAAAGGAAAAATCACATTACATAAAATCTATAAACTGGTTTTCATGTCAGGGAGTGAAAGAAGTGTTTCAATGCCCTGTAATTTTTATTGTGCCAAATCACAACTCAATGTGCTTCCTTTTCAAAGATGGCGCAGCGAATGGATGCCCTGGTACTTCAGTGCGTATTTTCCATCTTGTTTTCTTGTTTTTTTGCATAATTTGTGTTTCTGGACACTCTTCTGGATATTCTTACACCAGAGAAGCGCTTCTTAACTACAGGACTACAACACCGGTGGACTTATTTCCAGTATTTGTCACATCTGCGGTGGATAAACTCCCACCACTTACTCTGATTCAAACACATGACCCTGTATTGTGGTCTATGCACCTGTTCCATTCTTGCACTGATCATCACCTGCACTCATGTATATAACAAAAAAAAAAAAAAAAAATTTCCCAGAGGAACCTACCCGAGGGATTAATAAAGTTTTTTATCTTATATCAATCTGCTTAGCTCTTTTTATTTTTAAGTGTTTGTCTTATCGTATGTCTTGCACAAAGTACAGCAGCAATTTCCTGATGTTGTAAATCTGCTCAACATTTGGCAATAAAACCCTTTCTGATTCTGATTTATACTGTAAGATTAAGACTCTACAGTAATACAAAGAAACCCAAAGAATCAGATGATGCCTGTTAACAAACACTTGGTCACAATGGAAAGGAAAAACTCAGTTTTAACAGGAAGAACCTTCAGCAGAACTAGTGCTCAGGGAGGGGTGGCCATCTGTCGCCAGATGTTCACTCTCACTTCACTTCCACATATAGAAGGAAGATGTTTGTTTGCATGATTATTTAGTGCAAACATGTATTCTGTCAGATATCTCAGACTTTTATCTGAGTTAGTGCTCAGCTCAGATAAAATAATTATTGTTGGTAATTTTTACATCCATGTAGATGAGAGTCCCCTTCTGCTTTTGGATCATCTCTCCTCATCTCATTTCCTTGATTTCTTTGCTCATGTAATGGGTGCATTAAAAAGGTTTTATCATTATTATTCATGAATATTTATATGTTTATTTTGTGTATTTGTATTTTTGTGAACTTTTATTTTGTTTGTGTGACCTTTGACTTCCCATGTGTGTCACTTCCTACTCTCCTCAGTCAGCCGAGGCCTCGCTGGGCAGAGGTGAGTTTCTGTTTCTGCTCCAGTTTACAGAACAGTTGCATGCAGTAAAGGTGCTAAAAAAAGGTTCAAACCCAGTTGGTTATATTTTTATAATATTGTTGGATGTTTTTAGTCTAAACTGTTTTTCTGTAGAGTGCAGTGCTTTATTGTAATATGCTAATTTGCTGAATTTACGCTAGGTTAAGAGAACATGCAGGTGGTTTCTCATGCGGCCTGCTACTTTTCCCTCTTATAAAGGTGTGCACGTAGAAAATTTAAATGGCAGCATTAAAAAAAGATCAAATAGAAGAAAGTCTATTAATGTTAATGTTTTTATTCATCAGAGCACAAATAAAAAACACAAGTTCACCTAAAGTCTCCAAAAACTCAAAACCTGATAAAAATGAACACTGAGCAAAACTCAAACGTCTCATTTTGTGCCGATGAACTCTGCCGTGACCACTAGAGGGCGCCATCGCCGTATAACTGAGTGGACGCTGCGACTGTGGTCAGCTACGTTTAAGTGGTGTTACATGGAGAGAAAGCAAGTGAAGCGCAACAGAAGCCAGCTACAATCAGATTGACAGACTTTAAACTGGCACACCAACACTCTGCTTGTCCTCCTTCATTACATCCACGAACCTCCTTTCGGGTCCTCTTTTCCTCCTGTCTGGCAGCTCGAGTCTCAATTATACCTTTAAAATCATGAGAATAAAATCAAAGTGTGAATGAGAGTTCCCGATAATCAGATTCTATAGAAAACATGGAGACTGTAGAGTATTTACACTGAATATGTTCATTTGTTCCCTTCAATAAAAATCAATCAGTTCATCAAATAAAATCAGTCGTTGATCGACTCGGTTTGATTGACAGGACAGAGGTGCAGAGTTTTTACCACCATCATTCTTACAGGGACAGAAGAATGGGTGGAGTTTGTGAATGAAGGAGCAGCCAGTAAAGGAGTTGATAAGACCTTCAGCACCTACATCATAAAAGGAGACCAGACCCTCCTCATAATCCATGAACATCCCCACCATCTCAGGACCAGACTGAAGACAGAGGGAGACTGGAGGACCAGCAAGAGCTCTGTATTCATTTCCATTTCTCCCACACAGTCCAGAAACCATCCTGAGGACAGTGGGATTTTTCCCTTCCTGTTGATCGACTCTCTGGCCACTCCTAAAGTCCAGGCAGTCTTTCCTTTAACCTGAACCTCAAAGTAAAATCTGCCTGAAGAGAAACTCTGCTTTCCTAAAACATTAACACAGTAAGAAATTCTCTCTGTGTTGTCAGGAAGTTTCTTCTTCACATCACTATGATGCACTTGTTTTCTATCATCAGACAGGATGAGTTTAGAATTTGTTGTATCAGGATCCAGAGTCACATCCACTGCATACTGCTGGCCCCTCTTCAGCTCAGCCTTAAACAGCTTCTTCTTCCTGAGTTTCCTGAGTGTCTCCTCCAGCTGAGCCACAGCTCCCACCACAGTCCCCTCATATGATGGTGGACGGATGCTGACTCCTCTCCAGTCCTTGGTGGGTGGAGCAGCTTTCAGGGACGAGAAGCTTTGGAGTAGGTGGAGGTGGTCTTCAGAGCGTGAGAGCTGCTCCACCTCAGATCTTCTCTTCATCAGCTCAGAGATTTCCTGTTCCAGATCTTTGATGAGACCTTCAGCCTGTTTCTCTTTTGTTTACTGTTTGTCTTCAATCTCCTTTATGAGCTCCTTCAGGCCTCTATTGACAGACTTCTTTAGAGCTGTAAAGACCTGAACACCTTCTGCTTTCGGTCTGTCTGCAGCACCTTTACTCATCTTCACTGACTCCTTGATCTGCTGAATCTTCAGTCGTCTCTTCTGGATCATCTGCTGAATTTCAGCCTCTGTCTTCTCCAGCTCTGCCTTCTTTCCTTCATATTCTTCTCTCAGAGGAACAAACTCATGGTTCTTGTGGTCTGAAATAGAGCAGCGTGCACAGACATGTGTGGTTGGTGTTACAGAACAGCTCCAGAGGTTTATCGTGCTTCTTACACATTCTGCCCTTCAGGTTCTCCACAGCATCAATCAGCTGATGTCTTTTCAGGCCTTTCTTTGTCAGATGAGGCTCCAGGTGAGTCTGACAGTAGGACTCCTGACACACCAGGCAGGACTTCAGGGCCTTCAGTCTGGTTCCAGTGCAGACATCACAGGGACCTTCTCCTGGTTTGGTAGCTTGTTGCTCTGAGCTGCTGCTGCTGGCTTTCTGCTGAACTTCACATTTGAACTGAGCGACCACCTCAGAGAGCAAAGTGTTGACCCTCAGATGAGGTCTAGTGTTGAAAGTTTCATTACACATGGGACACTGACACCTCTTATTCATGTCCCAGTACTCAGTGATGCAGTTTTTGCAGAACTTGTGTCCACATGGTGTGCTGACTGGATCAGTGAACACATCCAGACAGATGCAGCAGACATGTCTGCACTCTGACGGAGAAAGAAAAAGAAACACTTTTTTTTTAATTCACAAAAAAAAGAAAAGAAAAAAGTGTCAGGTTTGTACTCTTTACATGTGTCGGTCAGCAGTTAGAGTTACTATCTATCTACTGCGATAGGATTTATATTCCTGTAAAAAGCAGAGTGATGAGCAATGACCAAAACTGCAGGTGAATATAAAAAGTGTGTAAATCTCCAAAATGACTCCATGTAGTCACCTGAGGTGACTGGCATATTATCAACCTCTGATGGTTCTTAAATAATGTGTAAAGTACTTTCTGGTCCCAACAATTTAATAGCAAAATCTACAAAAGTTTAACTTATCCTTCTTAATTAAATTTTTTTAGAGTGTTACAAACTATAAACGTTTCCTTCTCTGTGTTATATTCAGAGTACACATCCATTAGTTTATTTGATGCGTGACATACTTTTATAACATACCACTTTACAATAAATAAATGTTTTTCAAATTAAAGCACATATTTATTTTGAAAATGACTCAGAACATTTTATTAAGGATAAAGGAAGCAGACAATAACCTTGTGTTCTTCTGTGATGTTAGTGTTGGATGAAGGGAGCAGTATCCTGTCGGCAAAGGATCAAATGCAAACACATGACACTACAGAATGAAGTGAATGTGAGCCTTTAATGGCTCATGCAAACAGGAAGAGTGGATAATAAAAGCCAGAAGAGTCAAGAAAGGAGTAATTAAAAAGAAAACACAGCATGAAACATCACAGCAACACTGATGAGGCTACTTCTTCTAAATACTAAAAATGTCTTTCTTACATAAGTGGAAGTAAAAGGATATTGAACGTAGTCTGTGGGCAGTTGGCAAACCTTTGCAGACAAGTCTGTGTTTTCTATGCAAACTGCAGCGAGCTCGTCAGCCTGCAGACACCAAAGCGAGGGAGCTTTTCAGTGCAGCACCAATTTCACCAGAAGACTGCCAGTGAAGGAATCCACATTCTTCCATAGTGACCAGTGGTTACCAAGAAGTCATAAGCTGATGTCGAGGCCTGTTTGACTGCAGTGTAAATGATCCATATTCCAGTGTTACACTGTGCATTTTTAAAATGTTGCCTCACCGCCTTCCCTGGTGGGTGCTCTATCTCTACACATTTCAGAATAATTAATGAAGATATTTGTTAGTAAGGTGTGTTTACAGATTTAAGTCTTCAGCAGAAAACTGAGCTGATGGTGGCTCACAACAGCTGATTAATTCATGTGGCTGTAGGATGAGCTCTTTGGAGGTCCTGCTGAACTCCTTCATTTGCAGCCATCCCTCCTTCACCTGCACAAACACCCTGATTAGAGTCAAGCAGCTCAGTGTTCTTCTGTCTGCTGGATTTCTGCCCCCTGCTGGCCTGGAGACAGATGACAACAGAGAGATCAGAGTGACAGCATCACAGGCTGAGGGCTTCATTCTCAGATACAAACACGTGTTCAGTACCTGACAGTAGAAATAAAGGGCAGTGATCACCAGCAGCAGAGTCAGCGGTAGGATGAGCATTGTGATGAGAACTGTGAAATCTGTTGGAGCTGATAAAAACACATTCATCTTTGTATTAAAGTGAAAATAGTAGGATAAAAAGGAGAAACAAGAACGTAATAGTGTGGTAATTTCTAAGTTATTACCATTCAATTAATGTTGGTAGTTTCTTCTTGATGCATTCTCAATCATCCAGGAAAGTAAATCTCCAAAAAGTTGATTCTGTTCATCTGGACGTAGCGTTTTATGGGAGAAACGTTTCTTCACTCATCCAAGTGACTTCTTTAGTTACTTCAGTTCAGTTTGTACATGGAAGAAGTGGAAAAGAGGGCTTTGCTATCCTACCCTGGAACACCACCAAGCCATTGGTTCAGATATGTGGATGACACCTGGGTGTAAATCAAATCTCAGGACGTACCACAATTCACGGATCACATTAACTCGGTGGACCGACAAATCAAATTCACCATGGAGGATATGAAAGTGGCAGGTTAGCCTTCTTAGACTGTGAGATTTCCATCAATTCCATCAACATCTAAAAGCTGACGTGTACCGTAAACCTACACATACGGATCAGTATTTAAGGTTTGACTCTCATCATCCACTGGAGCACAAACTGGGTGTCATCAGGACGCTCCAACACAGAGCGAACACCATCCCCACTGACACAGCGGCCAGGGAGGCAGAAGAACAGCACATCAAGAAGGCCCTGAGTAAATGTGGTTATCCCAGCTGGACTTTTGTCAAAGCTGGAAAGGCACCTAAAGAAAGCTCTAGTCGATCCAGGAGAGAAGGACAACCGCTGCCCAAGCGAAAACCTGTAGTGATCCCATATGTGTCAGGAGTATCGGAGCAGTTGAGACACATTTTTTCTAAACACTGGGTCTCTGTGGCTTTTAAACCCCAAAACACGCTGCACCAAAAACTGGTCCACCCCAAGGATTGGGTCCCCCGACACAAACAGAGTAACACAGTGTACGCTGTTAAGTGCCAGGAGGATTGCCAGGATTTATACATCGGGGAAACCAAACAACCTCTGGCGAAGCAGATGGTACAACACAGAAGAGATACCTCATCAGGCCAGGACTCTGCAGTCTATTCACACCTACAGGCCAGTGGACACTCCCTGTCCAAGGATGAGGATGTACACATCCTGGACAGGGAGGAATGCTCGTTTGAGCGCGGAGTCAAGGAGGTCATTTACGTGAAAAGGGAAAGACCATCTCTGAATCGAGGAGGGGGCCTAAGGGTACATCTTTCGCCATCTTACAATGCTGTGATTGCAGCCATTCCCTAACTCTCTATAAATGGTACTCATGGCCATTGATCAGTGGTCTTTGATCAGTGGGTTTTGGTCTGTGGTTGTTGATCAATGGTCATGAGAATTTGCATAATTAAGATTAAGGAACTATAAGTTTATAAGATTGGGGAAACCTGCAGTCAGCTGAGACTGAAGAAGTCACTTGGATGAGTGACGAAACGTTTCTCCCACAAAACGCTACGTCCAGATGAACAGAATCAACTTTTTGGAGAGGCTGGTAATTTCTGTGTAATAGGCAGAGCTTATTACAGAGCTGCAAAATGCTGAACTGCCTGTTTTTTTTATTAAAAACACGTGTTAGTTTCTGTGTAATAAACATAAATGGAAAAAACCCTGCAAAGAGCCAACTGCCAGTAGGTGGCAGACTGCTCACCCGAAAACCCTGGCTGATTGTGACCCACACCCATTTTCACACCGTGTATTTAGGTAGAGGATCATTAGGGGGTTCATGTCCCTCTTGGGTACACTCCCATAGGGCTTAAA
This sequence comes from Neolamprologus multifasciatus, assembly GCF_963576455.1. Taxonomy (NCBI): domain Eukaryota; kingdom Metazoa; phylum Chordata; class Actinopteri; order Cichliformes; family Cichlidae; genus Neolamprologus; species Neolamprologus multifasciatus. Next base: position 38,882,125 of record NC_140445.1, on the reverse strand, counting down.
TCTGTGACGCTCCACCATTTAAACTTAGAACTCGATAAGCTTCTCAGATGAGATGTAAAACATCTTCAGGAAACTTAAAAAAGTCCAGACGCTTTTATTTCCAAGCTCCTTAGATTTTGCAGCTCTGTTTCCTCATTGTTACACAGAAGCTACCACTAGTAATTGAGTAGTAATAACTTGGTAATAACTTGAGTGGTAATAACTTTATTATGTGGTAATAAATTACCACATTACATTCTTATTTACATTCTTGGATTTGATCATATTCTGCTGAAATGAAAACATTTAGTTGGAAAAATAATTAGCATATAACAAACCACAGCTTCTACGGGCTTAAAAAGAATTCAAACCGACAGATGTCACTGAAACATCAATTTTATCTGGCTAATGTGGATTCAGGTCATAAACGGTATCATCAAAAATTCTGACAACAAACTCAGAAATTCCAGCTTCCGACTTCAACTGGAATGTAACATATCCTTCAGGAAGCCAGGTGATGTGGTTCTTTGGGTCATCAACTCATCAACTCATCAAATCATCAACTCATTCAGTTTTCAAAGCTGAGAGTCTCTGCTTCAGCTTACCTGACAGAGTGACAGACAGCCTAACCAGTGGCGACAGATGGCCGCCCCTCCCTGAGCCTGGCTCTGCTGGAGGTTTCTTCCTGTTAAAAGGGAGTTTTTCCTTCCCACTGTAATCAAAGTGCTTGCTCATAGGGGGTCATATGATTGTTGGGTTTCTTTCTGTATGTGTTACTTTGGGGTCTACCTTACAAAACGACGCACCTTGAAGTGGCTGCTGTTGTGATTTGTTGTTGTATAAATAAAACTTAAATTTAAAGGAATGGTGAAATGACAACAACATGGTGGCACAGTAGTTAGCACTGTTGCCTCACAGCAAGAAGTCCCTGAGTTAAATTCTGCCATCGGACCACGGTCTTTCTGTCTGTCTGCATGTTCTGCCCATTTGTGCGTGGGTTCCCTTCCGGTACTCTGGCTACCTCTCACAGTTCAAATACATAGAGTCAGTGGAGTTAGCTTGATTGGTAACTCTAAATTGCCCATAGGTGTGAGTGTGAATGGTTGCTTGTCTCTTTGTGTTAGCCCTGCAATAGACTGGCGACCTGTCCAGGGTGTACCCTGCCTATTGCAAAAAGACAGCTGAGATAGACTAAAGCCCCCCTGCAGCCCTGACAAGGATAAGAGAATGGAATGCATTTCTTTTAATAGCTAACTGAGATTTCTGCAGAGATCTTGCATCTGTTTCTAAAAACTGTTTTGATTGCCGGTCTCTCACCTCTGACATTTGGGGCAGCTTTGAACTCCAATTATTTCTGATGGAACTCTATTCTCCTGTGCTGGGTGCACTTGTTTATCATCATCCCAAGTTTAACAAGGATTTCATTTCAAGACCTTTCTGTCTTTTTATCTGGGATCTTACCAAGATTTGACAGCATTCTAATTCCTGGGGTTTTTTATATTCACGTTTGCTGCTACCAAAAATGTCTTGTGAAAAATTTCCCTTATCTTATTGACTCTTGTAATGTTGTTCAATCAGTCAGGGATCCCACCCATGACCATAGACATACTTTGGATTTAGTTTTATCTTGTGGTCTGCAGCTCCGCGATATTGACATTTGCAAGCCCAACTTTTCTGGTCAGATGCCTGTTATAATCCAAATTTCTGCACCATGTCCCCGAGTTAAACCTCTTTTACCTGCGTGCAAATTCTGCATCATCCCTCCTGCTACTGCTGGACCTTTTTCTGCTGTTTATCAGAATATTGGTGCACTTCCCTTGGACAATTACTCCCTTAAGCTCAGCGCTGATCATCTGCTCACTTTGTTCAGCATGTTCTTGATGCTGTTCCTCCTTTTAAAACTAAGTACATTAGACCTAAAACAAATCCCTGGTTAAGCAATATCACTCTCAGAAGGACCTGCAGAAAAGTGGAAGGAAAATGGCAAAAAGATCAAAAAAGTATTAAGTATCAGACATCATCTCTAATAACTGTTACAGGCCCTGTGTCCAGTGTGAAGGTTACTCCAGCCACCTGTGGAAGCTTTTTACAGTTTTTGTTGATAAGGTTGCTACTACCAGGTCTAACTTTGCTTATAAATAAAAGGATTGATTGATTGATTGATTGATTGATTGATTGATTGATTGATTGATTGATAATTAGCTAAGACAGCTGGGTCATTTTCTCTAATGGTTACATTTTTACTTGAAAAGAAATGTATTAAGTCATTACTTGGTACCCATAAGGCATTCAAATGAATTAAAACTCTGTCTGGGTCTTTGATTGAATAATAAGCTGGAGTTGAGGGTTGCTACCACACCCCCCGCCTGTGCTAAAGGATTCTGACAATGGTATAACTCCATCAAAGCTCTGTATTACTTATTAAAAACAGAGGTTAGGACTTTTTAAACAGAAAGAACTGATCCAGATGTGCTATACTGGAGTGCCGGTTCTGCACATCAATAACAGAAAGATCTTTTCTTTATACTAGTCTAGCATTTGATTGTGCTAATATATGAATGCATGGCACTCTCGTGATGCACCCACACAAAAAAGATACAACTCAAGTGAGCATGTGCAATTGGTGCGAACCAGAACAGGTGTGATCAGTGTGGTCCAGTATCACATAGAGCTACAACAGGACCAAGGTATGTTTTAGTTCCTGCTGTCAGCTCAGGTTCTTCTCCCTCCTGTCCTGTTCTCTGTTCCCAAACAACCTGTTAACTAGTTTAATTATCCTACAGCCTTTGTGTCTGTACTTGTCTATGAACTTTGAAAGCTGTTAGGCTGAAGGAGTCCTTCAGGCTGGTTGGACATTGGCTTAGAGGATTTCTTAAGTTCTGCCATGTCGTGACTGCTGGAGACAGTCTGTTGCTAATCTTGCTGCTATCTTTCACAGCTTGATAAATCTCTGTCATATATGAAGTCATGGATGATATCATCAGTATGATTACCTGAACAGGTTAGTTTCAGGATTTGGTAAGAATAATCTGTTGTTGCACAACCCCTCAAAGGAGATGTGGATAGAACACACTCAGGTGTAATCAACCATGCAGATGTGCGTGAGGAGCGTTGCTTTTCTATAGAAACAGCTGAGCCACAGTCCAGATGTTCACAGAAAACAGCTGCTTCTTTCAGGGTCCAGGAATCATGAGAGCCACACAATGGTCTCCATCCTGCCACATGTTTCAACTCCAGTGTACCTGCACAGCGACTGGGTCCTCCTACCAGCCTGACATCATTATCTGAAGAGAAAGCAGAGACGAGCAGAGAGTCATCAGTAAAAGAATAAAGTGAGTTTGACCAGATCAAAGCTGCAGCTCCTCTCCTACCTGAGCAGGTGAGTCCAACAGCTTTACCAGGTGAGCAGCTGTTTCTAGCTGAGCTTGAGCTTCTACAGTCCAGGAGAGCAGACTCATGGCCTCCACACTGGAACTCTTTGCTCCACACTGGAGCCTCCACTTCTCCATAGAGCGCCCCCTGGAGGACCGAAGGAGGTCCACAGCCAAGCTCCCTACAGACCACCTCTGCATCCTGCTGGTCAAAGTCAGCTTCACACACTGAGGACCAGCTCTGGTTAGACTTCACCTCCAGTCTGCCTGAACACAGACTGGAACCATTCAGCAGCCTGACAGAGTCTGGAGACATCAGAGAAGATCAAACAGAGAGATCAGAGACAGCAGACACACAAGAAAAAGATGGCAGCAAACAACTATTCACTGATTCAATCTCAGCACAACTCAACATGACTTCATCATTAATAATAATAATAATGGATTGCATTTACATAGCACTTTTCTAGACACTCAAAGCACTTTACAATTCCACTATTCATTCACTCTCACATTCACACACTGGTGGAGGCAAGCTACAGTTGTAGCCACAGGTGCCCTGGAGCAGACTGACAGAAGCGAGGCTGCCATATCGCGCCATCGGCCAACACCAGTAGGCAGTAGGGTGAAGTGTCTTGCCCAAGGACACAACAACCAGTACAGACAGAGCTGGGGATCAAACCGACAACCTTCCGGTTACAAGAGAAGCTTCACAACCCCCTGAACCACGGTCGCCCCCATTAACAACAGAACACATCTTTATAACAGCACACACTGGAGACATGTTAGCATGACAGTTAGATGTCATAATAAAACAGCTGTAGTTGCAGACCCAGCCTACTGGTTCCCTTTGTGGATGTGTAGTATTGTCCCTTTTTCTTGTGGAACCAGTAAAATTGGTGCAGCTGATGCAGGGACATGACATGGCCAGTGAGACAAATTTGTTGACATATTATATTTTATGTTTCTTTATTTTCCTTTTGGTGGTGATGGTGTATTGTCTGTCTGTGTAAATGCTCATTTGATGGTTTTATTCACAATTCTCCTTCCTATCTTTGTCTTGCCTTGAATATTGTTCTATGAACCCAGTACCCAAAAAGAGACGGTCTGAATCTCTCATCTTCTGAGTAGTTTCCACTAGGCAGTGCACAGCTAGAATAGAGCCAGGGGGTGATGGGACTCGTACTGTTCCAACTCCTTCTATCTTCCCTTTTTATTCAATTCTATTTTTTTAAGCGCCAAAAAAAGTGCCACTCCCACCCACACTACCAACCAGGATCCACAAGGAGTAGTGGAATCTGCCACGATGACAATATCTCGTACATCAAAACTTTTCTTGTTCTTTGAACACCACTGTCATTCCTGCAACAATGCTACATATTTCTCTACCTTCCACCTCACACAAAAGGGTTTGTAATCATTTATTATCCTGTGGTGGGGCGTGGTCTGCGGTGCCGTGCGGACGCACCTGCACGGCATCCGCAATCACGCCCGCCGTGTTAAAACACGGGGACTCAGGGGTCGGTGTTGTGTGGTCGTGAGATGTAAATAAAAATGGCTCTGAACGATACTCCGTGGTCCAGCCGTGCCTTATTCTTGCCACATTGGTGCCGAAACCCAGGAGGCAGCACGGCGGGTCCGTATCGGAGCCAGGAAATGGAGGAGCTGGCCCAGAGGGTGGCCGAAATGGCGGCTGCCCAGCGGGAGCAGGCGGCGGAGGTGCGTCGCCAGCAGGAAGAGCTGCAGGACCAGTCCGAGCGCCACCTGGAAAGGATTGGGGAGCTGGCGGCGCTGCTCTGGGCCTGGGCGCCACCCCCACAGGTGTGTCCCGAGGAAGCGGTGGAGGAGCTGCGTGAGGCACCTCAGCAGCCGGAGGTGGCAGATGAGGCGCGCGGGGATCTGCGCCTGCCGGAGGAAGGGGAACAGCCGGGTGAAGGGCTGCCCCTGCCGGGAGCGGCGGATGAGCCGCTCCAACCGGAGGTGGCAGACGAGGCGCGCGAGGGTCTGCGCCGGCTGGAGGAAGAGGAGTCGCGGGAGGGGCTGCTGGAGCCGCTCCCGCCAGCGGTGGACGAGCCGTTCCCGCCAGCGGTGAGCGAGCCGCTCCCGCCAGCGGTGGACGAGCCACTCCCGCCAGCGGTGGACGAGCCGCTCCCGCCAGCGCTCCCGCCAGCAGTGGACGAGCCGCTCCCGCCAGCGCTCCCGCCAGCGCTCCCGCCAGCGCTCCCGCCAGCGCTCCCGCCAGCGGTGGACGAGCTGCTCCCGTCAGCGGTGGACGAGCCGCTCCAGCCGGAAGAGGTGGAGAAACCGGGAGGGGAGATGGCGGTCCCCGTGCCAGGGGAGCCTGCTCGACCTGTGCCCGAGGTCGAGGATCGAGCTGCCCTGGAGTGTCAGATGCACCCGGTAGTGAGCCCCTCCTGGGGCCGGCGGGGTCGTGCCGGCTTGCCAGGTAGCCGGCCTCCGGACCAGTTTTGCCGCTGCTGCTGGAGGCGTGGCCGACCCCCGGACAAGGCTCGCCGCCATTTGAGGTGTGGGCGGCCTCCGTAAGGGACTTTGCTCTGTTCCAAGGTTGGGAACCGGTGGGGTAGGGGAGTAGGTTCGGCCGGATGACTCCCCGGCCTCAATCGGGCGATGGGGGTGTGTGGTGGGGCGTGGTCTGCGGTGCCGTGCGGACGCACCTGCACGGCATCCGCAATCACGCCCGCCATGTTAAAACACGGGGACTCAGGGGTTGGTGTTGCGTGGTGGTGAGATGTAAATAAAAATGGCTCTGAACGATACTCTGTGGTCCCGCCGTGCCTTATTCTCGCCACACATCTACTCTTTGTGCTCCCACAGTATCCTAATTACTTATGAATGTGACGTAGAATGAAAGTAGAGACATGAGGAATCACTGGATGTTTCATATCATCATGCACAGCTAATTAATTAAGCCTTTCCCCAACTCTGAAAAATTAATTCTTGATTACTAGACCAAACTTATAGAGATGACTGCTTTCCTTTCCTCCCATTCTGTATTTCAAACCAGATATTTCATCACCAAACCTTTTTAATAGTTAATGATGGCACGCCTTGCATCTTGTGTATCAAAGGATAAACACCAACCATCCAACGTCGCCTGAAAGCTTTTAATATATTTTTCAAAAGTATTTGTTGATATATTTAGGCCACTTCATGGCCCAACATATCCTGGACTTCATAGCGCAGCGGTGGTGGGTGTGGATAATTTTGCGGAAAAAACGGCAGACAGCTGAAGCGGAGCGGCCGAAGAGTAAACTTTCAAAATTAAGTACCGAATATTATGTCACTTATTTATGTGCGAATGTTAAATAACAAAGAACATTAAAAAATTACTGTTGGCCACATGTCGGCAAAGTTATGTGACATTAGCGATGTTTGTACTTTCTGCGTTAACTTGGTTTTAAAGCCTTTAAAATATATACCGTTCAATAGTTGACATTAATCTTACAGAGAATGTGATGATTTTATGGATAATTAAAGTCAGTCATATATCCACACACACAAAAAGCTGAACGTCAGTGATGCTGCTCGGTTTGCAGTCCTGAATATCACGGCACAAGCAGGATCCACTGCACTGTTAATGTTAGCTATGTTATATTGCTGCCTCTGTTCGGTGGTGTCGAGCCAAACGGACTTTAACATGTGTTTGAACGAGCTGACGGTTCACTCGTTAAGCTGAAAGAAAGATGCTTTAATCACAGCAGTCACACATGTGACCACTGTACCATCTGGGAACTCTTCTTGTTTAGCACTCGTAATAACACAAACACTAAATCCTCCTCCTCTTGTGCTGTTTTGTAGCAGTGTATACACCTGAGACTGTCACCTGTCTGTCTGTCCTGCACTCTCTCTCTGTTTCTTTCTCTCTGATTGTGGAATAAAAGTATGAACATGTATTTATAAGTTACACTTGTGTTTGAATCCTGCAGCTTATCACACATTTGATTTCCATGTGTGACAACTGCAAGTGTCCAGAGTGAGGACAGACTGAGGGACCCACTGCTGCACATCATCTGTGAGGTTTTGCACCCCTGATGATCCACCAGGACAAACTCAGCAGTGTGTGAGGAAGAGGAGGAGGAAGAGCCAGCAGCAGCTGACAGATGGAGAGAATAGACAGACTGTTCCCTGTTTGTGAAGGACTGCTAGGAAAGTTTAACATAACTAATTGTCTGTCCTGAATCAGTCTTATTAGGTAATGTTCAAATAATTTTATCATTCCAGTGTTTTCAGTGTGGGAGAAAGTACTCAGGGCCTTCAAGTTACACACTATGAAAGGCAGCAACAAGTTTAATATTCAGAAACCTAAAGTATGTATCAGCAGCAGAATGGAGATAAAAATAAATGTTTGTTTCAGTTCTATGAAGCTTTGAGTATTTTGGATTAGTAGTACTGCTGTGTTTGTTGCAGTGAAGGTTACAAATGATCTTCTTATGGCCTCTGACAGTGGACTCATCTCTGTGCTTGTCCTGCTAGACCTCAGTGCAGTGTTCGATACTGTCGATCATAATATCCTATTAGAGCGATTAGAACATGCTGTAGGTATTACAGGTACTGCACTGCAGTGGTTTGTATCATATCTATCTAATAGACTCCAAGTTGTTCATGTAAATGGAGAGTCCTCTTCACACACTGAGGTTAATTATGGAGTTCCACAGGGTTCAGTGCTAGGACCAATTCTGTTTACACTATACATGCTTCCCTTTGGCAGCATCATTAGAAGACATAGCATACATTTTCACTGCTATGCAGATGACACCCAGCTCTATCTGTCCATGAAGCCAGATAACACACACCAATTAGTTAAACTGCAGGAATGTCTTAAAGACATAAAGACCTGGATGGCCGCTAACTTTCTGCTTCTTAATTCAGATAAAACTGAGGTTATTGTACTCGGCCATAGAAATATGGTATCTAACCAGATTCTTACTCTGGATGGCATTACCTTGGCCTCCAGTAACGCTGTGAGGAACCTAGGAGTCATTTTTGACCAGGATATGTCCTTCAACGCACAAAACAAATATGTAAGACTGCTTTCTTCCATTTCCGCAACATCTCTAAAGTTAGAAATATCCTGTCTCAGTGACGCTGAAAAACTAGTTCATGCATTTATTACTTCCAGGCTGGATGACTGTAATTCATTATTATCAGGATGTCCTAAAAACTCGCTGAAAAGCCTTCAGTTAATCCAAAATGCTGCAGCAAGAGTCCTGACAGGGACTAGAAAGAGAGAGAATATTTCTCCTGTTTTGGCTTCCCTTCATTGGCTTCCTGTTAAATCCAGAATTGAATTCAAAATCCTGCTCCTCACATACAAGGTCTTAAATAATCAGGCCCCATCTTATCTTAATTACCTTGTAGTACCATATCACCCTATTAGAGCACTTTGCTCTCACACTGCAGGCTTACTTGTTGTTCCTAGAGTATTTAAAAGTAGAATGGGAGGGAGAGCCTTCAGTTTTCAGGCCCCTCTTCTATGGAACCAGCTTCCAGTTTGGATTCGGGAGACAGACACTATCTCTACTTTTAAGATTAGGCTTAAAACTTTCCTTTTTGCTAAAGCATATAGTTAGGGCTGGACCAGGTGACCCTGAATCCTCCCTTAGTTATGCTGCAATAGACGTAGGCTGCCGGGGATTCCCATGATGCATTGAGTTTTTCCTTTCCAGTCACCTTTCTCACTCACTATGGGTTAATAGACCTCTCTGCATTGCATCATATCTGTTATTAACCTCTGTCTCTCTTCCACAGCATGTCTTTCATCCTGTCTTCCTTCTCTCACCCCAACCGGTCGCAGCAGATGGTCGCCCCTCCCTGAGCCTAATTCCCTGAGTTTTTCCTTCCCACTGTCGCCAAAGTGCTTGCTCATAGGGGGTCATATGATTGTTGGGTTTTCCTCTGTACCTATGAAGCGCTTTGAGGGGACTTTTGTTGTGATTTGGCGCTATATAAATAAAATTGAATTGAATTGAATTGAATTAGATGGAGAGTCCTCTTCATACACTAAGTTTAATTATGGAGTTCCAGTGGAGTTCAGTGCTAGGACCAATTCTGTTTACATTATACATGCTTCCCTTAGGCAGTATCATCAGAAGGCATAGCGTACATTTTCACTGCTATGCAGATGATTTATTACTTCAAGATGTCCTAAAAACTCTCAACTCTGGATAGTCAGATAAGATATACCAGAACACCAATGTGCATTTTTAAAGGAACAGAAAGTGAAAGTCTACAACAAAGAGAGCACACAGTCATGGATAATATCTTCAACATAATTACCTGAGCAGGTGAGTTTCAGGATGTAGTCAAGCTGATCTGATACTGCACAATCCCTATTGGACAGAGGAGTTTTGGACACAATACAGGAAGACCTGATCAACCACACAAATTTGTATGAGGAATGTGCCGCTTCTATAGAAACAGCTGAGCCACAGTCCAGATGTTCGCACACAACAGCTGCTTCTTTCAGGGTCCAGGGATCAGGATAGTACCCCATTGGTCTCCATTCTCTAAGATGTTTTATCTCCAGTGTACCTGCACAGCGACTGGGTCCTCGTACCAGCCTGACATCATCAGACTCTGAACAGAAAGCAGAGTCATCAATAAACAAATAAAGTGAGTTTGAGCCACATCAAAGCTGCAGCTCCTCTTCTACCTGAGCAGGTGAGTCCAACGGCTTTGCCAGGTGAGCAGCTGTTTCTAGCTGAGCCTGAGCTTCTACAGTCCAGGAGAGCAGACTCATGGCCTCCACACTGGAACTCTTTGCTCCACACTGAAGCCTCCACTTCTCCATAGAGCGCCCCCTGGAGGACCGAAGGAGGCCCACAGCCAAGCTCCCTACAGACCACCTCTGCATCCTGCTGGTCAAAGTCAGCTTCACACACTGAGGACCAGCTCTGGTTAGACTTCACCTCCAGTCTGCCTGAACACAGACTGGAACCATTCAGCAGCCTGACAGAGTCTGGAGAGATCAGAGAAGATCAAACAGAGAGATCAGAGACAGCAGACACACAAGAAAAAGATGGCAGCAAACAACTATTCACTGATTCAAACTCAGCACAACTCCAACATGACACTGGAAACATGTTAGCATCACAGTTAGATTTCATAATAAAAAAAAGCTGTAGTTGCAGCCCCAGCCTACTGGTTTCCTTTGTGAATGTGTAGTATTGTCCCTTTTTCTTGTGGAACCAGTAAAATCGGTGCAGCTGATGGAGGGACATGACATGGCCAGAGAGACAAATTTGTTGACATAATATATTTTACGTTTCTTTATTTTCCTTTTGATGATGATAGTGTATTATCCATCTATTTAAGCGCTCATTTGATGGTTTTATTCACAAATCTCCCTCCTGTTTTCGTCTTCCCTTAACATTTGTTCTGTGAAACCAGTGCCCCAAAAGACACGGTCAGATAGAAAGCAGCAAGATACACAGGGCTGTTTTTTTTTTTTTTTAAAATAAAGCAGCCAACTATTTCTCCAGGCTAATTGATGGTCTTCTAAATTTGTAATATACAATTTCCTCTCCAGCTTATGAGTTATCTGCTTTAAGGTCTGCATTTGAGAGTTTATACCTGGAAGTCAAGTACAACCTCAATTCCCAATGAAGTTGGGACATTGTGTAAAATGTAAATAAAAACAAAATACAGTGGTCCTTTCCAACGTATATTCAATTGAATACACTAGAAAGACAAGATATCTGTCTTCAAACTGACAAACTTTATTATTGTTTTGTGTTATTTTGAATTCGATGCCTGCAACCTGTTCCAAAAAAGCTGGGACAGGGGCAGCAAAAGACTGGGAAAGTTGAGGAATGTTCAAAAAACACCTGTTTTGAACATTCCACAGCTTAATTGTCATGGTATAAAAGGAGCATCAACAATAGTCTCAGGTGTTCAGAAGCAAGTATGGGGTGAGGTTCACCATTTTGTGAACAACTGAGTGGACAAATTCAGCAGTTTAAGAACAATGTTTCTCAATAAACAATTGCAAAGAATGTAGGGATTTCATGATCAACTGTCCATAATATAATCAAAAGATCCAGAGAATGTGAAGAAATCTCTGCACGCAAGATGCAAAGCCGAATACCAACACTGGATGCCCGTGACCTTTGATCCCTTAGGTGCATTAAAAACCGACATCACTCTGTAAAGGATATTACCCCATGGGCTAAGGAATACTTCAGAAAACCATTGTCAGTTAACCCAGTTCATCGCTACATCTACAGTGCAAGTGCAAGTTAAAACTCTACCATGCAAAGCAAAAGCCATATATCAACAACACCCAGAAACACTGCCAGCTTCTCTGGGCCTGAACTCATCCGAGATGGACTGATGGAATGTAAATGTGTGCTGTGGTGTGACAAGTCCACATTTCCAATTGTCTTTGGAACTCATAGATGTCGTGGCCTCTGAACCAAAGAGTAAATGGGCCACCCGGATTGTTATCAACGCAAGTTTAAAAGCCAGCATCTGAGATGGTATTGGGGGTGTGTTAGTGCCCATGGCATGGGTAACTTGCACATCTGTGAAGGCACCATTAATGCTGTAAGGTACATACAGGTTTGGGAGCAACATATGCTGCCATCCAAGCAATAGATTTTTCACAGACCTGCCTTCTTATTTCAGCAGGACAATGTGAAGCCACGTTCTGCATGTGTTACAACAGTGTGGCTTTGTAGCAAAAGAGTGCAGGTACTAGAGTGGCCTGACTGCAGTCCAGACCTGTCTCCCATTTAAAATGTGTGTCACATTATGAAGCTTCTGTCCTGTGCCACATCATCAATAAACACTAGTGTTCCACTGCCACTGGCAGCTATGGATGCCCGAGCCATCACACTGCCTTTGCTGTGTTTTACAGATGATGTAGTATGCTTTGGATCATGTTCCATGCCTTCTCCCTTCTTTTTTCTCACTGTCATTCTGATAGAGGTTGATCTTGGTTTTATCTGTTAAAAGTATGTTTTTTCATGTTTTTCTATTCTTGAGGCATATTAGTGGCTTGCACATTGCAGTTAACCCTCTGGATTTAATTTCATGCAATCTTCCCTTTATGGAAGACTTATATATCCATACGCCTAACTCCTGGAGAGTGTTGTTCCCTTAGTTGGCTATCGTGAAGGCAGGGCTCTAGACTAACTTTTTGCCACTGCACAGGGGACCTTTGGGCAGTGCATTTATCGCGGCATATAATGTGTGTTTTAATTGTGTGTTTCAGTTCGAACGCGGCCGTGACTCTGGCAGATGAGCTGAACACTTTCTATGCTCGCTTCGAGGCTGCAGCTAAGGACTCCAACGATGCTAGTGCTAGCGGCGCTAACGGCTGCAGACAGGAAGATACTGCCAGCACCGGAAACGTGCTCGTCATCTCCGAGCATGAAGTAAGGAGAGCCTTCAAGAGAGTGAACACCAGGAAAGCAGCAGGACCAGACGGCATCCCTGGTCGTATCCTCAGAGACTGCGCATACCAGCTAGCTCCTGTGTTCACTGAGATATTCAACATCTCTTTATCTCAGTCGGTGATCCCCACATGCTTCAAAGAGTCCATCATTGTTCCTGTCCCAAAGAAACCCCACCCTGCTTCTCTCAATGACTATTGCCCTGTAGCCCTCACCTCAGTAGTGATGAAGTGCTTTGAACGCCTGGTCAGAGACTTCATCATTTCTTCACTACCAGACACACTGGACCCACTACAGTTCGCTTACCGTCCAAATCGTTCCACAGACGATGCCATCTCTCATGTCCTCCACACATCACTTACTCACTTGGACACTAGAAGGGGGAATTATGTTAAAATGCTCTTCATAGACTACAGCTCTGCATTTAATACCATAATTCCCTCCACACTCACCACCAAGCTGGAGCATCTGGGACTCAGCTCATCTATGTGTCAGTGGATCTCCAACTTCCTAACTGGCAGACCACAGGCAGTAAGGATGGGCAGACATGTCTCAGCCTCCATCACTCTCAGCACTGGAGCCCCCCAGGGGTGTGTTCTGAGCCCCCTGCTGTACTCTTTGTACACATATGACTGTGTGGCCACTACCAGCTCCACCACCATCATCAAGTTTGATGACGACACCGTCGTGGTGGGCCTGATCTCTGACAACAACGAGACGCCCTACCTGAAGGAGATTAGGAATCTGGAGAACTGGTGCCAGAGGAACAATCTCCTTCTGAACGTCAGTAAGACAAAGGAGTTGATAGTGGACTTCAGCACTAAGCATCAACGAGTGCCCAGTGGAGAGAGTGGACAGCTTCAAATACCTCGGAGTTCACATCACGCAGGACCTGTCATGGTCCTGTCACATCAACACCGTGGTGAAAAAGGCCCGTCAGCGTCTCTACCACCTCAGACGCTTGAGAGACTTCCGACTGCCCCCCAAGGTGCTCAGGAACTTTTACTCCTGCACCATAGAGAGCATCCTGATGGGAAACATCTTAACCTGGTTCGGGAACAGCACCATGCAGGACAGACGAGCTCTACAGAGGGTTGTACGTTCAGCTGAGCGCACCATCCGCTCAGAGCTCCCTGACCTGCACTCAATCTACAGCAGGCGGTGCTGGACCAAGGCCAGGAAGATCGTGAAGGACCTCAGCCATCCCAACAACGGACTGTTCTCTCTGTTGAGGTCAGGAAAGCGATTCCGCTCCCTGAAGACCAACACAGAGAGACTGAGGAGGAGCTTCTTCCCACAGGCGATATGGTCTCTCAATCACACCACCACACAGTACTGACCCACACATATAGTTCTTACACACACGCTGGACATTCTGGACATTGTTTTCACTTCATCACTTAAACCACTTTAAGCATATTTGCACTGCACAAGACACTATATAATGTGGATTGCACAACACTGGACATTATATTCCTCATTTCCAGTTAATACTTGTACAGCTGCTGTTATTGTGTGTGTATATATATATATATATATATATATATATATATATATTCATACATTCTTATATATTTCTATATTGTGTATTTTGTTGTACAGTTATTTTATTTTCAACTTTAATTTATATATTTTATCTTATTCTTTCCCAGCTAAATTTACCCTTCATTCTAATTTGTGTTGTACAGTTATCTCATTCTTAACTTAATTTTTATATTTTATTTTATTTTATTCCTTCCTGGTTAAATTTACCCTTTTTTATTTTCATATTTATTCATAGTCTTTTCTTTTTTCTTTAGGTCATGAGCAGTTGTCTAAGCATTTCACTGCATATCGTACTGTGTATGACTGTGTATGTGACAAATAAAAATTTGAATTTGAATTTGAATTTATTAGCGCCAGTCACAAATGCAGTATTGCCGGCCATGATCTTTCCACACTCACAACAGTAAATGCAGTGCATCATGTTGTCAGATTTACTGTATCTTAGCCAGGGAAACTGGTCAAGCCACTTTCTTCAATATGTATACACTTTTAAATTAATTCCCCCCTGGGCTTTAGCTTGGAGTCTATCATTTTTTGGCTTTTTATAGCATATAACTGCCTTAAAAATATTCTGCAGTGAATCAAAAACCGAAGAACACATTGAATCAACATATGACCATTACCTAATGCTGCTGAAGTGAAGCAGAGGAAAGTTAAAGAGGTTTTGCTAAGCGTTTTGCAATTTTGGCAATAAAAAAAAAAAACAGTGGCCGACAGCACTGTCCATGACTTGTGTGTAATCATTGACTGTAGAAAACATGGATGACGCGACAGCTCCCCAAAAATGAAGCCAAAACATCTCTATCGACCCCTGTGTCTGGCTGCACTATAGGTCATAAACCCTGCCACCTCCATGTTAGCGAATGGGACTGGGGTCAGACTAAAATAAATAAATTCTCCGTAGATAATTTTTTTTCAAAGATTCTTTCTTTTGTTATCAATAGTTCTCCTCATGCTGATTGATGTCCAAGGGTCATCATGTCCAAGGCGTCTCCGTTCCCATAAGTTTGATTCTAATTCCTACCGCGGTGATGTTAAATTGGGGTGAAACGTCATCATAACAGCTTTGACTGCTTTGACAGCTTCTGACTTGAAACTTGCGTATCTCTGTTCGGGAATAGCAGATAGAGCGTAGGCTCTGAGAGGAGGGCCAGCGTTTACGCTATGAAAACACGACCGAGTGTTTTAACCTGACAGCCTGAGGTGTTCTTCAGTAAACTGGACTAGCTGACAGAAGGACCCGAGGCCCCGCTGCACTTTTTCGGTAAGTTAAACGTGTTTGTAAGCTAATCCGTAACTACCGTAACTAGCTAAAATGAGCACTCGGCCGTCAGGGTTCGTTTAGCTAATCTGTACAGGTGAATGAATTTACTAAAGAAATCAAGAGAAACGCCCCGGGCTACTCAATCACTAATTACTGTTACTGTTGTAAGATGGCGCCGAGTATGGCAGCCTCGTCGCGAGCTCCCCCAAGCAACAGCTGTTTTTTGTGTTTAATTTTACTTTTCCTTTATTTTTTCACGAGTAGCACATGTCTCCTTGTGTACGACCGACAAACCTTACTGGACATAAAAGACGGACTTTCTCATCACTTTCCGGAGTTCAAGTTTTGCAACACGGACCCTCCGTTTGCAGACCCCCCATTCATCTCACCTGAGACGCCTTTGTTCTCTGGCCCTGGAGGCCGCAAACGCCGACGCAGAGGGAGAAGATCTGGCGTTCTAGTTCGACTGAGACGGCGCACTAACAGACCACCATTATCCAGTTTATTGCTGGCTAATGTGCAGTCTCTGGAGAACAAGCTGTGCAAGCTTCGGGCACGGATCTCATTCCAGTGAGAGATGCGGGACTGCTGCGTGATCTGCCTTACAGAAACCTGGCTATCGGATAAGGTACCGGACTCCGCAATACAACTACCGGGGTTCTCAGTGCACCGCGCGGACAGGTCACAGGATCTTACTGGGAAAAGCAGAGGCGGTGGTGTGTGTTTCATGATCAACAACAGCTGGTGTGATTAAGCGAACGTGCACGTGGTCAAATCCTTCTGCTCACCGAAACTGGAGTACCAAATGGTTGGGGTTTTTTTGTACTGTTTTTATCAATAAATTTCAGCAACAAAGGAAATACACCCATGTGTGTTGATTTCTCCCTAAGATGGCAAACTGAAACACAAGTTTCCTTGTGGCCCAGGAAACTAACCACTCCAAGTTGGTGACTTTTGGAGATTTATTTTCCTGGATGATTGAGAATGCATCAAGACGAACACAAAAGGAAGTTCACAGCTTTTAGCAGCCGCCCCCACACACACACACACACACACACAAACAAAGAGGCAGTTGGCAGTTAGAAATTAGCAATACCACCCAAAACTTGATCCCAAACTTGTGAGGTTTACTTGCAATATACTGCAGGGTTAGGGTTATACTGTGGGTTTCCCAGGTTTGCTGACCAGCAGTCATGTAGTGATGGAACCCTAGTAAACCCCGCAAGATGACAATTTCATTGACCTCAACAGTAAAGGAAGTTCACAGCTTTTAGCAGCTGCCCACCCCCACACACTAACAAAGAGGCAGTTGGCAGTTAGAAATCAGCAATCATTCACACACCCCCACTCCCCCACTTCTCAAGTAACAACCTAATTTACATATGAATTGATGCTAAAAGACTAGCCGATTTAGCTTCCACTTGGCTGACTGGGGTTAGAAAAGCCTGGGACTTCCAGTGTTAAGTGCCGGCCATTCTGGCTACCGAGGGAATTTACAGCAGTGATTATTACGACTGTTTACATTCCCCCACAAGCAGACACTGACCGAGCACTCAGAGAACTGTACAGCGCGATCAGCAGTGAGGAAACCGCACACCCAGAGGCGACGTTTATCACGACCGAGGACTTTAATAAAGGAAACCTGAAGAAAGTTTCACCAAAACTCCACCAACACATCCATTTCAAGACTCGTGGAGACAGGCTACTTGATCACTGCTACACCTCTTTCCGGGATGCGTACAAAGCCCTCCCCCGCCCGCGCTCCATTCGGCCAATCAGATCACCACTCCATCCTGCTCCTGCCCGCCTACAGGCAGAAGCTGAAACAGGAAGCTCCAACCCTGAGGGCGGTGCACAGTTGGTCGGACCAATCGTAGTCTACGCTGCGGGACTGTTTTGATCACGTGGACTGGGAAATGTTTCACGTGGCTGCTAATGACATTAATGAGTACACAGACTCAGTCTGCGGATTCATCAGAAAATGCGTGGAAGATGTCGTCCCATCCAGAACAACGGCGAGTCAACCGCAGGACCAGACGAGGCTGGACCAGAGGGCAACATAGCAGCTGCGGAACCAGAGGAAGACGAGGAGGCTGGACCAGGCGAGGCGGAAGACGAGGAGGCTGGACCAGGCGAGGCGGAAGGCGAGGAGGCTGGACCAGGCGAGGCGGAAGACGAGGAGGCTGGACCAGGCGGCGTGGATGAAGCTGTTGCAGGCGGCATGGATGAAGCTGCTGCAGGCAGTGGTGGAGCCGGTGGTGGCTGAACGGTCTCGCCAGAACCGTCAGCAGACATAAAGACGTGCTTGCTGGGTCCTCCTGGACCCCCAGGTGACGAGGCAAGAGACTGGACAGGCTCCTCGGGCCCTCCAGCTGACGAGGCCGCTGTAGGCGTGGATGATGAGGCCGCTCTAGGCGTGGATGACGTGATGGCTGAATGGGCCCCTCGGACCCTCCAGCGGAGACAGGTGGCTGAACAGGCCCCTCGGACCCTCCAGCGGAGACGGGTGGCTGGCCGGGCTCTCCAGAACCCCCAGCGGAGACAAAAAAGTGCTGGCCGGGCTCTCCAGAATCCCCAGCGGACACGAGGAAGGGCTGGCCGGGCTCTCCAGAACCCCCAGGGGACAAGGCAAGTGGCAGCGTGGGAGCCGCGGAGTGCTGGATGGGCTCATCTGAGCTTCCAGCAGGAGCTGATTTAGAAGTCCGAACGTCTGGCTGTGGGGTGGCGCGCCGGCGGCGCGATCGTCGTTTCTTCCCCGCAGACAGCTCCGACGGGCCGGGCAAAACCACATCCGGCCGGTGAGGCTGGCGCGGCTGCTCCGGGGTGGCTTTTGTCTGTTGCTGCTGGGCCAAGTCCAGTATTTCCAGAGCTCGCGCCGCCTCCCGGGCTTCTTTCAAATTGGCCAATAAGTCCAAACATCCTCTGACCTGGCGGAGATAGGAATTTCCTTCGAGGATTGCTTCAATAGCATTTATCCCCACAATCTTTGCCCTTGTATTAGAAGTGTGGGTTATCCACTCGACTAGGTATTGGACTTGTATCAGATCGCTCTCCCCGGGTAAGTCTGCTGGGTCCATGTTGTGGTCGCGTCGTTCTGTCATGAATCGCTGTGCGGCAGGCAGGAGTTGGACGCAAAATGCAGGCACTCAGGCACGAGGTTTAAACACAAAGAACTCAGCTTTATTTGCTAGCAGGGGAAAGTTATACAAAAGCAAACTAAACTCACAGTGAGACACAGGGAGATCCACACAGCATGAGGGACGATGCGACACTGACTCTTCTTCTTCTTTCTTACATTTGTACTGGTGGTTGGCAAACAATTGAAAGGTGCATTACCGCCACCAACTGGTATGGAGTATGGTCTGGAACGACGCTCAAAAAACCCCCCAAAAAACCCCAAAAACAAACAAAAAAAAAAAACATCCTCAAATCCTTCCAAACAGGTTCCCCTCTTTTAAAAACTGAAATAAGGCCCGATAACTTTTACTTCCTGATTCCTTTTGCAACAAATCAACAAGATCCAGTTTGAGTTTAAGGTTACTGAGATTTTGAACCAATTGTCTCCTCTCAACCTGATACCTCTGACACTGCAACAAGACATGTTCTACAGTTTCCTCTACCCCACAGTAATCACAATTTCCAGTACTATGTTTCCCTATCATGAATAACGTATTATTCAATCCAGTATGTCCAAATCTCAGTCTGGATATGATCACCTCCTCCCTCCTAGTCCGTCCTGCATTTCTCATTCCTCCCATCCTCCTTTGAATCTTATACAACCATCGTCCCTTCCTTTCCTCCTCCCACTGCTTTTGCCATCTGGCTCTCATAGCCTTACCATACTCCTTATCTCTGCTTGGCCAAAACTAACAGCCATGTCAACCATCCCATGTTTTATGGCCTCCTTTGCAACTCTATCTGCCTTTTCATTCGCCCATACGCCATAGTGTGTTGGCACCCACAAAAACACGACTGCAAGTCCCATCATGCGTATCCGGAAAAGTGACTGCTGAATTTCCGTCAAAACATCTGCTCTACTGTCTGAGTGACTATGCTGTAGACTGACCAATGATAAACTTGAATCTGAACAAATGACAGCATGTAATGGTCTCACGTCCTCCACCCACTGAACAGCTAATAATATTGCGATCATTTCCCCAGTGTACACAGAAAGCCCATCACTAATCCTTTTACCCATTTCCACCGAAAACTCTGGGACCACAACTGCAACACCGGTTTGACCGGTTGTGTTCTTTGAGGCGTCTGTATATATTTGAACATAACTATAATAGTGGTCAATGTAAACCTGTACCGCAAAGTAAATGCTTTATCCTCATGCTTCTTGTTCAACAATGTTAAGTCTACTGTAGCATCAGGAAGTAGCCATGGAGGTACTGCCGGTAACGGCACTCTGTGACTAATGTTTAACTGATCCAGATAAAATTCTGTTGCTTGTCTTCTCACAATCCATCCAAAGCTCTTCTTTTCCCTCCTTTCTTTCTCCCAGCAAGGTTTAAGTACTTCATGCGTTGGGTGATCCTGCCCGTGGCCCTGTAAATTAGCCCAATAATTAAGTATGAGCTGCTCCCTTCTCAGTCCCAATGGCATCTCTCCCATCTCCACCTGTAAAGCTGCTGTTGGAATTGTTTTAAATGCACTTGTGCAAATTCGTAGTGCCTGATATCCCCACCGCACTTTTCAGTTATTTGTTTGTAAAAAATGTTTGGAATCATGTATGATTTTCGTTCCACTTCTCACGTGTACACAACTTTGTATTGGTCTTTCATGTGGAATTCCAATAAAATTGATTTATGTTTGTGGCTGTAATGTGACAAAATGTGGGAAAGTTCAAGGGGGCCGAATAGTTTTGCAAGCCACTGTATGGACCTAACTGTAGAGGAGGACATGATAAACTGAGCCAGTAATCGAGTTCCTGTCTAACCTCGGTTAGGGTACTAACTGTTAAGTCAAATTGTTGAATGTGTCATTGTGGTTCTTAAATTTGTAAAGTCTTAGTTCAAACTATAGGATCAAGACATTCCTTTGTCCCCCTCCCCAGCCTCTCGAGGTTCTGGGGGGAGGCTATATCGTTTTATCACAAGCACATCCCTTGTGAAGATTCTGTTTGATGTTGCTTCCTGCTTTTATGACCCTTTTGGTGAGCAGGAGGTCACACAAACGCACCCCCATGACACACACAAACACATTCTTGCACATGCATACACGTGCACACACACACACACACACACACACACATACACACACACACACACACACACACACATAGTGCCTTGTCTTTGTAACCACTGGGGGGTTCTACGGTGGGAGGTGCTTGTGTTGTGTTGTATTGTGTACTGTAACTATCATGGGAATAAATAGCTGCGAGGGAAGCTGCTCTTTGAAGGATTTAGGCTTGAGACAGGTGAGGAGCGTGAGCTCCAAGAGCTGGTTCTGACCAAAACTTCCCTTGTTAGCAAAAAAAAAAAGCCGGTTGAAGATGTTCTGTCTTGTTTTCCGTTCTTCATGAGGAATAAGTCTCTAAACTTAAACCACAGACCCAACACTAACCAACACTGAACACAGGGTACGCTGGAGGAGCAAAAAGTTCTTATTGATTACGACAGCAATCGCATTTAGTCTGATTAATTTTGTCATAATATCCAGGGCATGGGAGATGCAACTAATAAGTCTTTGTATTAAGGCAAGATTCGACCCGCATCCTTGCAGGCCCGAGTCGACTGGCTACGTGACTGGCTGGATCGAAATGAAATCATGCTAAGACACGAAAACCCAGATGCTGAAAATAATTTTTCAGCACCAGAATAACAGCTGACAGCAGCTACCTGGGTCAGATACTGCTGCCAAGGGTTCCTGGAGTTTGTCTCACTAGACTATGGTTCCTCAATGGATGCTGGGCTGTGTTTGCCGCTGGGGTCTTAAACATCTGGCTGTGTTCAGTTCTTTCCCCTGTCGAATCAGATCTTTTGCTATGATCTTCGGGCGACTGTCACCCTTCCTGGCCATTGTGGGGCCTTTGCTCCTGGCCCTCTGTTTTGCCCCAGGATGGAGTCCTGGAGGACATGTTACCAGCTAATTGGACAGTTTATACCAGGGGTCGGCAACCTTTTTGATGATGAGTGCCATCTAAAATTTCCTCAGAAGTCAATGTGCCATATGATTGCATTAGCAATAAATTTAATAATGCTCTACATTAAGAGTTACACACTATATAGAACCACTTTATAGAATTATATTTGTTTGCAGATGTTGGCAGCTATCAGCGAATAGTTATCAGCTCTTTTGTAACAAACAAAAAAAAAAGACACTTTTTATCCATAACAAGAACTCCATAACAGCAAATGAACTGTACAACAGAAAACGCAAATGCTATTTATGGTCTCCTCACAACAATGATAAGAAAAATAAACTGGGCCAATATGGCATGTTTGTTAATACAGAAATACACATGTTGTTAATGTGATCTCTGGTCTCCCAATCAGAGACACAGGTCTCTGAGTGTCCAGCATTCAGATGGCTACCTGAGGACACTCTTCATGTGAGAGAAAATCTGCTCACACAGATATGTAGAACCAAATACTGTCAATAAGGCCTCTGTAATGTTCTGAAGACAGTTAAACTTGACAGGTATTGATGTCCAGCAGGTGAAAATGCAAGCTCCATGAACACGCACAGCTGTGGATTCCAGCTGTGTCTGTAGTTCTGCAAACCTTGACCCACAGAGTCAAGCTTTTCAGTTCAATCAGCTGCATTTCGATGTCCTCCTTGTCCAGGCAGTTAATGCAAGACAAATCCAGCTGCTCATTAAAGCTTTCTGGTTTGATCAGAAAAGAAAACATTGGTCCATACACCTGAAAGTCCCAAAAATGCATTGTGAATACTGTCCGTGTATTTCCGCGGTGCTGATGCTGTGCTGATGCCGTGATGCCGTCATTAAGAAGCAGCAGAACTAATGTGTCTATGTGAGCTAATTTTAATGCACCTTCTCAGATTAATTCACTGCGTGTCGTGCCCAGGGCTGGACTGGGACAAAAATATCGGACCGGGCATTTTGACTCGAGACCGGCCCATCAGCTATAGGAAAAGCCTTTGAAAGAAAACAAATGCTGTGGTGACAGTGATGTACACTGTCTTGTTGGTATATGTATGATTTCTATACGTTGTACGTCAGATAAAAACTTTGGTTGTAAGATTCAGATAATTATTTAATAAAAGCGAGACATTTTAAATGAGAGCAAGAAAGAAAAGTATTTCTTTGTGCCCCACCTCTCCCTATTGGGGCGATCGTGGCTCAAGAGTTCGCAGTTCGTCTTGTAATCGGAAGGTTGCCGGTGCGAGCCCCGGCTCGGACAGTCTCAGTAGTTGTGTCCCTGGGCAAGACGCTTCACCCGTTGCCTACTGGTGGTGGTCAGAGGGCCCGGTGGCGCCAGTGTCCAGCAGCCTCGCCTCTGTCAGTACACCCCAGGGCAGCTGTGGCTACAATGTAGCTTGCCATCACCAGTGTGAATGTGTGTGTGGGTGGATGACTGAATGTAGTGTAAAGGGGTCCTTAGGGACTGAGTTAAAGCGCTATACAAATACAGGCCATTTATCATTTTATCATTTATAAATGCCCTACCTGGCCCCCTGGCAAAACTTTGCTAGATCTGCCCCTGCACAGTTACCAGCTGTAAGCTACTTAGAAAAGGATCCTGGTGTTATTTGTCTCTCAGAAACAGTTCATAACTTCCCTTTAACTCATTCATGTCACCTAAAAGGTAAACCTGTTTCTCCATCACCTGTTCAGCTCTGATGATTCAGTAAGGACATCTCCTGGTTTCATCTGCATGTTTCCCTCTCACCACATATCCAAACTGATATCATGACCAGCAGCTTTACAGCTGTGTCTCCAGCAAACATCAACTGATACTTGAAATTAATATTAAATAAATTCTAACCACAGCTGATCAAGCTTAAATGCGCTGCTGTTGTTTAACGTGACATCCGCTGGTTTCCTCTTTCTGGCGCAAAGTGGGCGATAAACAAACAAGAGAGCCGATCAGCTGATTACTTCACTATCAGTAACATCATAGCACCGACCCAGCTGTATAGAAACTCCGTCATGCTAGCTAGCACGCAGTACAAGTTATTGTAACTGATTGTAAAAAGTTAGCACAACGAAAATAAACTCCACCTAAACTTGGTTTATATCTGACCCATTTAGACTGCAGGTCATAACTTCTTACCTGAAGTTCAGTTCACCTGATAGTCAGACCGGCGGCCGCCTCGAATCTCTCCTCCTGCGTCCCCTTTCCCTCATCCACCTGCTGGCCTCTGTGGAAGCTCCACCATCGTCACCACCAAACAACTGAGTTATTTTTACACATCTGCCAGCATCTGGCCAATCCACCACCTTTCATTGTTTATACCGTTACAAAAAAAAGAAAAAAAAAAACCCATCCGCCCATAAAAACGAAAAATCACCATTGGCCCACCGAGCAAATGCCTGGTATGCCTGATGGCCAGTCCAGCTATGGTCGTGCCATCAGTTAACCCTTTGCGTGCCAACTGTGTGCCCAGGGTTGCCGACCCCTGGTTTATACTCATGGGTAGTAGTTATAGGCTATGTGACATCAGCACTGGAGATTGGATCTCTTGGTAGGCCTTGGAACATTAGATTCAGATTTTATTGTTTACTGGTTTTGGAAAAATGTCATCCTTTCTGTGATAACTTAAATTCTACGTGTGGTGTCAGCTATAATACTAGCTCTACAGTTGTTTGTTAACCAGAAAATGTATACATAAGTGTCTAATAATGATGCCTGGGTTACACATCCTTCCTATAAACGCTCGTAGTGTAGTTTCTAAGATGGATATGATTAGAATCTGGGCCTGTTTAACTGGTGCTGATATAATTGTTGTTTCTGAGACTTGGCTATCCAAATCTATACTGCATTAAGACATGGCAATTGATGGATTTAACATTTACCGTTCAGTCTGTCACCTACCAGAAATCATTCTGGTAGGTGATTTTAATTGGAACTGGCTTTCTTCTGTGTCTGATGAAGGCACACTGCTTGCTTTTAAATCTAACGCAAATTATTCCCACATGCCTTGATCTCAAATCCCCAGATAAATCTTCTCTTATTGACCTTTTTTTTTTAAACTTTTCCATATCAGCAGTTTTTGTCAATGACCTGAGTGATTACTGCGTAGTTGGTGTTGTGAGAAACACTAAAATCTCACTCCCCAAGCATCACAGTATCACAAAAAGAAATTCAAAGCTTTTCAGTGAGAAATTTCAGGGGTTTTTTTTCAGTTTTTCATGTTATATTGACAATATCAGTTTAGCTTGGAAATATTTTCAGGAGAGTTTTATCTCCTTTGTGGACAAATCTTTGTCAGGTCAGTGTGAAAGGTTGGGACAGCCCCTAGTTCAAGTTCAATTCTGAATTGGTCGGTCTCCTACATAAAGGAAACCAGGCCTGGGCAGCTGCTAGAAAGTCTGGATCTGATGCTGATTGGCTATGTTTTTGTCAGCTGTGTAATCTGTTTACTTTCTCCATCAGGAAGGCCAAATGTGACTACTTTCTGACTTTGACCACTGACAGTCTAAAAGACCCTAGGAGGTTTTGGCAAACCAGTCTCTCTCTGCTAGCTCTTATTCCTCCAATCTACCTCCCTATTTAATTATTGACTCCACTCCTGTGTCAGACAAAACTGAAATGCTCAGTTGTTTTAACAAACACTTTGTTGCTTCTTGTTCTTTTTTTTTTAGCACAGTGTCTGATGGTAAAATTCTTGCATACAACTCTAATACTTTTTCCTTTACACCCTTTTGGTAGAAGAGGTATGTAAGACTTTGAAGAGCCTCGACACCAAAAAGTCGTCCAGTCCTGACAATTGTTCTCCTTTCTTCTTGCGCCTGGCTGCAAATATCAAAGCTGAGCCAGGGTCTTATATATTTATTTTTCTATACAACAGAGCACTTCATCAGAAATATGGTAGTGTGCCTTTGTACTCCCTCTACTGAAAGGTGGCGATTCTTCAAAATAATAATTACAGGGCAAATAATTGAATTAAACGTTATCTGGAAGAAAACAGTATCTTTATGCTACGTTATTTACCATTTATATCAACAGTATTTGACAAAATCTAGATGCATTGGTTCATTTTTATGGAGATGACACAATTATTTATTGTTGTGCTTGTACCATCGACATGATTTTCAAACAACTGCAGCTAGCTTTTGATAGTTTTTAGTCACATCTGAGTCAGCTCAGACTGGTTTTAAATGCAGAAAAAAACAAAGTCAAATTGTTCTCAAACAGTATTTCCTTTTTTTGTATCTGCTCAAGGCATTTCTATTGAAACTATTGCCCCATACAAATACCTAGGTATTATAATTGATGACTTTCCTTTAAGCCACACATTGACCACCTATTAAAGAAACCAAGGCTACAGTTGGGGTTCTTTTTTAGAAACATATCGTGTTTTCTTTCACCGTAAGGAAAAGTCTTGTTGCTGCCACTTTTTTTTTTTACTCCTCCTAGATTACGGTGACATAGTTTACATGAATGCCTCTGCTCATTCTCTTCATTTGTTGGATTCTGCCTGTCATGGGGCATTAAGATTTATAACTGGCTCTAAACATGAACACACCACTGTACTCCATATTCTCTCATTAACTGGCCCTTATTGGGCTTACACAGGATGGTTCATTGGTATCATTTTATTTATAAATCTATTTCTAGTTTACAGCCATTTTTTAAAAAAAATCAGAGTACATGTTACGCAAACAGTTTAGTCATAGACTGCGGTCTTACATAAAAGGATGGCTGTTAAGTCATTTAACCCTCTCTTAGATTTAAAGAAAGTCTAGCTGGTGGAACTTCAATTCCTTTCAGTCCCACCTCGAAAGACTGCTTCCACAGGACCTTTTCTTGGTCTTCAATATGTTTTCAGACAGAGGGAGGATTGAGTAGTGGCAGCATAGTAACGTAAATGGGAGATCTGCATAAAAGCTACAGTGAAAGCGACAGGGATTCCAACTGCCAAATGTTATGAAGCCACAGAACTTACACTTAGACTCTGCTGTGTGACTTTGATGATACTAAAAAAAAGCCCAGGTGATCTGTTCAAATACGTAGACATTAGTTTGTTAGTTCCCTTCATAATGACAATTAAAGAAGCTGCTGTTGAAATGTAGTAGAAGGATCCTGAAAGAGGAGATGTGAGAGAGATGTAGTGGCTGATGAAGATGGACAGACATAAACAGCAGAGGATTTCTGAAGCTCTGCCAGAGTGTGACTAATGGAAACAGTCTGCTGCTATTCTTGCTGCTATCTTTTGCAGCTTGGTACATTTCTGTCAAATATGAAGTTGTGGATGATTTCATCAATACGATTACCTGAGCAAGTGATATTCAGGATGAACTGATTGTAATCTGATGTTGCACATTCTCTCAGAAGACATCCTGGCTGAACACAGTCAGGACTAATACTCCATTTAGATCTCCATGTGGACTCCTTCCTCTGTGTGACAGAAACAGCTGAGCCACAGTCTAGATGGTAACAGAGTAAAACTGCCTTCTTAAGGGACCAGAGAAGGTCATATACTGGTCTCCACTCTCCCAGATATTTCAGCTCCAGTGTTCCTGCACAGTGACTGGCTCCTCCCACCAACCTGACAGGCTCTAATGGAAAGCAGAGAGTCATCAGTAAAAGAATAAAGTGAGTTTGAGCCACATCAAAGCTGCAGCTCCTCTTCTACCTGAGCAGGTGAGTCCAACAGCTTTGCCAGCTGAGCAGCTCTTTCTAGCTGAGCCT
This sequence comes from Neolamprologus multifasciatus, assembly GCF_963576455.1. NCBI lineage: Eukaryota > Metazoa > Chordata > Actinopteri > Cichliformes > Cichlidae > Neolamprologus > Neolamprologus multifasciatus. Next base: position 38,854,725 of record NC_140445.1, on the reverse strand, counting down.
GAGCTTCTACAGTCCAGGAGAGCAGACTCATGGCCTCCACACTGGAACTCTTTGCTCCACACTGAAGCCTCCACTTCTCCATAGAGCGCCCCCTGGAGGACCGAAGGAGGCCCACAGCCGAGCTCCCTACAGACCACCTCTGCATCCTGTTGGTCAAAGTCAGCTTCACACACTGAGGACCAGCTCTGGTTAGACTTCACCTCCAGTCTGCCTGAACACAGACTGGAACCATTCAGCAGCCTGACAGAGTCTGGAGACATCAGAGAAGATCAGTTCATTCCACACACTCCTGTGTTCTTCTGTGTTTATTCAACACATTAATACAAAGTCATGTATGTAGACTACTATATAGAATATAATAGAATCATTGTACAGCTACAGCATCTCTGACCCAGTGTTTGTGCTACTGGTTAATTAATGTTCTTTTGTTTAGTGTTATTCATGGTTCAGTTTCCTTGTTTTTCCTACTGTAGTCATTTGCATTTCTAGTTCTCTTAGTTATGGTTGTTTTGTTCTCTCATGTATCGCTGTGCGGTTCAGTTCATGAAAAGTTTAACTCAAAGAGGCAGCTTTTACTTGCTGTGACAAAAAAATTTAAAAACATTAGATTAAGAAAACATAACCCGAAACTGGAAACTGAAACCTGGAAACTAGAACTAGGAACAGACTAGGATTCTCCAAAAATTGATTCAATTCATCTGGACGTAGCGTTTTCAGTGGGAGAAACGTTTTGTCACTCATCCAAGTGACTTCTTCAGTCTCAGCTGACAGCAGGTTTCCCCAATCTTATAAACATACATTTGCATAATGACTGAAACCAGCCCACTGAAGGAACAATAGGCTGGGAGGTCGGGAACTGATCTAATGGATTGCATTTATATAGCGCTTTTCGGGACCCTTCAAAGCGCTTTACAATACCACTATTCATTCACTCTCACATTCATACACTGGTGAAGGCAAGCTATAGTTGTAGCCACAGCTGCCCTGGGGCAGACTGACAGAGGTGAGGCTGCCATATCGTGCCATCGGCCCCTCTGGCCATCACCAGTAAGCAGTAGGTGGACACAACCCAAGGACACAATGACCGAGACTGTTTGAGCCGGGGCTCAAACCGGCAACCTTCCGATTACAAGACGAACACCCAACTCTTGAGCCACGATCGCCCTAACAAAATGAGACAGGGAGGAAGCAAAACTGAATTCACTGAACCCAGGCCAAAGGACTATCAAAATAAAACAGGAAACATGAGACACGCCAAGACACAGGTACTCAATATGCGTACTTGCGTTCTCGTGCACTCGTGATACGTCATCAGTCGGAGACCAAGTACTGTTCCAATTCAAAGTACGCATCAAGCCGAGAACGTGAAAAATTCCCGGATGTGTTCCCCCTTCCGCCTGTTTTATTGAGCATGCATTGGTGGTGACTTGTATTTACTTGGTACAGCTAAATATCCCAGAATGCATTTCGTCCAAAACCCAAACGCGGCAATGATGGAGGAGCGCGGCTAAAAACTTTTAAATATTACTCTTTCTGGGTCACAAAATATTATATATTTTTATATATATATTTAATATAATATAAGTTATTTTCAAGCGAGAATGTGTGTGTAAACTTCAAATATCTGCTCGATTTATCAAGATATCATATATTTCCAAATTTGGTTTATTTCAGGGTTTTATTTGTTCCTAAGTAAATCAGTTTGGCTGAGATTAAAGTTAAGCTTCATAACATATTAATCACAGTTAATTTAAGAGGGGACAGTAGTAAAAACTCCAGACCTGTGACATCCTCGGGTACGCTGGTGTTCCAACTGTACAAATTGCGAGTCCGTGCTCGTGTTCTCGGCAAGTCTGGACTCACCAAGAACGCGAGTACGAGAAAGGGCCACAGACACAGACTGGGAGTGGGAAAGAACAGACATGAGAACACAACTTACTGGGTGACTAGACATGACAGGTGGAACACAGGGGAGGCACAGTAACAAAAGCTAAAGACTAGAAATTATAAATAAACCACAAAATAACTAAGAGAACTAGAAATACAAATGACAACACTAGGAAAAACAAGGAAACTGAACCACATATAAAAATAAATCAAATAATATTAATTAAGCTACCCACAAACACTGGGTCACAGACAGGACCATGACAGTAAATCATGTTTCCTAGTTTAATTTCCAGTTTACTTGAAAAAATAAACATTCTCATGTTTAATGTGGAAGGTTAGATGTTTATACTGCAACTTGAATTCACCTCACATTTGTGGATCTGTGCGATGGTTAAATTAGTCTCAAAACCCCACTTGGGAAAACAACCTGATCTGTGTGTATTGTACAATTTGTCGACACAAAGGTAAGACTTTGTAAGTGAAAGAGACATTATGTGTAGTTTTAGACATTTGTATCCAAAGAAAGGTTTTTGTTGGGGGTTTTGAAATATTTCATTTTTTTCTTATTTTACATGCATTCTGGTTGTTTAAATCAGCGGTCCCCAACCTCCGGGCCACGGACTGATACTGGTCCGTGAGTCGTTTGGTACCGGGCCGCGAGAGTTGAGGCTTGGACGTGAAATTTATGGTTTTCAGGGGTTTTATCGTTAACTCTGTCTTTTACCGTGTTGTAGTTGTGTGTTTTGTTTTGAAATAAATATTTACGCGTTGCCATAGCGACCAGAGAGCGTTAAGGGGCAGAGAGGAGGATGTTACTCTCAATGATGTTGGCGCATTTCAGGAGGACGCTGCTAATAAAGTTACACAATTACGCAGTGAATTCACACTTATTATTATATTTACAAAATATCAGTTTTTGTCTTGGTCGTATTATTTAATTTTGTTGTATTTATCTGCAACACCTTAATGGCCTTTCTGTGAAAATATTGTCGGACATTAAACTGGTCTGTGGCACAAAGAAGGTTGGGGACCGCTGGTTTAAATGATTTTTGTGGTATATTTGAGTTATTTATTACACTTGAAGGTATTCATGCTTTAATAAAAAGGCAAATGGAACTTAACAAAATATTTACATAAAGCTAATTTTCTGTTTCATAAATCTGTGGTCTTGTGTGTTGTGTGGGTTGGAGGTCTTATTTACTCTTACAGAGACTGCTACTGCCAGGCTCCTTCCCAAACCTAGCAGATCAGTGAGCGTGAATCTGAGAAAGCCTGAGATAATTCTAAACTGGAAGAGCCTAGGTCTAAGATTTTTGATACAAGCCCTAGATTCAGATATTGTAGATGTTATACTTGGGGTCAGCAGTATAGATCTCTTTATATAAGATAGAGGGACACACGTCCCCGGTTTACGTAAGCATCAGGCTTTCAAATTAATTAAACCTCTGTCTTGGTCTTTGGTTGATTAATAAGCTGGTGTGGAAGATTGCTGCCACACCGCCCCCTCGGCCTGTGCTTCGAGTATTCTGATAGTTAGTATGACTCGGGGGTGTTAATTCATTTAAACTAACATATTCATCCTGCTGCAACCAGGTTTCTGTAAGGAAGAGTAAACCTATTTTGTTGATCAATTGTTACTTCATGTAATAACAGAGACTTTTGTTTTGTTTTTTTCTGTCTTTGGGATTTTTTTCTGTTTAAGTTGTTTTGTTTGTTTTTTTTGCTGATTTTTAGCTTGTTTTTTGTTTGTTTGTTTAGGAGCTGACACAGTCTCTAAGGGGATTGGAGATAACAGGAGGAGAGAAGCTGCAGAGAGGCGTGTAAGACTGCAACTCTGCTTCCTGGTCCCAACTCTGGATAGTCACGTTTTTGGGGGTTTAATAAATTTGGCCAGATTTCTAGAAATGAGAGCCGCTCCATCCAAGGTGGGATGGATGACAGCTCTCCTCAGAAGACCAGGTTTTCTCCAGCATGTTTTCCAATTATTTACAAAGCCCACATTGTTTTTTGGGCATTCAGACAGCCAGCAATTTAAGGCAATTTTAGTGATGTTTGATTGACATAACTGGGTGTCATTACTGCCAACGTGAATAAGAACTTTACTGAATTTACATTTACCCATAGCCAGCAGTTTTAATTTTGCTCAATGTTGCCTGCTCTGGCCCCTGGAAGACAATTGACTGTGGTTTCTGGTGTCTTTAGCTTCACATGTCTCAGAAAGAATCACCAGTTCCCATGGTTTGACACACCCCAGTGGGTGTGTCGCAGAGTGGGGAAAAGTTAGTTAGTTAGTCACACGGTGCACCGGGGGCTTCTATTTAAGACCAATCTACCTCTGCTTGCTTTGTATTTGTGTGTGGATTAAAACATGCACTTGTGAGTCCTCAAAAGTTCAACACAAATAATTGTACACATTTGTAAATCTTTGTTTACATTTGTGGATCATATCATACGCATATGCAACACTTTTGAAGAAAAATGCTATTCATAATGCAAAGACAGATGATCTGTTGATGAAACTAGTACAGATTTGATTATGTGCAATCATAAACATGCCACTATAGTGATATAACCTCAGAAACTAAACACAACTCACATACTGATGGGTTGGGTGGCCAAAAGCGTAACATACCAACAATTTGTCACATATGTTACATTTTGGGATGAGAACGTGATGGTGCTATCATATGTAAACATGCCACTATAGTGAATATACCCTAAGAAACTAGACACAACTTAAATGAGCATGTATATCTGATATGTACCTGCACAGGTGTGCTCATTGTGCTTCATTTACATATAGATCTACATCCGTGCTGACTTCTGTTCTAGTTCCTGCTCTCAGCCCAGCTCCTCTCCTGGAACATTTCCCACTTCCCGTCTTGCTCTCTGTTTTACAATAACAATAACCAGTTTCGCTTCCTCCAGCCTTTTTGTTTGTACTTCTCTATAAACACCTGCTGAAAGCAGCAACTTGGAAAGTTTAAATCCCAACTCAAAACTCATCTGTTCAAATCTGCATATTCACTGTGAATCCACTGTTTGTTAATTTTATCTTGTGCTTTTGTTTTATTGTGCTTATTCTGCCATTGTTTTACTAAGTGTTTTATCCTATTGTAAAGTGTCCTTGGGTGACTTGAAAGGCGCTCATAAATAAAATTTATGATTATTATTATTATTAAGCTGTTAGGCTGAAAGAGTCCTTTCTGGCTGGTTGGTTGGCTGCTATTCTTGCTGCTATCTGTCACAGCTTGGTACATCTTTGTCAAATATGAAGTCACGGATGACTCAGTATGATTACCTGAGCAGGTGAGTTTCAGGATTTGGTCAGTGTAATGCAATGTTGCACAGTCCCTCAGAGGAGATCTGGACAGAACACAATCAGAACTGATCAACCACCCAGTTGTGCGTGAGGAGTCTACCATTTCTATATAAACAGCTGAGCCACAGTCCAGTTGTTCACAGGAAACAGCTGCTTCTTTCAGGGTCCAGAAAAAGCCATACACTGGTCTCCACTCCCCCAGATGTTTAAACTCCAGTGTACCTGTACAGCGACTGGGTCCTCCCACCAACCTGAAATCAGGCTCTGAACAGAAAGCAGAGAGTCATCATTAAAAGAATAAAGTGAGTTTGAACCACATCAAAGCTGCAGCTCCTCTTCTACCTGAGCAGGTGAGTCCAACAGCTTTGCCAGGTGAGCAGCTGTTTCTAGCTGAGCCTGAGCTTCTACAGTCCAGGAGAGCAGACTCATGGCCTCCACACTGGAACTCTTTGCTCCACACTGGAGCCTCCACTTCTCCATAGAGCGCCCCCTGGAGGACTGAAGGAGGCCCACAGTGAAGCTCCCTACAGACCACCTCTGCATCCTGCTGGTCAAAGTCAGCTTCACACACTGAGGACCAGCTCTGGTTAGACTTCACCTCCAGTCTGCCTGAACACAGACTGGAACCATTCAGCAGCCTGACAGAGTCTGGAGACATCAGAGAAGATCAAACAGAGAGATCAGAGACAGCAGACACACAAGAAAAAGATGTCAGCAAACAACTATCCACTGAATCAAACTCAGCACAACTCCAATATGACTTTTAGCATCACATTTACACTTTGTAATCCAACATCTGTTATTGCAGCCCTAGCCTACTGGGATTTTCCTTTGTGGGTGATTATTGATGATTATTTTTTCCTTTTTCTTGTGGAACCAGTAAAATGAGTGCAACTGACTTCACTAAACAGTCAGCTCTGGTACCTGTCCGAGGGACAGGACATGGCCAGAGAGAAAATATTTTATATTTTAAGCTTTTTATATTTAAGCTTTTTCATTTGTCCTTGGTGATCATAGTGTATTGGCTTTTATGTGTTCTTTTGATGGTTTTATTTTCAAATATCCCTTCTGTCTTCTTGTTCACTTTGACCTTTTTATTGTTATATTCCACATCCACAGGACCTTTTAATGGTCTTCAGTGTTTTTTCAGTGGCCAAAGAGAGGACCGAGTGGAGGTGTATTTGTGTTCCTGGGAGAGCTGCAGAAAGGCCTCGGGGCAGGGAATCTAACTTCCAACTTTTATCAACCACAGAAAGCTGACTCATTCTATTTTATCCTTGGTATAAGCAAAATGTGCAAATGCAAGAAACATAAGAAAGAACCATGGTTGTTGACTCCAAATCTCCCGAACACTACGTCAATTTGAGAACGCAAGACCGAGAGAGCGAGACCAAGACAAGACCGAGACCAACGTCCGTCGAGACCAAGACGAGACCAAGACCACGTAAAAGTGTTCTCGAGACCAAGACTGGTCTGAAGACATCCAACTCTAGTGTGTATGGATAATAACAAACACTGAAATACATGTTTTGCACGCAGCAATGATTTTTTTTTCACTCAAATTTAGCTTTTCTTCGCTCAAAATAAATTTCTCCTCAAAATGTAACACTTGCACCTGCAAATTTATTTTATGTGCACTCAGAATAGTGGCACAAAAATAATGCCATACTTTTAAAGTAACGGTTTAACAACTGCCAGCTTGAAGGCCTGTGGTACATAAATGATTTGTCATGGTTTACGGAGCAGGCCGTGAGGTGTTAGTGAAGGAGGAGCCAAAATGGTAAATGGCCTGTATTTGTATAGCGCTTCACTTAGTTTCTATGGACCCCAAAGCACTTTACACTACATACAGTCATCCACACATTCACACACAGGTGATGGCAAGTTACATTGTAGCCACAGCTGCCCTGGGGTGCACTGACAGAGGCGAGGCTGCCGGACACTGGCGCCACCGGGCCCTCTGACCACCACCAGTAGGCAACGGGTGAAGTGTCTTGCCCAAGGACACAACGACCGAGACTGCCAACTCTTGAGCCACGATTGCCCCATGCGAGCAAAGGCTGATGATATGAGTGAGCGTTTATTTACAGTGGAGGATAACAAACAAATGCGAGAGCGAATTCATTACTAGTTAAGGTTTAAAAAATGGTTGGTTCAACAGAGCTCTGACTTTTTGTTAGTGTGGCTACAGTGTTGAAGAGAAACCTAGGATTATTTTTATTCCTCCAGCCTTTATTTTTGTACTTCTTTATAAACACCTTGGAAGGCTGTTAGGCTGAAGGAGTCCTTTCAGGCTGGTTGGAGGATGGTTTAGAGGATTCCTGAAACCCATGTTGTGACTGATGGAGAGTCTGCTGCTATTCTTGCTGCTATCTGTCACAGCTTGGTACATCTTTGTCATATATGAAGTCATTGATAACTTCATCAATATGATTACCTGAGCAAGTGAGATTCAGGATTTTACTCGTGTAATCTGATGTTGTACAATCCATCAGAGAATATCCTGGCTGAAAACAGTCAGAAAGAATCGACCACACAAATTTGAATGAGGAGCGTGCTTTTTGTATAGAAACAGCTGAGCCACAGTCCAGATATTGGCAAACAAGAGCTGCTTCTTTCAAGGTTGAGAGAAAGCCTGGTCTCCACTCTCCCAGATTTTTTGCCTCAAGAGTTCCTGCACAGCGACTGGGTCCTCCTACCAGCCTGACATCATCAGACTCTGAACAGAAAGCAGAGAGTCATCAGTAAAAGAATAAAGTGAGTTTGAGCCACATCAAAGCTGCAGCTCCTCTTCTACCTGAGCAGGTGAGTCCAACAGCTTTGCCAGCTGAGCAGCTCTTTCTAGCTGAGCCTGAGCTTCTACAGTCCAGGAGAGCAGACTCATGGCCTCCACACTGGAACTCTTTGCTCCACACTGAAGCCTCCACTTCTCCATAGAGCGCCCCCTGGAGGACCGAAGGAGGCCCACAGCCGAGCTCCCTACAGACCACCTCTGCATCCTGTTGGTCAAAGTCAGCTTCACACACTGAGGACCAGCTCTGGTTAGACTTCACCTCCAGTCTGCCTGAACACAGACTAGAACCATTCAGCAGCCTGACAGAGTCTGGAGAGATCAGAGAAGATCAAACAGAGAGATCAGAGACAGCAGACACACAAGAAAAAGATGGCAGCAAACAACTATTCACTGATTCAACCTCAGCACAATTCAACATGACCTTATCATTAACAACAGAATACATCTTTACAATGGTACACACTGGAGAGTTGTTACCATCACATTTACATTTCATAATCTGACAGCTGTTATTGCAGCCCTAGCTGCAATAACTTCTTTGTGGGTGTGCATTATTGTCCCTTTCTTTAGTGGGACCAGTAAAATGAGTGCAGCTGACTCAACTCAATAGTCAGCTTTGGAACCTGGCTCAGGGACTGGACATGGCCAGGAAGAAAAAATAGTCAACATATTACTTTTTATTCTTTTTAATTTGCTCTTGGTGATGATATAGTGTTTATGTAGTGTGACATAGTGTGTAGTCTATCAGTGTGTTCTTTTGATGGTTTTTATTTCCAAATGTCTCTCCTGTTTTCTTGTTCACTTACAGTTTTATTGTTATATCCCACATCCACAGGACTTTTTAATGGTCGTCTTTTAATGGACTAATTGGAGGCAGGTATAATTGATTGCACTGATACAGTAGTCTACTTATAGCCCAAACTACAAACACCTCTGATGACACGATATGTTTGGGATGGATGGGTTGTGTGCTGTGAATTATATAGTGAACCGTGTTATTTTCTCTCTCTGTGCAGGCCAGGTCCTACTATATGCCGCAGCCTTAAGGCAGCTGTGTTGCAGAGGCCGGAGTGATCACTGGCTATCTACTTACAGGGTGGTGGGTCTCAGAGGACAACTGCTAACCCTGTTGAAGTTAACAAGGTGTGGAGAGCTTAGTGGCATAGCTGGCTCTTGCCTTGGACTGTGTTTTTACTTTATATGCAAATGGGACACTGGGCTGTATCTTCTTTTTGATCATTGTGTTAAAAATTTATTTTAGAATTTCATTGACTGTCATCTTTTTGCCCACGGCTGAGATGGTTGGTCAGAGCTAGAATCTTTTTGTGTGTAACAAGTTTGTTAGTTTTTATCATGATGCCAACTAAAGAAGCTGCTTTGGAACACAGCAGAAGGATACTGAATAACGAGCCCTTTTAGAAAGGTTGGTGGTTTGTTCGGAAGACTGCTGTAAACCTTTTTGAAGGTAAAGGATGGAAAAGAGAGGACAGAGACATGTAGTGGCATGATGAAGATATTCAGACCGACAAATGATCTGGTAATGAAATTAGTGTGGGATTTGGATATATGCTAGCAAATGTAAACATGCCACTCTAGTGACATAGCCTCAGAAACGAGACACGACACAAATGAGCATTTGCAAGCAGTGGCGGTCCTAGCCTGTTTGGCACCCTGGGCAAACACTCCCCCTGGCGCCCTGTTAACTAATTTCACTTCCTCCAGCCTTTGTGTTTGTACTTCTCTATAAACACCTGCTGAAAGCAGCAACTTGGAAAGTTGTTAGGCTGAAGGATTCCTTTCAGGCTGGTTGGAGGTTAGTTTAGAGGGTTTCCGAATCTCAGCCATGTTGTGACTGATGGAGACGGTCTGCTGCTATTGTTGCTGCCATCTGTCACAGTTTGGTACATCTCTGTCATATATGAAGTCATGGGTAACTTAATCAGTATGATTACCTGAGCAGGTGAGATTCAGGATTTGATCAGTGTAAGCCGATGTTGCACAATCCCTCAGAGGAGATCCTAGCTGAAGACAATCAGAACTAATCTTCCATCTAGATCTCCATGAGAAATTGTGGCTCTTTTTAACAGAAACAGCTGAGCCACAGTCCAGATGTATGCACACAACAGCTGTTTCTTTCAAGCTCCAGTCAGAGCTATACACTGGTCTCCACTCTCTCAGATTTGGCGCTTCCAGTATACCTGTACAGCGACTGGCTCCTCCCACCAACCTGAAATCACTCTCTGAACAGAAAGCAGAGAGTCATCAGTAAAAGAATAAAGTAAGTTTGAACCACATCAAAGCTGAAGCTTCTCTTCTACCTGAGCAGGTGAGTCCAACAGCTTTGCCAGGTGAGCAGCTGTTTCTAGCTGAGCCTGAGCTTCTACAGTCCAGGAGAGCAGACTCATGGCCTCCACACTGGAACTCTTTGCTCCACACTGGAGCCTCCACTTCTCCATAGAGCGCCCCCTGGAGGACCAAAGGAGGCCCACAGCCGAGCTCCCTACAGACCACCTCTGCATCCTGCTGGTCAAAGTCAGCTTCACACACTGAGGACCAGCTCTGGTTAGACTTCACCTCCAGTCTGCCTGAACACAGACTGGAACCATTCAGCAGCCTGACAGAGTCTGGAGACATCAGAGACGATCAAACAGAGAGATCAGAGACAGCAAACACACAAGAAAAAGATGGCAGCAAACAACTATTCACTGATTCAACCTCAGCACAACTCAACATGACTTCATCATTAACAACAGAACACATCTTTATAACAGGAGACATGTTAGCATCATGTTTATATTTCATCTCCTCAGAGGTTATTAAAGCCCTAGCCTACTGGGATTCTCTTTTGTTGATATGTAGTATTGCCCCTGTCCTGTGGAATCTGTAAACTGAGTGCTGCTGACTCCATTAAGTAGTCAGGAAAAAAAACATGTTGGGTCTTCATCTGTAACAAAACACTGGAAAACCATACACAACAACTGAAAGACAAGACAAAGGAAAGTACCTAAATAAAGATAAAATGTTGCTATTTGTTTGTCTGTACAAGAGAGACAGAGAGAGAAAGTGAGAAAGAGAAATGTGGCTGTATATGAGTTTCTGTCATGAAGCATACTACAAAATTAGGGTAAGACATTGCAACAATGAACCCAAGAGCCAGAGGCCGGCCACAACCACCCAAGAGTGAGGGGCTCTTTGCCTCCAGTGTACCTGCACAGGTGAGTTTCAGGATTTGGTCAGTGTAATCTGATGTTGTACATTCCCTCAGAGGAGATCTGGACAGAACACAATCAGAACTGATAGACCACGCAGATTTATATGAGGAATGTCTTTCTTCTACATGAACAGCAGAGCCACAGTCCAGATATTCACAGAAAACAGCTGCTTCTTTCAGGGTCCAGGAATCATGAGAGGCACACAATGGTCTCCACTCTCCCAGATGTTTTGCCTCCAGTGTTCCTGCACAGTGACTGGCTCCTCCCACCAGCCTGACATCACCAGGCTCTAACAGAAAGGAGGGAGTCATCAGTAAAAAAAGTGAATTTACTTCTGGAAATATTTAATGTTAGTGCTGATTCTGGTTGGGTGATCCTTAATTTCTCTCTGATTTCTCCTTTTACCTGTAGAACTGTGTTTTCCCCCAACCTGGACTCCTGAAGAGAAAAAAAAGAGTAAAAACTGTAAGTGTGAAGATGGAATTTGATTGGAGGTGAGATGAGGACAGGAGTAGAGACAGTTACATTTTAGTAAATTTCTGGGACTACAGATGTTGAAAAAAGTCAATAGATATACTAAAATTCATTCAGTTACATCTAACCAATATAAATCTATATATATGTCTATATATAAATCTAACTCAAAATTTGAAATGACAACTTAGAATTCATGGTTCATTTTAATGATGATTTGCTACAAATAATATATGAACTGTAATGCCGACAGTCTCAGTACATGAGGTCAAAGATGTTTCTGTTCTTTGATTTTCATATCCTGAGATGTTATATAACCATCCACACATATGGACAGATCTTAGCAGGCCAGTGGTTTCTGTCACTTCTGGGAGTAAGGCAGATGGTGAGGAATAAAGTTAGACTAGAAATGTTCCATTCATGTCATAATCACAGTATGCAGGAGGGTTAAACCAGTCTCTTTTCTGGCTTCAAGACAAAACATTGTAAACTGATCCTCCTTTGAAGTTTGTGTGTTGTACCTTTCTGACCAGTTGATTTTGTACACTCTTTCAAGATCATCGAGGTCTGTGGCCCAAATGCTCCTAGCTGTCCCAGGATCCACAAAGGAAATCAGGCCTTTGCTGTTGCTGCTCCTAAACTGTCATGACCTCCCCAAAATTAGATATTTCTAAAACCTGTTTCAAAACCAACTTTTATTCTCTTCATTTTTGTGAAGAAACATATTTGATACCAAACCAGGACAAGGTTGTCTAAAAATAATTTGATTGGTCAGAAAAACTAAAAGTCTGTGAAATGAAAGAGTTCAGAAGACAAGCATTTTCAGGAACATGTTCCTAATAGTATAACAGCAGATGTTTGTTCTGTTTGATTTTGTTCTGTTCACAAGCAGCTGATGCAGTCATTACAGAGCAGTCTATAAGTTTTTTTTTTGCAGTGGACTAAAGTTCATTCCAGCTGGTGGAAACAGCCTTTAGGTGTGTTCAGCTGGTTGTTCAGTGTGGGCTTTAGAGAGAGATGAGGTTAGTTTTGTCAGAATGGAATTATTTGAAGTGCCTGAATTCTATGCTTTATATTAACTAAAATGCCATATAACCATATAATGTAGTATTAAGTGGACACGGCCCTGAAAATAAAGGCGTTAGACTATGTGTCCTTGGTGGGTAGAGAGCTGTAGACTCTTGCTCACGCTTGCCTGGGAGAAAGTAGATAACAGGGGACCATCTTCTAGTGGAAAGTTACTGAAATGTTGTTTAGACTAGAGAGGGACCAGCAAATTGATTGATTGTTTGATTGTAATTGATTGTTTATTCTGACAAAAAACAGGAATGGGATATTACACTGTTTTATGATGCATTATACTGCTGATTTATAAGAAATGTTGTTTTCAGAGAATCATGGCCTTATTTGTCTGAAACATACTGCACAGGAAGCCAAGGTCATAACTTAGGCTCACTGAGAGAGAGAAAGAATGTGAATGCTTAGTATGAAGGGGGGAGAAGCTATAAGAGTGTGGGTAACTCAGACATTTTGAGATTTGCCTGTGCACATCTCCCGTCCGGACGTTTGTAATGCTCAAAGTGTTGTATGGAATAAAGAGTATTTTATTGATTAAAGTGGTTGTTGATTGAGCATTAAACACAGAGTGTTGTTCTTCCTTCAGCCCAAAGATGAAAGAATTGGGGTATTTAACAGTTTCCTTTAAAACTGGATCTGCCTGCGTCACTCCTACATTTGTCATGAGTAAAAGCAAAGTGAGTCTGAATTATCAACACTGAATTTGAACCCATGTGACACTGCAGGAATATCAGGATACATAACTGTGAAAAGAATAAAATCTAAATTTTCTGAAGGATCTTTTTACTTTTAATGTGTGTGTCAGAGTCCTACCTGAGCTCCGCAGCAGCAGCAGCAGCTGCAGCATCAGCATCAGCAGGTGATCCATGTCCAGGTAGAAGTCTCCCTGTCTGCTCTTTGTTCTGATTGTCACCTGTCACAAACTCACAACAAAGTAGAATTTAGAGAGGAATATTTAACCAATCTACTCCCTCAGACTCAAACCGTTTTAGTAGTATTTTCTCGAGATCTTCTCTGAGCCCTTGGTATTTCTCAAGCTTCTCGTGTTCCTTCTTCCTGATATTGCTGTCATTCGGAACCACTACATGGATCACTATGGCCGTCTGGTTCTTTTCGTCTACCACGACTATGTCCGGTTGGTTAGCCACCACCATTTTGTCTGTCTGTATCTGGAAGTCCCACAGGATCTTAGCTCGGTCATTCTCCACCACCTTTGGGGGCGTCTCCCATTTTGACCTCGGGACTTCCAGGTTATACTCGGCACAGATGTTTCTGTACACTATGCTGGCCACTTGATTATGGCGTTCCATGTATGCCTTGCCTGCTAGCATCTTACACCCCGCAGGTATGTGCTGGATTGTCCCAGTGGCATCTTTACACAGCCTGCACCTGGGGTCTTACTCTGTGTGATAGACCCCAGCCTCTATGGATCTTGTGCACAAAGCTTGTTCTTGTGCTGCCATGATTAGTGCCTCTGTGCTATCTTTCAGTCCAGCTTTGTCCAGCCACTGGTAGGACTTTTGGATATTAGCCACCTCCTCTATCTGCCGGTGGTACATACCATGTAGGGGCCTGTCCTTCCACGATGGTTCCTCATCTTTCTCCTCTTTCTTGGGTTTCTGCTGCCTGAGGTGTTCACTGAGCACGGGGTCAGTTGGGGCCATCTTACTGATGTATTTGTGGATGTTTGTTGTCTCTCCTGGACTGTGGTGCTGACACTCACCAGTCCCTGGCCTTCTTCCTTCCGCTTAGCGTACAGCCTCAGGGTGCTGGATTTGGGGTGAAACCCCCCAAGCATGGTCAGGAGTTTCCTTGTCTTGATGTCCGTGGCTTCTATCTCCTCCTTTGGCCAGCGTATTATCCTGGCAGGGTATCTGATCACGGGTAGGTGTTACCGTTCAGCTAACTTCTCAGGACTTGCCTGCCCCTCTGCAGGTACTCGGTGGTTGCAGCTTTTCTAGCAACCTCTTCATGGTTCCCATTTGCCTGTGGGATCCAGAGGTACTTGTAGCTGTCCTCTATGTCTGTATTGTTGCCTTCTGGTAGTTCGATCCCCTCAGTTCTGACTACCTTCCCTCTTTTTGTTATCATCCGACTTAATTTCTGCAGTCTGAAAGGCATTCAAATGTTATTGCTGTATATCCTGGTGGTGTGGATCTGTGAATCGATGTCTCGTTCACTCTTGGCATACAGCTTGATGTCATCCATGTACAGGAGGTGGCTGACAACTGCTCCATTCCGTAGTTGGTATCTGTAGCCAGTCTTTTTAATGATCTCACTGAGGGGGTTCAGGCCTATGCAGAACAGAGAATCTCTTTGGTAGATCTTTGGTAAATCTCACTCAGGAGGAGCTTTTTGAAAAACAGTAAAATCCAAAAAAGGTGGAAGAGATTCTGCAATGAAGACAACAGGGGTGTATGACGTGGTCTGCCCCTTTCAACCTACAGCAGCGTTGGAACGGACGAGAGATCGGCGATGGAATTATGACTCTTTAAACACCACAGACACAAGGAGCCCGGACCCTGATTAAAACTGACTGACAAATTACTTGTGCACATTTTTTTTTATAACATTTAGGCAATTTCTTTACTGTGCAGTAGATCCTCATTCTTCTCAGTAAGCAAAGATGATTGGACATGAACAAAAGAGGGTGAGGGAATAGCCAAGTGAGGATGCACTTGTTTCTTATTCTGATACTGGTCACATTATTTTACCATATAAAGCCCACATGGGTGACTGCTTCACACCACCCTATTCAAGCAGTTAAACAGATTGTAACTCAGGAACTGGGGAAAGCATTCACACCAGGAGAGTCTCTCAGGTTTAGGAAACTAGTTCTGCCCCAGGATGAAGGAGAGCTGTGATGTGATCTCTCAGTGGAGAGAGATCACTCCATCCTCCCTATTCTGGTATTCTAAAGAGTAAGCAACCTAACTAATAGGGTTGCAAACTCCCAGCAAAAAAAAACAAAAAAAAACCCCCACCCTCCTAAAAGCTAGATATTTTAAATGAGAATAAGAAAGAAAAGTATGTCTTTGTGCCCCCTTTTCCCTGTTCATGCCCTATCGGCCCCCCTAACTAAACTTTGCTAGATCCGCCCCTGCACAGTTACCAGCCGTCAGTTACGTAGAAAACGATCCTGGTCTAGAAAGTAATATTAAATAAATTCTAACAACAGCTTATCAAGCTTAAACGTGCTGCTGTTGTTCAGCTGCTGGTTTCCTCTTTCTGGTGCAAAGTGGGCCAAAAACAAACAAGAGAGACAGACTCATGACAGAAAAGCTGATCAGCTGATCATTGATCAGTTTCATGATTGAAGTAGCAGCAGGAGAGGGAGAGAGACAGTCGCTCCATATATCGGTTGTTAAGCTTAGCGTGGGAATGCTTTACAAACACTCAGAGATGAACTTACACACTTGCTTTACTTCTCTCTGGGATAACTTCCTCGGAGATGAAATGCTGGTTTGGTAGCGAGGCTACAAATACACACAGCCGCTCTATCACGTGACCACACTGCTGCAACGTGCTACGGTTATGAGCCGAGTTACGCCATGTCGCAAGTTTTGTGAGGTGCTTTTTTGATATTGGATCGGATTACATTTTTTATATCTCTCCGATATCCGATCCAGTAATTTACGTCAGTAAATTACTGGATTTTGGAAATATGGCTATGCATGTGCAAACTGTTTTAAAAACCAGAGAAGCTTTAAAGGACAACAATTGTACTTTACTTTCACAACAATGTTTCACTGCAATGTTTCACATTGGCTGGGTGTGATAAATTGCTCTAAAAAAACCTTCAAGTGTATTATGGAATTTAAAATAGACTTTAAAAACATATGACATCACTTTACTTTCTGCCTCTACTCACACATTTTTTTATCAATTCAAAAACTTTCATGAGGTCACGAATTCAGACTCTGTGACAGACTGAATTGATAAAAAATCCACTTTCATTGTGGTTAATGAAGATCCAAAGTCCAGAAAACAGGGAAGAACAGCAAATGTCAGGATAAGCAACATGATGCAGAGACAGAGACTAAACAACAGGAAACAACTGCTGCCATACAAAACTCAGAACTCCAAACACCAGAAATACAAGAATCCAAAAACAAAAAACAGAAACATTTTTTTCATTACTGAGTAACATCACTCTTATTAAGATTGTTATTAACTGACTGTTTTTAATGAACGTGAGAATACTTACCGGAATTTTTCAGAATAAAGGTACTTATTGTGTTTTAAAGACTTCCCGAGTGTCCCTGAGCCCACGCTTGTGTGTTCTGGCCTCACAGCTGTGCAGCTGTTACTGACATGAAAGGAAATTAATGACCTACACAGGAAAATACTCTGAGGTCTCTTGAGAAGGTTTGTTCTCTGCAAAGATTTTGTTTTGGAATTCAGCTTCTTTCAGCTGCAGGGTCAACAAGCAGATCCACATGTTTGATTTTGGTGGAGTTAACAGTAAAAAATGTACTAAAGTTTAATCAAGTACAAACTTAGAGAATTGATGGTTTTAAGTGATGGATTTAGACCTTTTATAGTTTAATTTATAAGAATCTGACCTGCTGCCATGAATTTCCTCTTACTTAATGTTTTCTTTGGCTTTCCTTTGCCTTTTTTTTTTCTCTGACTGCTGCAATTTAAGCCGCACAGAAGTTTAATAAGCATCAGTTTAACTATTACAAAGTAAAGTAATTAAATGCCAGTTTGTAACAAATAGTCTCAACACTGATCAACACTGTTTCAGTAACTGTAATCTGTTGCTTCAGTCCCAGAGGAGTGATGGATTAACTGTGGGAACCATATAGGAACACAGAAACACAATTAAACCTGAAAAACAACCAAACAGTTTAAGGACTCACCCGTGGAACGATTCAAGGAAAAGAGATCAGCAAACAGACTCAGATATTCAGAGCGGAGCTTTGTAGAGGACAGAGCTGCTTCACAGATCAGTCTTTGGACCTGATTTTGTATTTTGTCTGTTCTGTCTCTGTCTGCACTGCTCGCTTCCTTCCTCAGACCGCTGTGCTGTGGACCTGTCTGTTCACACTGCAGCAGAAATATACCAAAGCACCACCCACTGAAACTATGTGAGACGTATATAGTGTGTCATCTGAGCCTCAGCAGAACGTTTGAATGGATGGCTATGCATTTTGAACCCCTTTCTTAAAGTATTGAGGTTCTCTGGAGGAATAGCTTCATGGTTTTATTTTGCCTCTGATGTCAAACAGCTGCTGATGGTGCTGGTTGGAGCTCTGAGAGAAAACAAAGGCTGATCCTATGAAGGTTTCATCAGCAGGAATGAAACAGAGCATCCAAGCAGAGAAGAAAGAATACATTCAGCCTCAGCCAGTAGCAACTTTCTCTTGTTTCAGACTCTCAGCTGTCTTTCTTCCTGCTGCCTGGCACGTCCATCTTCATCATCCTTTTTCCAGTATTTCCACCCTCCCTGCTCTGCACATGTCCAGACCCTTTCAGTCTCTCTGACTCTGAGCTGTCCCTCTGATGAACTCATATCTAAATCTTCAGCTCGCCCTTCCGTCTTTTTGTCAGTGCAACTGTCTCAGAGCCACACATCACAGCAGCTCTCACTACTGTCTGTTATGGCTCTAGCAGAGCCTGCTGTGGTGTTTGGCTGTGTGGGTGGGTCCTGCCCTCTGTCCAGCCTTTGGTACCACCTCTCTGAGCAGCTGTTTCTGCTTAGCAAACATGCCAGAGAGAGAAGAGCTCCAGTGTCAGATAGTGATGGGAATTCCGGCTCTTTCTAGAGAACCGGCTCTTTCGGCTCGGCTCACTAAAAAGAGCCGTCTCTTTCAGCTCCCAACCGGCTCTTCAGGTTGTTTTGTTGCTTTAATTAATTTATTATCGACAACAATATAAAATTGTGCACCAAAGGAATTACTAATGTAAACAAATGTGGTTTTATTTATATATGTTTATATAAATATATATGGTGGCCCCTAGAGACAAAGCACGTACAAACTCCAAAACACGTTGCTAGCGTTAACTGAACTTCCAAAACAGAGCTACCTAGATCACTTAAATTACACAATTGGAAGCATATGTCTATTGTGTGTGTATTTATACACAAACACTCATATATATTCCTATACGTCCTGGCTTGTGTAGCCACTAGGTAACCAAAGCTCAACACTGCCCCTAGCATCCTGGAACACCTCCATTGTGTTTTGGAATTTGTATCTGTTTTGGAGGTTTCACGTGCTTCAGAGTTTGTATTAGTTATGTGTCGGTAGCGAAACAAAGTGTCTTAGAGCCGATGCATTGAAGTGAATGCTCCTTATTGGGAACTGTGTTTTTTTGCTTTTGTTTCTTTTCCCTCTCGCACTTTTTTTCTCTTCTCTCTGCACGTGAGCCTTGTGCTTGTGCTGAGCAGAGGGGGGAGGAGCAGTATTTACACTCGCAGTAGCACAGGAACAGAGCTGGAGGGAAAGAGAGCCAGGGACAACAACAAGAGACAACGTCACATTAGAAAGGTATAGTAATCATCCACAATTATTTTCAGTTGCAGATGATAAAGGATTCAGAAAGTTTATTCATGCAGTGAATGCTATGTATGTTCAAATAAACATTACTGAACTTAAATCAACAGAAATTATGGTCAAAATGCACACAGCTACACTGACCTGGTCCTTTCCCTGAACACCTGCATTCATCTGCTTAAATAGTCCATTCACCCCTGGACTATTCCAATATGTAGGTGAGACAAACATTTCAATACTCAAACCTATACTGCTACTCCTTCCTAGAAATAAAACTCTGCAGTGTATAGTCGATACATATTGCACCAAAAAAATCCATTTCTGTATAAACACAGTCTAAAATCAATTTTATTAAATTACAAAGATTCTCCCCCATTCTTCACTTGGTCTCTTCCTGTGACCTCAGATTAACCGGGAAGCTATAAATACAGGAAGTAAAACTCTATTTTCTCCGTTTGTTCCTGGAACACAGGTAAGTGAGTTCAGACTACACAGATTAACAGTTAAAATAAATAACATGTTAACTTAACACACTTGTCAGAATTGATTTAAACAAAGATGTTATGTTATATAATCTGTAAAAGTGCAAAACATAAACAAATCTGGGATAGTAGATTTTTGTCTATTACAGAATACATCTGAAATATGGTTAAATCAAAACAAGAATGTTAACTAAGACTATGGACAAATGGGGTTCTCACCCACTTTGTCACATATTAATCATGATTAATTATTACAGCAGTGAATTTGAACTCTGTTTCAAATAATAGGCTTAAGTAAAGATTTAAGTTGCAGTTATTTATTTCCTATCAACTTAAATCTTCACTCAAAGACAAGTATCTTTTACAGTGTGTGTATATATAAATGTGTACTATACAGGACACAAATATTGTTCTTTTAATATCTTTGCATTACTAAATTTGGCTCAGTGCTTACATATATGAAAATGTACGAGCTGTGAAAACTGTTTCTGATAGAATGAAGAGTAGACTGATATATTAAATATTCCTTTATTGGGTGAGAAAATCAGACCATGTCATAACTGCTTTAAGTCATACAGAATAGATATCAGAGCCTTAAACAGGCTGACTTCTGCTAAATGGGTCAAACTGGGCAGAAAGTATACAAACACATAACATCCTTATAGAATATGATGTAACACTATAGATCAACTTACCTCAGAATATATAAAGCATATAAACAATTACAGCAATATGATGCAACAAACACAGCAGTACTACTAATCCAAAATACTCAAAGCTTCATAGAACTGAAGCAAACATTTATTTTTAGCTCCATTCTGCTGCTGATACATACTTTAGGTTTCTGAACATTAAACTTGTTGCTGCCTTTCATAGTGTGTAACTTGAAGGCCCTGAGTACTTTCTCCCACACTGAAAACACTGGAATGATAACATTATTTGAACATTACCTAATAAGACTGATTCAGGACAGACAATTAGTTATGTTAAACTTTCCTAGCAGTCCTTCACAAACAGGGAACAGTCTGTCTATTCTCTCCATCTGTCAGCTGCTGCTGGCTCTTCCTCCTCCTCTTCCTCACACACTGCTGAGTTTGTCCTGGTGGATCATCAGGGGTGCAAAACCTCACAGATGATGTGCAGCAGTGGGTCCCTCAGTCTGTCCTCACTCTGGACACTTGCAGTTGTCACACATGGAAATCAAATGTGTGATAAGCTTCAAATGTGACCTTGAAGGATGCAGACCCTGAATTAGGCTGTATCCTTCGGAGCCTGCATTTGTAGACCAATTACGTTGCAGCGACGCAACAAAGGTTGTCCCAATGTGAAGGCTGCTCCAAATGTGGCCGACAAATACGTCCTTCATTTCCCTGAATTTGAAGGAAGAGTCGGGTGTATCCTTCATGGCCCAACCTATCCCAGAATTCATAGCACGGCCCAGCCAATTCCATTTTCCAACAATGGCGGCAGCGACTTACTTTTAATATTACTCTTTCTGGTTCACAAAATAAACTTTAAAATTATATTTAGGCGATGATGTAGGTGTGTAAACTTCAAATATCTGCTCAATTTATCAAGACATCACATATTTGCTAAAGTGTTCCATTGTTTTTGGAGACGTCTGTTACCCACCAGCTCGATAACTAGCTGGGATTTCAAGGCTCACTAGAGCCGTTGAGAACAGCAGATGCCCAGCACATTGTTGTCAACCCCCCCCCCCCCCCCCCCCCGTAGTCTTTCGCTAATTAGGTTAAACATGATATAAAAGTCATTTAGATAACTTAAAAAGGTTATCGTTTGGCTTTTTCTCAGTGTTTTATTTGTCCCTGAGTAAATCTGTTTGGCTGAGATTAAAGTTAGTTTAGATTAAATAAAACTTTATTAATCCTCCGGGGTTTTTACACAGCTGAATAAATGTCAAACAGAAAACTGATTAAACAGAAGTGTGAGATGGTCGAGAATTTACTCCAGTGTCCTGTTATATTTTAGATAGCAACGAGCAGACGGCTGAGTTTGTTAAACTCAACTCAGACAGCTGGTGACACAAATCTGAGGGCTAGACCGTCCAGTTTCACAGCCTCTCACTTCTTGCCTTCTCGGTCTGCAAAGGACCCAGCCCACTTCGACCGCAAAGGCTGGGTTCTCTGAAGGATGCAGCTGAGGTTTTGGGACACAGTCAGTCTCTGTACTGCACTGTATGGCTGCTTCCTTGTGCTCTATGTTGAGGAGGCTGCTGATCATTTAACTGTTCTGACTTCTCCTCTTTCGCTTTTCTCCTCTCCTGCCCTTATCTTCCCTGCTTAGCTTCTTATGTCCTTGTCTTGTGTTTTTACTTACTTTTCCCTGGAACACTCTCTCACAGTCTGTTCTCTAAAACCTAAAAGAGGAAACTTAAAAGAGGAATTATGGATTTGATCAACTGGTCTCTGAATGCAATTGACACCCCTTCTCAATGAGAAGTCTGGGCTCGGGTGAGCCTGACTGCTGAAGATATCTACCTATTCGGAACCATGATAACAGGGTTCTTGCTGATTGGAGCTGGCTTGGCCCTGGCTTATCGAAGAATTAAGGAAGCGGAACCGGCTGTTCAAACCCCCACAAGGCTGCCCGCTGGGATTGAAATGATGGGACAAGGCGTGAGTTTCTCAAAATGGGCTTGTTGAGTGCAGCATGGCAAGATCTTGGAGAACGCACGGCTGCCGTGAATAATCAGAACAAGACCTCTGAGTGAAAAACTGGATTACATCTGGAGGGGCTAGCTCAAATAACACCTTTGAGCGCAAATTTGATCACATCTTGGGGAAGTGCACTGCGGTCGTGAGAACGTAAGTTTGGATAACATCATAGAAAGCTCACGGCTCTCCAACAGGAGATTGAGAGACCAGTGTTGGACTGTTAGAACAGCTTTGAAATTCATATGAGTTGTTCGCACTAAAGTAAAAACCATCATCACTTCATGCGGAGACCCCTTTGGCGCCAGCTGCGGCCTCAAGGCTGGAGCTGAACAAAACACCCTGATAACGACTGTGTTTAGACTGTTCCCCCCATTCCATGCAAGGCCATCTGGGTTGGCTGGAAGACTGTTTACTTAGCCTGGCGGGGCGAAGGACACTGTCTCAGCTGAACTCTGGACACACACACATACACTGATATGCACACACTGATCCCCCCTCCCTTTCCAAACGCCTTCGATGCTTGTGCCCTGCCGGGGAAGATGGCAGTCGACTGGACCAGCGCAGACATGCTGCAGGACCGGATGCGCTGTCTACACCGGCTCTCTCTTACCCTTTACCCGCCCCTGTTAGCTTGTGTTGTGTTTCTATGGTGTATTGATAGTCATGTGCTTTTTGTGCTGACGTGTTTTTTCTGTTATCAAACTGTTCTCCCACTAGAAGCTCAGTCTGAGTGGAGTTTTTTTTCTCCTCCTCTTACCTCATGTTATGTATTTTCGTTGTTTGTTTCCTATCAGCCTACCTTTCTGACATGTCTCCCCAATGTGATGTTTGTGTAAAGTTGGTCAGAAGGTTCCATTGTAAGTGCGCATGCGCCATTAGCGTGCTGCCTGCTGTAACCCTAATTTCCTTCGGGATTAATAAAATATTCTGATTCTGATTCTGATTCTTTTGTTTAGACCAGCTTCTAGGTAGAGATTTATTTTGATGATGTTATTTGATTAACCATCTGCATTAGTTGAAGTATTTAAATGGCTGTTTCTTTAGCCGAGCTAGTGGGCCCGCCCTGCAGCCACGCTTTTGCCTCCTTTGTTTACATTTCCTCTTTGTCTTGCCGCTGGGAAGAACCAACCATGGAGACCCTGGAGCTCTTCTTATGTCCTCCGGAATGCCGTGAAAGTGGTGGTAGTCTGACGTAATGCTCCTTGCACAGCGTAATCCCAAACTCAGAAGGTCCTGACGACTAAGTGGACTCTACTCGATGTATAATAATAAAAAACACACACATCCGCAGAGATACACGTAGAAAAAGTAAAAAAACAAAACACCGAACGTGAGGAGCAGTGAGCCGCTGCGTCTGTGCGCGCCGCCATCTTCTCTCTTTAAAAGAAGGCAAGTGCAATTCTTGATGAAGACTCTGATTTGGAGTATCAACTCCCGCCTCATCAGCGATGTGCATGTCACCTGCTAAACCTTGTGGCAACAACTGATGCTGCCCTAGCAGAGAGCTCTCCAGTGCAACCTTCGCAAAATGCCAGGCCATTTGGAACAAAACTGGCCAATCTCATTTGGCTAATGAAGTGGTAGAGGAAACGTGTGAGCTACAGATCATTCATCCCAATGCAACACGGTGGAATTCAACCTACCTTGCCATTGAAAGGTAGGTTGCATCATTGATGAGAAGGGGGAAGATGCCATCAGGAGCATTTGTGAGGAGTTAAAGGTGAAAATGTGAGTAAAATTGGACACCTACCAATATGGTGGCAAATTTTGTGAATTTTCCTTAATGGATGGTTAAAAACGTGAGCAGACTCTTAATATTAAATCAGAAGATCCCTATTATAGTCATGGTGGGTTTTGTTGTTGTGTCTTACAGGTTGAGTCCTGCAGAAGTTGCATTCCTAAGGGAGTACTGTACCACCATGAAGCCACTGGTGAAAGCTTCAGACATTCTTCAGTCTGAGTCCACTTCATTATGGGATGGCTCCTGCCAGTAATCCAACAACTACTGTCCAAACTTAGCAGGCTGGAGACATCAAGCAAGACATGTATGCCACTCATCTGAGCCCTGCAAAATGGCCTTCAAAAGCGTTTTGGACCGATGATGGAGGATCCAGAGTTGGCTGCAGCTGCAGTCCTCTTACCCAAGTTCAAGTCTTCCTGGACTGACAGAGCAGATGTAATAGAAGCTGGTAAGGATTCATGTGATCCCATTTTTGTGTATTTTTACATTTGAACACATGCTTGTAAGTTATTGATGGTCTGTCCTGAATACTAAACAATTCTTTTTGAGAATTTGCCGATTTTAAATTTGTGTTCAAGAATAATCACTGAAATTTAAATAACAAAATTGTGTTATCTACTTGCAATTACAGCCTTGACAAACATCAAACAACATCTTGAAACGACGGAGCATGAGAGTGAGGATCAGCAAAGAGTGTCATCTGATGAAGATGAATTCTTCTCCAGACCAATCTCCAGAAGTGCAGTTGAGGTTGATGGTTATCTTGCTTTTGCCACAGACACCATGGAGCTACTGCACTCCTTCTCAGCCATCAAAAACCTCTCTCTTAAACTGAACACAGCTCTGCCTGCTTCTGCTGCATGTGAACGACTTTTTAGCTGTGCTGGTCTACTCTTCACAGCCAAACAAAGTCGGATAGCCTCTGTTAATTTAGAAAACCAGCTCTTGCTGAAACTGAACAAAAGGTTCAGAAAGTGTGAAAGAAATACTAAGAGTTTAAGACACTTACCTGACTGTTGATCAGTGTATGGGGAAAAGTTTGAATGGTTCTACACATGTTCAGAAACATTTTTGTCATTGTTTTAACAAACAAAATTCCTTCTTTTATATCTACATTTATTAACAAAACAAGTTACCTTTCTTTACCTTGTTCATCTGAGAAATGTGCTTTGAACATAAATATTTATACTGGTGAATCGAGTCAAATGCCTGCTATTGACAACAGAATAAAACATCAGTCTGTTAAAAAGTAATTAATACTTAGAGTAGTTTTTGAGAAGAGTACTTTTACTTGTAATTGAGTACAACTTAACCAGTGTAACAGTACTTGTACTTGAGTACAAATTTTGAGTACTCTTTCCACCTCTGCCAACAAGTTACTTATAGCAGTTTAAATACGAGCAATCAGTTTTTGGCAGACAATCACTTTTTGGCACAACAGCGATGACAGCGCAGGAGCCCTTCTGGATGAAGCCGCTTCGGATTGGGAAGAGGACCCTACGTCGTTCCGTCTTTGGGGAACTGATCGTTTACGCTGAAGTCCGTTCCTTTTATTTCCCTTCCGCGACTTTTCACCTGTTCCTTTTGTTTGAAGTGGCCGAATTTGGCCAAAATATGACTTCACCTGAAGCTCCTCCGGCAGCTGAATCTGCCAGGTGACATCTTTTCGATGACGGCGTCTCAGATTTAGCCGGGGAAGATGCACTTTGAACCTTCTTCGTTACGAGATCCTGGAAGCACTGATCAATGTAATCTTGGAGAGCCTCTAAACTCTCCCCGTCGTTCTCCAGGGTGTTGGAGATCATTTAGACAAATGTTGTTAGTTATAAGAGAATTGATAAGTGTATTTGGTAAAATTGAAGTTTAAAAGCAATTTGTTCAATTCTAAGCTACCATTGGCATAAATTTTCCGCCAAAATCTCTGGCGTCTGACGTCAGTTAGAACATGAGTCGCTTACCTTGCCTCTGGCCCCCTCGATTTTATTTTAATATTTCCCCTCTGAATGGAAATATCTGATCTCTCTCTGTTTGATCTTCTCTGATGTCTCCAGACTCTGTCAGGCTGCTGAATGGTTCCAGTCTGTGTTCAGGCAGACTGGAGGTGAAGTCTAACCAGAGCTGGTCCTCAGTGTGTGAAGCGGACTTTGACCAGCAGGATGCAGAGGTGGTCTGTAGGGAGCTCGGCTGTGGGCCTCCTTCGGTCCTCCAGGGGGCGCTCTATGGAGAAGTGGACGCTCCAGCGTGGAGCAAAGCGTTCCAGTGTGGAGGCCATGAGTCTGCTCTCCTGGACTGTAGAAGCTCAGGCTCAGCTAGAAACAACTGCTCCCCTGGCAAAGTTGTTGGACTCATCTGCTCAGGTAGAAGAGGAGCTGCAGCTTTGATGTGGTTCAAACTCACTTTATTCTTTACCGATGACTCTCTGCTTTCTGTTAGAGCCTTTTAGGTTAGAGGGAGGAGCCAGTCGCTGTGCAGGAACAATGAAAGTGAAATATCTTGGAGAGTGGAGACGTGTGGATTTCTTTGGCTGGTCCTTGAAGGACGCTGCTGTTGCCTGTGAACATCTGAACTGTGGCCTTCCAATTTTTGTAGGGAAGCAAACCCACAAAATCTTAGACAGAAGTGTGTTGTATGTGAAACCTGACTGTTTTCAGCCTGGATCTGCTATGAGGGACTGTGTGACATCAGCTTATACGATTTACAACCTGGATCTAAACCTGCTCAGGTAGATGATACCATGTACAAGTCATCTATGCCAGATAATGTTTCCTCTGTCACTGTGACATTCATTTCTGTTGGTCACAGACTGCTGACGGAACACGCCTGTAGTAAAGTGTTTTCCACACACTTTGATTATCCCATCACATAGAGTGGGTGTGATTTCACCTTCCACATCTTTCAACTTTGGGTTTGCAGACCTGCTGGCTCAGCCAATGATCTCGGTGTCCTCCACTGATGGGGTCTCCATGGCCCCACAGCAGGGGCTTCAGGTATCCAGGGGCTCTAACTTCACCATCAGCTGCTCTATCCAGCCACAGTACCCAGGGGGCTCCTTCCAGCTCACCTTTACCTCCTCCAGCACAGCATACAGCTACAGCCAGCCAGCTGTCAATCACTCTGCCCATTTCCTGGTCCCTGCTGAAGAGCCTGCGCATCAAGGAAACTACAGCTGTGTTTATCACGTCTACATTTTTTCTCATGACTTCTCCTCTGAGAGCCGCCTACTGCCTGTCACTGTGTCAGGTGAGCTGAAGCAGAGACTCTGAAGACTGTTTACAGTTCTGAAAAGGAGTAAGTCCAAATTGAATTAGTAAGAGAGTGACCCAAAGAACCATATCACAGATGCTACAGAAACTGGATTCCACCTAAATGACTGAGGAGCTCACTCATTTAGAAGAAGCTCACCATAGAACCATTACCCTTTTCTATTAAAGTACCCAAATGAGTTGGTTTGGTCTTAGGTGGAGGATGCCTCCTAACCATCTCCTATTTGTTTCAAGGCATTCAAGGCACATCCTTGTATGACAATAAGTAGGACATGCTGAACTGCATCAGGGCTGCCCTTTGTTACTGTTCATAGCTTTTATATACAGAACGGTGGCCTCTAGCTTGCATTGGAGTGGTTTGCAGCTGAATGCGAAGTGGCAGGAATAAGAATCAACTCCTTTTGCTGTGTTGTTTTCTGTGTTTTTTACCAAGATTTGGATGTGGTGCCCTGCCTGGGATGATCATAATGACCCCAATATCACTGAAAAAGCACAGAGATGATGCTTTCAGGAACCATTGGAAAGTTCTACAATCACACCAATGGTTTAAGAGTTACGGTAGTTTGGTACTGTAGGTTTTAATGAGTTAAGTCTCTCAGAGTCTTGTTCATGAGTGTGAGGAGAAGGGAGCGGGAGACTGAAAGATTGAAGAAAATGGATGGATAGAAATCACTCATGTTTTAAAAGAACAAATAAAGTATTGGTGTATATGTTAACTGGTTCTGAAACAAAAACATAACTCCAACAGATTTCAGTTCTTATCACTATGCTCGTCCTACCGCTGACTCTGCTGCTGGTGATCACTGTCCTTTATTTCTACTGTCAGGTACTGAACACATGTTTGTATCTGATTATGAAGCCCTCAGCCTGTGATGCTATCACTCTGATCTCTCTGTTGTCATGTGTGTCCAGGCCAGCAGGGGGCAGAAATCCAGCAGACGGGAGAACACTGAGCTCCTTGAGTGTAATCGGGGTGTTTGTGAGGCTGAAGGAACGCCAGCTGCAAATAAAGGAGCTCAGGAGGACCTCCAAGAAACTCATCCTACATCCACACAAATTTATCGGCTGATGTGACTGACCATCAGCTCAGTTTTCTACTAAAGACACACACTCCATACATCAATTCCTTCTCTGCTGCTTGTCTGAAGGCTGGGTTACAGTGGCAGCAACTTAAGCAGAGAAGTCCAGACTTCCCTCTCTCCAACCACATCCTCCAGTTTATCCAGGGGAACACCAAAACGTTTCTAGGTCAGCTGAGAGACAGCTGAGATAATCTCTCCAGCATGTGCTTTGTGTACCTCGGGAACTCGAAGGTACACACATGCCCAGAACATCTGGTGGTTCAGGCAACCCGGTCAGATGCTGAACTACCTCAACTGCCTGCTTTCGATGTTGAGGAGTAGCAGCTGTACTTTCACAAACATCCTGCTAAATAACAGAACTCCTCATCTTATCTGTAAAGGATAGGTCAGTCCCCATTCTTTCACTCTACCCACAATTTGTAATCATAGCTGAGGCTCGTAACAGAGATCAACCAGTAAATCACCAGTTTCGCTTTTGCACTCAGCTCTATTTTTACCACAACATGCCAATACAGCATCCTAACTGCAATTTGCCCCAAGCTTTTTGTCATCTCCCCTCACTCATAAACCTGATGTCCTTAAACTCCTACACCTGTGGCAGCAACTCATCCCTGACCCAGAGTGAGTTCTCCACCCTTTCATGGCAAATGTCCATGGCCTTTAATTGCAAAGCTCAGCTCCTCCAGTGTGAGCTGGAGACCACCAAAGATGAAATCCTAATGCCAGTTCCACTTCTTGGGTCCACCTAGAAATTCTGTCCATAAAAATTATGAACAGAGTAAGAGACAAAGAGCAGCCCTGGTGAAGTTTAAAACCCTCTGAGTTTATTGATTCTCACCTGAGTAGCAAAGCTAAATAACCCAATACTCCAGAAACACTTCCAACAAGATACCTGTTGAATATCCTTAAGGGAATAAATTTCCAGCATTCCACGTTCAGGATAAAAACTGCAATGCTCCTCCTGAATCTGATGCTAGACTAACTAATGAGCTGTTCTATCCAGTACCCTGGCAGTGACCTTCCCAAGAAGATTGAGCAGTGTGATTCCTCCCCCCATTACTGGAGTACATCCCCCAGTCCCCTTAAAGATTAGAACCACCTTCCCATACTACCAATACAGAGGCCCCACCCCAGATCTCCACCCCACCCAACTATATCCTCAGTTAAATTCAACCGCACCCCACCTGCTTTATACATTGTGTAGTGCACCACTTTCCCCTTCTGAGTCAGCTGACGGTTTGCTGGAATTGCTTAGAGACCGACTGAAAGTCTGGTTCCATGAACTCACCAAATTCCTCCCACATCTGAGTTCTGCTTGGTCTGGGGGTACCCATCAACTGACTCTGGATTCCCACAGGCTAAACAAGCCTAATAAGACTCCATCTTCAGTTTAATGGTTCCCTTCACCTTCAGTGTCCACTATCTGATTTGGGGATTACCACCATGACAAGCACCAACCACTGTGCTGCCACAACTCTGTGCAGCCGCCTCAACAATGCAGGTGCAGAATATGGCTTATTCACAGTAAATGTCCCTTGCCTCCCTAGGAATATCATCAGAGTTCTAATGGAGGTGGGAATTGAAGATATTGTAGACTGTGTATTGTAGATGAGTGCATGCTAACTATACGTTTGGGCATGCAGGTTTGCAGTAACGGGCAGTGCAGCAGTTTTAGAGATACAAATAAGCTTTTCAGCAACTGACATAGTTTCTGTTTTAATTATGAGGCCCTAAAGAGGTCAGTGGATTTTATAACAGGGTAGTAAAACATGCAGTTTACATTAAATCATGTCATTAAAGTATGTTTTGATGTGATTATGTGAGTTCCATTTCTGATATGTCTGTGAGCCCCACTTATAATTAAATGTTAATGCTTTTGCACACTTACAAATACTTGTACTTTAAGCTGACTTCAGTCAGTGATAAATATATTTTGTACACTGCTCTGCTTTTAATAATCCTACTTGAACTATTAATTCTAAACATTTTAAAAGTAGTGAGGCAATAAATAAAACATACTTCATTAACTACTCATCTGTGTTTCTCAGTACTACACAAATACAAAACTGGACTTCCAGTCGATAAATAAGCCAACACAGCACAATGTATATATATTAAAAAAAAACACAGTTACAGTGAGTTAAAAGGAGTGAGCAGAAGTAAAATTATTAAACAGTCAGGTCTAAAACCAATAAGATCCCCAAAAGCCAACAAAACAATTCTAAATGAAGGATTGAGAGGTGGAGAAAAACAAAAAGGAGAAAGAGGCTGAAGTAGAAGTTGAAGACATTGGAGAGTAGAGCAGTGGGCTCAGGGTGTGGTGCCAGGGGAGGCTGATCTCCATCATCTAATCATGCCTCACTTGTATGAATAGGATGCTGGGATCTGACCGGGAGTTCTGTGTTGTGTGTTGAGCAGTAGAAAAGCAATCCAGAACAAAAATAAAGATCAGAACGCTGTATATATCACTCCTTTGTGTGTTACAAAATAAGCTGAAGAATACAAATAGACAGAAGCTGGAGCCAAGGAAGAAATCTTTGTATTCTGCTCTGATTTTGTTTTTCTATGTTCAGGATACTCGCGTTACTGATTAGTGATATTAGTGCTTTATGAATGTATTACCATTAGTATGTTTGTTAGTCTTGTATTTTAGGTTATTAGTGTCGCCTTGTAACTTGTTGTGTTTAGAGCTTCTTCTTTGTCTTTCGCAATGTCCACACGTAAATGGGTATTTTTGAAAACTGACATTTTCTGTTTTTGTTAAAAAAGAAAAAAATCTTGTCCACACGTGCAGTTTTGGGAAAATATCTCCGTCCACATTTCACTAGCAGGGACCACTCCCTTGGTAACGATGAGCAAGGGAGGGATGAGGGTGTGTGAATAGTGCTGCGGTTTGGGGAAGGCCTTGAAGGGGACTGGCGACGGCTCTCGGGCCGGCCAGAACCCCCTGTACTAACGAGAAATAAGGGAGGAAAGGAAGAGAGGAGAGGACAGGAGAAGAGAGGAAAGAAAAAAGGGGGGGGGGGCAGGGGGGGCATGAAAATGAGAACAGCAGGTATTGGAGAAGGGGGGCTTTTATAGCCTGAGGCCAGAGGGGGCGTAAAGGAGGAGTGGTCCCGCTCCAGAAATTCAGATGATATTGCCACGTAAATGCAAAAAACTAAGTCAAACACTGTCAACAACATGCCAAATCCTAACCCTGTAGAAATGTTGGCCAATCAGAAGTCTAGAAGCCTGGGAGGGAAAGAGTAAACAGGGTTTTGTGTGGAACAAAACCTGAAGTACTTCTGAAAAGTTTTTTTTTTTTTTTCTGGAAAGCCAGCTAATTTCATGTCACTTTTCAAGTTCCTTCATCATTTCAAATGTTAATAACTAAAGACAGTATTTTGGATTTTGTCTCACTGGCTCTCACTCTCACACAGCATGACATCAAAACATATGCACACCTTTGATGTTGCGTGACAAGAGCTCCGTTTTCCTCATCCACACGTAACGCAAAAAGGGAGTTTTCAAAAATCTCCACCCTGTAGGAGTTTTAATAATATCTATTTCTTTTAATAATCTCTATATCTATCTCTATTTAGTGATTTAAAATGCTGTGTACGTGCGGATGAAAGGCCCAAACGCACAGAAAAAGCTGTGTTTTCAAAAATACCCATGGACGCAGCCTGAGCGGCTGTTAACCTGCCCGGTGTGTTCCTTGCCTGTTTTTTCACCTCATGAATTTGCTATTTTCAACTGACGCCAACCTCAGTGAAAGGTTTTTGTTTAGTTTTGTTTTTTTTGCTTCAGTCTGTCTCCAAGTCCTGTATTTGGTTCCTCTGAGGTAGTTGAAGACAATTAAGTTAAACGATTTCAGGTGTTCATTGGGAGTGAGCAGAAGGACAAGATTAGAAATGAGGACATAAGAGGAACAGCTCAGGTTGAGCAGTTTGGAGAACCAGAACAGATGCTTCAGGTGCAGTAGGAGAAGAGGAGTCACCTGAGAGAGTCACATGAGTCTCAACGAATCAGAAATGTGAAATGCAGGTGGAATGCATCACATGAGGCAAAAGGTTTCAATGTAGCACTGACAATATCATGACTAAAGGAATGAATTCATGGTAGATGTGCTCCCTCCCTGTTACATAGTATAAACCAGCTGATTCCTTCTCCTCCAAAGGAAGAGGCACCAAAACCAGACACACAGCTGCAGGTAGAGGATGAACAATAACTGAAAAACAAAAAGTTCAACATCATTTCTAAGAAGTAAAAGTTAAAGTGATTAGAGTAGCAGGAGAGCTGCAGTCAAGTCCTGTTTGTCTCTAAAAGAAGACTCACCATCAGTCCATCAGGTTTCTCTCAGCAACAGTCAGAAGTGCAGCTGATCACATTTCCTGTTTCTACACAAATTTTCAGTTCACTCTGTTCACTTCATGCTGACTCATTACAGTCACATTGGTTCCATGGAATTCTGCTCATGTTACCACAGATCTTCTATAGAAACACTGAACTGCTGTTTGAAACAGTCTCATTGTGGCAACTGTGGACTCAATCTGTGCTTTGGATTTCAGACTAACTCCAAACTTCCTGCTCTTGTTACTGTTTATTCATATCTTCCTGCTCTCATTAACATATATTCATCCCTTTCTGCTCTTAATGTTGTTCATTCATCACTTCCTGTTATCATTACTGTTTATTCATCAATTCCTGCTCTCACACTATTTATGTCCCGTAGCTCTTTCAGAATAACAGATAAGCAGAGGGAAGCTTTTATTGTGAAGCAGTGAGAGAAAACACAACGTGTTTGTCAGTGAGTGCATGCATTTTAAATAAAAATTATTTAAAAATTATTTATTTTTAGGCTCAGATTTGGCAGTTTTTTGGGACCAAAATGTCCATCACACATTGTTTAAGAACCAGTAGAAAATTGAGTGCAGAAAGAAAATATCCCAAGCAATAACTCTAAACGTTTGATAGACACATGTTAAGAGTTCAATACTGATACTTTAAAAAAAAATAAAATAAAATAAAGTGAATTTGAACTACGATGGTTTCTTTTCTTTCGCCCTCAGAGTGCAGACATGTCTGCTGCCAGCAATCTGTGATCTGAAGATCATTTCTTTATTATGGATTAGGTGCAAGAGTTTTTAAGTGTGGATAATTAAATAATAGATTGATGCAATAGCAAATTGTGCCTTTTTCTCAGATCAGCAAGTAAAGAGTGATAGATGGTAGGAGAAAGAGAGTGAGAGAGTGAGTCACAGGCAGAGCCTAGTTTATTTCCTGCAGTTTTTTTTTAGTCTGTTGTCTTATGATTCCAAGCGCTGTCATCAATCTTTGCATTTTATTATCATCTAATAACACTTGTTTAATCAGATACCATCCCACCTATGGACTTTTTAATGTCTACAGTCTCAGATCAACACAGCCCAGCTGACCAGCAGGAGCAGCAGCAACCCCTCAACACTAACATTGTACCCCATCAGGTAAAACACTTACTTAGCATTGCCCCCACCTGATGACAGTGATATAGTATAATGCAATTCCATATTAAATTCGTGATGAATGTGGGTTGTTGTTATTCAGCCTGGTTCTATGTGCCTCTTTTTAACTTTGAGCAAGGGCGGATCTAGCGAAATTTTCTTAGGGTGGCATGAGGGTGGCAAAGAAATCAAAATAGGGTGGCAAAATCAAAGCCTTTTTTATCCCAAACACATATTCAGGTGGTTACTTATGGTTAAAATGATTCAAATGCAGTAAGTATACACATTTATTTTTATATAAATGTAGTCTATAACTTAATTATTTTCTGTAGCCCACATAATTAAACACTTTAGTTACATAAAAAGATTTTATGTACTGTATAGTCTGTATAATAAATAAATATGTAGCCCAAAAAGTATGAAATCCAGAAAGCTACACAACAAAAATTTAAACCTAATTTTTCATGATTTGTTGGATTTGTTGGACTCTGAGGTCCAAAATATAACCATTTTTGACACCTTTTGATTTTACATTTGTATTTCACTTTCAAATTGTTTTATTTTATTTTTTCCCCTTGCCTTGCTTGGTATCATTCATTTCAGCTCAACCTCAAGTGTCTGAATTAATTGTTTTTTCATTGACATACTGTATTAATATTACTGATCTGAAAGCACACAAAAAACATAAAATCCTAGTAGTATTTTTTTTTACTGTAAAAACCACAGACATGTTGAGTAAATTATTTTGAGTAAATTATTTTTTATAAATTACACATTTTGTAAACATATACAACTATTTATCTATAAATGCAGTCAATACGCCCACCGTTTTTTTAATTATGTACAACCTATTAAAAATTTTACTATAACTAAAATGAGAAAACAATAAGGTGTTGCAACAAGATGCCCCACAAATTATGTGTGCCAGTAAAAAGAAAAAAATGTTTGTCCACCACAAGACAGAGGAGAACAGCACAGGGATAAACCTGCAGGCCTGACAACAGGAGGTGTATCACTCCGCTGGTTTGCTACTTGGTGATAGTGTTTTCATTGCAATCTGCCTTTGTGACACTGATTAGTGCCCTCACTGACACACCACACAAATCAACGACTACACAACAGACCAACTATACACTCCACGCTAAACATCAGAAATCTCCCACATCTAAAGGCGCTCTCTTTTTCTCACTTGCTCGCTCTGTCTCGCTCCCGTTACCGTCACTCCCAAAACTTGCCCCTCTTCCTAAACAACCAAATTCCATGTGTTGACTTTTTTTTAAAAAAAAAAATTGATTGACATGGTACATTTTTCCATTGATAGGAAAGAGGTGACTTTTTTTCCCTTTCTTTACTGTGTTTGCACTCTCCTTAGAAAACACTTAAAAAAGAAAATGAAAAACGTGACGACAGTATTTAGAAAAAAGCATGGCTTATATATATATATATATATATATATATATTTACTGGCCTGTAATTAAAATGTAAAGCCCAGTGATACTTTAAAGTGCAAACTTTTAACACGGGCTGAAATACCCCGCGTGGCTGCAGTTTGTTGCTATATCGGCCTTAAATCCATCATGTGATTTGGAAGTGCAGCGTGTCCGTGGACCACAGAGGGTTAATAACACTCATCTTCATTCCATTTCCAGAGTGCAACAACCAACCACCTGTGTGAAATGTGAAATTCCCATGGTGTTGTTCAAAATGTGCTCTGGCACAATCATAAGCATTGCTAGCTACTGAAAACAAGAAAAAAGCCGTCCCGCTATGGGCCGAACTATTTGTTAATGGCGGAGGTGGGGAAAACTATGTAACATATTCAGTTTTAGCATTTATATTCACTGTTAACTGTAACTACACTCAAACTGTTAATGCTATCTTATTTTAATAAACAACACTGTCATATGCAAAACTGGGGTGGCACTTGGGGTGCAAGAGATCATTTTAGGGTGGCACTTGCCACCCCATGCCACCCTTCTACATCCGCCCCTGACTTTGAGCAAAATTTCTGCACAGCCCTGCTGATTACAGCTGCCAAAGAAAACTGACAGTTCTTCAGGATGGAGCTTTGACCGGACCTCTGGTTCAAAATCAGGAGGATGGAGGACAAAAGAGATGGTGTAGAAATGAGACCATGCTCCGTCCAAACATGCTTTCGAGCTCCTTGGAGGTCCTCCTCTGCTGGCTGAACTTGTTCCTGGCCTTCCTCGAATGGCTCAAACAGAGCATGTAGGGTCAGTCAGCTCACTGTTCTACTGTCTGCTGAGCTGGAGAAACATAACAGCACAGCAATCAGGCTTTCTACATCATTCCTCTTTTCAGTTGAAAAAAAACCCAAACAGGCTAAGGCTTCATTCTCAGCTACAAACATGTTCAGTACCTGACGGTAGAGATGAAGACCAAGGATGATGAGTACAATGACCAGCAGGGCGACCAGTGTTATGACAACAACTTTAACAACGTCTGACTGATTGGGATCTGATAAAGACACATTCACAGTCATCAAGCATCATTAAAGAGATGATTCAGTCCAGGGGACGTATCTATTACATGTACAGTACAGTAAGTTTTCAGCCACTCC
This sequence comes from Neolamprologus multifasciatus, assembly GCF_963576455.1. NCBI lineage: Eukaryota > Metazoa > Chordata > Actinopteri > Cichliformes > Cichlidae > Neolamprologus > Neolamprologus multifasciatus. The sequence continues at coordinate 38,818,164 of NC_140445.1, read as the reverse complement.
TTTATGTTTTGCTAAACAAATGCAGTGCAGCAATCCATTGAAACACATGGAAACATAAATGAAAAAATAACATGGCATTCAGATACTGTTAATCTACTGTAGATAATTTGTTAGGCCAGCCACACTTTTTATTTTTCCCTCTGCTTTTCCAGTCTCATCAGATTTTTGGATGAGACTGAAAGGCAAGAAAAAAAAGGCATAAAACCTTTTTGGTTTTATGCTTTTCAAACTGTATCATATTTGGCATTTTTCATAGATTTAACTTAAGACATGTCAAAATTGCTGCACTTTGGTGGCAGGTTTTTAGTACAATATTGATTAAAGCAACATTAAAAATTGAGTCCTTGCCAAGTTATCTGTTATGTGTAGACACAACACTAGTTGATCAGTCAGGTACAAGGACTGGACTGAAAATTCGTGATAAAGCAGCTAATGTCCAAAGAAAAACAGTGAAAGACCTTCAAAAAGCTGAAGACCTGTGGCTCAAGACCACATGTGGTCATGTGGTAAAGTACAAAAATACTTACTGCATATTTATGGCTAATATTTCTATGTATCTCAGAATACTGCAGTGTATGCATCATAGTAGTAGTACCATAACTCATAACCTGAACCTCTCTGTTATTTAACGCTGACCTGAACACAAACCCAGCAGCCTCTGCTTCAACTTACCTGACACAGTGACAGATAGCAGGGGGCTCTCAGAGGACAATTCATGGTAAAAAACATAGACGTGATAAATACAACTGTAGTTTCCTTGGTGGGCGGGCTCTGCAGCAGGAAACAGGAAGTGGGCGGAATGATTGACAGCTGGCTGGGTGTAGTTGTACACCGTGTTGGATGAGGTGAAGGTGAGCTGGAAGGAGCCCCCCGGGTACTGTGGCTGGATGGAGCAGCTCATGGTGAAGTTAGAGCCCCTGGACACCTGAAGCCCCTGCTGCTGGGCCATGGAGACCCCATTCATGAAGGACACAGAGATGATTGGCTGAACCAGCAGGTCTGTAAACCCAAAGTTGAAAGATGTGGAAGGTGAAATCACACCCACTCTATGTGATGGGATAATCAAAGTGTGTGGAAAACACTTTACTACAGGCGTGTTCCGTCAGCAGTATTGCATCAGCATAGAGATGATGCAAGGTGAGGTCACATCCACCTTCTGTTAAAAAAAATGAAGCAGGATCTCAGCTGGATGCACTCTCTCCAGAACCATTTACTGTAAACAGCAGAGCATATGTCTGCTCCTCGAGCCCTCTCTCAAACCATTAACCTCCAGTTTTCCTGTCTGGTGGACAGTTTGTGTTCTTCATTGCAATTTGTTTCAGTTTTCACGTTGTTTTAGTCACAGCAGCTCTTTATCTCCTTTCTCATCCCGACTTGTCTGTTTTATTTCCATCCAGTTTGGAGATGAACGTACATTTTAAGTTAGTAGCTGCTTTGCTGGTGAACACTGATTGTCTACAACAGATGCAACAGTCAAGGTAAAATGGCTTTCTTTTGACATTGGGTATTAATATGTGTTAAGTTTTAGTTTGCAAAGTTTTCATGTCACAATTTTACAAATGATTCCACTAATTATGTTCAGATACTTTTTTGGTGTTGCTACTTCAGTAACAGCTAACTGAGCAGTTTTTGTCTTTTGGGGTTCAGACTCTCTTTTTGCCATTTAAGAAAAGTCTGAGATGGTTAAGTTAAATGAGACAGGCAAAAGGAAATACAGGAATTCAGGTGTCTTTACTGGTGAAGCAGATAATAAATAACTGACATCTGCATAAAAATGGAATGAAGCATTTGATAAAATTTCCCAGAAAGTATGACATATTTGAGAAGAGCAGTGATCGTGACAAACAAGAACTAAACCCTGCAAAGTGGATAACATAAGGATATGTGATAGATGATTCTGCTTACCTTTGCAGGTGACATTCAGGGTTAGGAAAGAGGAAGATGATTTTGCACATTCTCTCAGAGCAGATCCGGAGTGAACACAATCAGGCTCAATTTTCAACACAGAAATCTCAGAAGGCTCATTTTTCCATTGTATAGAAAATGCAGAGCCACAGCCCAAATGTTCACAGACGACATGTGCCTCCTTCAGATCCCAGTCAAAATAATCGATTGTTCTCCACTTTCCCACTTTCACCTCCAGCATGCCGGCACAGCGACTGGCTTGGCCCACCAACCTGACAGGCTCTGTACAGAAAGCAGAGTTGTTACATAAGTAGGGAAACGGTAGTAACCAGACTGAAAAGTAGCGCACATTTCGATGCTTTATTTTCCTGAGCTGTGATACACTTTAGATTCTAGCCAATCATTTGACGTTTTTTTTTTTTTTTTTACGAGGATAGTAGGCGGGCCCAGGTACGTACGTTCTTTTAGAGCAAAGCTACAGATTAAAAAGTCTGGCTGTACTTCACAGCAAAATATGCAAACTCAGCAGCCTGCAACAAGTGCTTTAAGGTGATACTGTGATACTGTCAAAGGAGGTAACACCTAAAATCTGATGAAACACCTGGCGACGCATAGCGTTTTTTATTTATAAGCCGAGAAATGCACGTATTTGATAGCTTGCTGCGAGACCTCACACCGAGCACATCTACTGCGGGTGTGGTGCCTGTTATCGGACCAGAGTTAGCAACATCCCCCAAAAACCCGAAGAGTAGAGTCCTGGCCCCTAGCCCTGCCAGTGTAGCAGAAATGATGACGGATGATGATGGCAGCAGCAGCCGTTCTTCTCTGCCTGAGTAGCTTAATGTTGTTCGTGTGTAATTTACGTTGAGTAGGCTAACCACGTTATTAAATTAATGCATGTAAGATGAACTAGCAAACATCATCATAGCTACATGCAGCTGTCTTCTTGTTTGATGGCAAATACTCCCTTCACCCTGGCCAAAAAGGCTAAAATGACCAAAGAAAAAGTGGAAAACAGTTAAACATGAGAGGTTTTTGGACAAAGTTTGTGTTTTTTCCATTGTTTAAGCACTGCTTCCAGCCAAGAGTGATACCATATATGCCCCATAGCTGCAGAAAAGGCTAACATTGTTATCTTTTTACAAAAAACATGAGAGGTTTTTGGACCAATTTTGTGTTCTCCATTCTTTAAGCACCGGTTTGAGCACTGTTTAAGCACCGGCACCGTTTCAAAAGTACCGGTTTTGCACCGTTATCGGATAAAACCTAAACGATACCCATCCCTATACATAAGTCATTATTTTGACAGTGCCGAGTTATTTTCCCTGAGAATCTGTTCAGTATAAGTATGAGATAAATGTTCTTAAATTCTACCCCACACAAAAGTTTTGAAACCTTATTGATGAAACACTGCAGCACGGAAATTTAAAGAAAAGGACGAAAGTAAATCTGTATTTAACCTCTTTGATGTTTACTTATTTAACACTCTGAGAGAGCAAAGAACCATCAGCCTGCTCTCTGAGTCCACTTTCATCCACCTCTTGTGTGAGGAAGACGTTCTTCCTCGCTTCTTCTCCCTTCTTCTGCATTCTCCTCAATGTCTTTTGCTTTTCTCCTCCTTCTCCTCCTGCAGTCTACAACAATTAAGGTAAACTGGGAAACGCTTATTTAGACACTGTAGCCTCGTCTCCACTGGACATTTTAAGCCTATATAAATGGGGCTTTAAAAGCTGCAGGTCCAAGAAACTGACTGTATCTGTCTACAGGCTTATCTCTCTGCCTCTGTCTTTCTGCCTTTGTCTCTGGGCAGGCAGGTGAGTGACAAATGAGGTAACCAGCTTGAGAGCATAGGCGAGTTAAAATGACAGAGTTCTTCAATTCAAACAGGCTTAAAGGAATCAGTGCTGAAGCTCTGGCATATGTGCAAAAACAACTACACAGTGCTTCAGAAGCACAGTGTCGAGGCTTCATTAGTCTGGCCAGAGTGAGGTGATCAATGATGTCCAAAGATTCATTCGTCACTTTTATGGTGCCTGATCCAGTGGATTACAAAGGATTAAATGATTGGTATGATCATTTATGTGTATAATGTATAAAAATATACATATACATTACAATATTACATTTAAACGTACCTATCCCCTGGTTTATTACATGAGCATGTGGATGCAGGGACCTCACAGCAGAGGTATACTGCCAACATGTATATAATATGTGTTGGGAGTATGCAGAGAGTCATCAGTAAAAGAATAAAGTGAGTTTGACCAGATCAAAGCTGCAGCTCCTCTTCTACCTGAGCAAGTGAGTCCAACAGCTTTGCCAGGTGAGCAGCTGTTTCTAGCTGAGCCTGAGCTTCTACAGTCCAGGAGAGCAGACTCATGGCCTCCACACTGGAACTCTTTGCTCCACACTGGAGCCTCCACTTCGCCATAGAGCGCCCCCTGGAGGACCGAAGGAGGCCCACAGCCGAGCTCCCTACAGACCACCTCTGCATCCTGCTGGTCAAAGTCAGCTTCACACACTGAGGACCAGCTCTGGTTAGACTTCACCTCCAGTCTGCCTGAACACAGACTGGAACCATTCAGCAGCCTGAGAGAGTCTGGAGATATCAGAGAAGATCAAACAGAGAGATCAGAGACAGCAGACACATGTTTCAGCTGTCAGTGATTTTTTTTTTGTGGTGGATCAATATCAGCAAATATTTGCTAAATTTTCAACATTTTCTGAGAAATTAAAGTGTACTATTTTAGAGAATGCTCCAAAGATTCAAAAGGGTTACTTTAAATAGGTGCCTTGACTAAGGGTGGCTGTTTGGGTGTCAGGATACTGATGAACCACAGATGGACTGACAGAAGAAGTCTTTTCAGGCTTTTCTGCTGCTGCAGATGATGTGCTACTATTCTACCTGGTCTTTGTGTCTGGTACATTAGTGTCACTGATGGGCTGACCTGAGCAGGTGAGCTCCATGGCAGAGGAGAAGCCTTCTGTTGTTACACAGTTCCTCAGAGCAGATCCTGACTGAGCACAGGTAGAATTGACCCCCCACACTGAGCTTTGTGAGGACTGTTCTATAGAAACAGCAGAGCCACAGTCCAGATGTTTACAGACTACAGCTGCTTCCTTCAGGGTACAGTCAATGAATTGCAATGGTTTCCACTCGCCCAGATGTTTCACCTGCAGTGTACCTCCGCAGTGATTGGCTCCTCCCACCAACCTGACATCATCAGACTCTGAACAGAAAGCAAAGCCTCATCAGTAAAGAAGCAATTTTACTTCTGAAACGATGAGAGACAAATGCGAGTCGTGATTTTCCCTCAGTGATTGTTTATTTCACTTTTATGTTTTGTGTACCTGTTGAATCTTGTTTTCCTTCAGCCTGGACTTCTGAGGAGAAAATCAGAGAACCATCAGCATAAAGCAGGATATTTCGTGGAGCTCAGCTGTGGACAGACTCTCAGGTTTTGTCTGATTAGTATCTTCTGCCAGTATCTTATGTAATATCTATATAACCAGAGTGCAGAGTACAGAAGTCAAAGACTGCTTTACAAGTAGTGGTGCAACGGATCAAAAGTCTCACGGTTCGGATCGGAACACGTTTTTTTCGTCACGGATCGGATCAATTTTCGGATCAGCAGGGAAAAAAAAGAAGACAAAATTTTAACTCGCCATTTACATATTTAAGTATTTTTTGCCCATTAAGTTGAATGTTTATTAAAAAACATTAAACTCAAGACTCATGCTTGGAGCGATCTTGTCACTGTATTGGACGCGCAACGGGATATCATAGCGTGGCGCAAGCACGTTTATCACAGTTTAAACTAGTGCTGTCAGCGTAAATCTCGTTAAAATGACGTTAATGCCATAACTGCATTAACGCGGCAAATCTCCGTTAACTAGTTACCATGGATTGCCCCGTGCGTGGGGCTGCACAGCGTCAATGCGTCAACTAACGCGTTGACTAGTTTAAACCCCTTGTGTTGCAAAACACAATACGGCCTCCCGTCTGCAGCTAAACACCCCAATCCGGTTGTTAAGTGAGGACGTGACAAATCCTACTTCCGGGCCTAAAGTAGTCTGCGTTTAATATGGCTTTTGTGTTGTTAACATGTTTAATGTTTTGTAATTTCTTCTATTTAATCTCAAAAAGCTCCTACAACAGTCAGTGATTACTGTTGACCTCCCTCGGCTTTTATTACCGCTAATCATTTATTTAAGCTCAGTTTTTAAAACCACAGGATGTAACTACAGCCCAGCCCATACAGCAGTATATGAATGACTAACCTCGTATTGTGGATGGATTATCTCAGTTGTTCTCCTGGCTGAAGTTTGGTCCTTTTACAGCATCCTGCCACGCGATTACATTTGTTCCTGACCACCGAGAACACTCACGTTAACTTTTATCGAGTGGAAAAAAAGTTAGCTTGTTTATATTATGCTAACATAGCTGTGTCGCTAGCGGTCACGTAGCACATCATTATATACCAGCTAGCCAAACTTCAGTAACCCTACAAACGTCACTGCTGTTTAGTTTTCTGCCTTCATTTATGTTGGAAGTGATAACAGAGCTGTACGTTTTAATTTGTTTCCAAAACCCCGCAGTCAGGACATGCTATATTGTATTTAGATAGAAGCTAGCGAGCTAACTTCCTGCTAACTTCTAACTCCGTTAAATGTCATAAATTCCGTTTTCATTGATGCCTGGATGTTAAACTCAATTGTTACACCTGGTAGAGCAGAACGCTGATCATTTTATTAAAGATGAAAGACTTTAGACAGTTTTTCAACTCTCAGTAATGCCATAGTGATCGTTTGATATATGGACCTGCAGCGGAGTTTAGGCCCAGACACGGCTAGTGACGTCAGACTTAACGACTGGATAGCCTTTGTAATAGCTTTAGCTGGGTCGGATTGGGCAGCAAAGGGCTGCTTAAATACCGCAAACTCCTCTGCTCCTCCACTTGGACCGCTAGCGCTGACCATAGCTATCGCTTGACAGACTGACCAGGGCACCACACACATACTTTTTTCTTCTTTTTCGAATCTTCGGATCACGTGCGTGCCGAACCGCGGAGTGGGATCGGTTCGGATCCGTTGCACCACTATTTACAATCATGAACCACGTGATCAAATAAGATTTAGTTCAATTCATTTTCATTTATATAGCAGTGACAACTAAATCCCAATAAAAGTCGCCTCAAGGTGCTGTATGGTTTTTGTTTTTCACAGATGCAGTCTTGTAAACCTTTTTAAACACATGTTTATGTTGAATCAAATCCCTGAAGAGCATGAACAGTTTCAAACTGGAAATGACACCATTATTTACTACTTGTTATTATTAGTTGTAGTTTGGTGCTATACAATTAAAGTTAAATTAAACTTAACTGAATTATTAAACATAGTATGTGAAGAAGACTCCTCATTTACATTTAAAAAATGGAGCATAGATAGTTATGATTCAAACGAAAGCAGCACAATATTGGGGATGCAGTCAAAATTAAGAGAATGATAAATGCAAAAAGTAACATCAAAATTTGATCTATCGTGTAATACTATCTGTAAAGCATCTGATTGACAAAAGCACATGTTTTTCAGCATGACAACGATCAGAAACACTGCAGTAAAAGCATACCTAGACAGACTAACACAGTGGAACACTGTCAGTCATAGATTGGACTCCCCAGAGTAGTGATGTTCGATTCGTGAACGAATCGTTCAATACTCGAGAATCACTTTACTGACTTGTGAATCATGATTCACAAGCCCAACTGACTCACTGACTCATCCCTGTTTCTGTTAGCAAACTAATTCGCTTAGAAATATATCTAGCTTATAATTAAAATTGTGGGGGGGAAAAAACAACAGCCAGTTTCTTAACAAAAGCATTTCTGCTCTGAACTGGAAGAAAAAACCCTGAGTAGAAGCTCACATCAAGAAAATAGCTCCTCGGTTCACAGTAGCATCGCTCTGCTAACATGCTAACAGCACATTTGAGCTACTCACCCCCTCCCTTCCTGTGCTGAATCATAGAGCGAACGAATCACTCAGGACTCACTAACCCCCTCCCTCCTGTGCTGAATCGTAAGCGTAAGCGAATCACTCAGGACTCGCTCACCCCCTCCCTCCTGTGCTGAATCATAGAGCGAGCGAACGAATCACTCACTCACTCACCCCCTCCCTCCTGTGCTGAATCATAGAGCGAGCGAACGAATCACTGGGCCTTTCTCAATATGCGTACTTGTGCGTACTTGCGTTCTCGTGTACTCGTGATACGTCATCAGTCGGAGACCAAGTACTGTTCCAATTCGAAGTACGCATCAAGCCGAGAACGCGAAAAAGTCCCGGATGTGTTCTCGCTCCGCCCGTTTTATCGAGCATGCATCGGTGGTGACTTGTGTGGACTTGGTACAGCTAAATATCCCAGAATGCATTTCGTCCAAAACTCAAACGCGGCAATGGCGGACGAGCGGGTCTAAAAACTTTTAAATATTACTCTTTCTGGGTCACAAAATAAACTTTTAAGTTCTTTTCAAGCGAGAATGTAGCTGTGTAAACTTCGAATATCTGCTCAGTTTATCAAGATATCATATATTTCCAAACAAGGTCCGACGTTTTCGGAGACGTCTGTGACCCGCCAGCTCCATAGCAGACAGCGAGGTCGAGGATTATTACAGCCGGCGAGAACAGCCGACTCCCGGCAGATCGTTTTCAACCCCCCCCCGCGGTCTTTTCGCTTCTCAGGTTAAACAAACCCCAAACCCCAGTAGTTGTCTATTGTATTGAGTGTCCACTAAAATAAAAATAAAAGCGTTCTAACATCTCACCTGCTTGTTTTTATTAAGGTATGTACACGTATGTACATGTACACTATTTTTTATTAATAGAGATTTCACTACTGAGGTTAAACATGATATATAAGTCACTTAGATCACTTCTAAATGTTAATGTTTGGCTTATTTCGGCTTTTTATTTGTTCCTGAGTAAACCGGTTTGGCTGTGATTAAAGTTAAGCTTCATAACATATTACTCACAGTTAAATTAAGGACGGCAGTAAAAACTCCGGACCTGTGACATCATCAAGTACGCTGGTGTTCCAATTGTACAAATCGCGAGTCCGTGCTCGCGTTCTCAGCGAGTCCGTACTCCCGTGCGTTCTCGGCGAGTACGTACCCGCCGAGAACGCGAGTACGTACTCGCGTACTTGAGAATTGAGAAAGGGCCACTCACTCACCCCCTCCCTCCTGGCTCACAGCTTCTTCTTCTTCTTGGTTGGCAACCAATGTTAAGGTGCATTACCGCCCCCTGGCTCACAGCTCAGTGGACATTTAGATGAGAAAATATATATTTAACACATTTAAGGAAAATACTAATAAAATACAAATAAACAAAATAAATGTTTATTAAACAATTTTGATAGGAAATTGCTTAATTTTAGAAATGTTTTTGCTCTTTTTTGCTCTATAAAATAGTTGTTTGTTTTTTTTAGAATCATTCATCTTAGCAGTGGGATTTACATGAAAAGAGAAACAAATTAAGTTTGAGTGAAAATGTAAATTTTTTGCACTCTCTGGTCAACTGACTCAGTGAATCAAATGACTCAAAAAATCCGATTCACTTTGGTGAGTGACTCATTAAAACTCGATTCAGTAAAAAGAATCAAATTTACCATCACTACCCCAGAGCCTGAATATTCCTGACAGAGAGCAAAACAAAAGGCAGAAACACCCAAAGAAGAGCCTTGAATGTCCTTCAAGAAGAGATGACAGAGAACTGCTCAGAGAGCTCTGAGCTGAAGTATGAAGCTGCTGACACCAAATATTGACTTTCAAACTTGTTTTCATTAGTACAATAAAAACAAATCAAAGCAGTCCTACCTGAGCCCCACAGCAGCAGCAGCAGAAGCACAAACAGCTGATCCATGTCCAGATAAACGTGTCTCTGTCTGTGCTCTGCTATGTTCATCACATGCTGTCCTCAGTGTGTATCTGCCAAGAGAATCTCATCTTACTCATCACATGATCAAAATTCCCATCGTTTATGTTTACTTTTCTCTGCTCTGTATGAGTCTGTCACAAGAGTAAAAACATGTAAGGAGAAAAACCTCAGGAAAGCAAAGAATCACAGGCCCAGAGTTAATTCATGTACATGGACGATTGCCTAACCACGTTCCGTCGACTACAGAAACGTGCAGGCAAAGCGCGCCAGGCATCTGGTCAGACTTTATTATATACTGCTTTACTCACGTAACACTCATGGGTGGAGTACAAGTTAGGAAAAAACAACTTCTTATCTGGTGATTGAAGGCATATGAGGCTGCACAGGATGCAGCCTTGCAAGACAAAGATGGACAAGTTGATTAACGATCTTGTAGTGGGTTAAAACAATACATGTGGGTATTGTCTAAACTTGAGCAACTTCCTCATGTGATCACTTTGTTCCAGCTAAAGAATTTGCTGACACGCTATGTACAGGCATTACTACAAAATTCAAATAAGGCTATACATGAAGGTAATAAGGTAAAATCTTTTGACAAAACATAAACTCAGTTATTACTAATGCTGAAATTATTAAGAATCCAGCAGCCAGAGTCCACGAGTAAACCACCAAACCAATCTTATCCAGGAGGAAACTGTCTCTCAATGCAGCTGGTTGAAGGTGTAAATCTCCAACCTTTACCAGTGAATACACATCTGTTCAGTTGCTATTGCTGAATTCATTAACACAAGGGTGACAGTGGGTAAAAAACAGTCACCAAAGAAAGTTTCTCCTCATGCAGTCATTGGGTGTTAGTGTAAATGTGAATGTTAGACAAGGCACATAGATGCAGAATAAATAAAAATATATGTGTGTCTGTGTGTGGTTAAGTGAAGGAGGCTTTTAGTAAAAGTCACTTGGACTGCTCAGAGCAGATTGACCAATCAGAGCCATGTGTAATGCAGAACTGAGTGATGGAAAAATGTAGACAGAGGAAACAGCACTGAGTTCTTTCAAAGCAGCAGAAATATTCTTGTAAAAATGGTGATTTGTGTGGGCTGAATAAACTCCACCCACCCCGTAAAAGGTCAGCATTTCTGATTATCCCCCAGTCCAGTTGAAAATTTTTAAACAGGAAGAAGACCACACTGGTGAAATTCACTGCTGACAGTTAATAAAGTGTAACTTGGTTTTGCAAAAAACAGTCAATAAAAGATACATGAGACTGAGAATCATATATGAGATAAATGAAAACATATCTCATGTCAAAGGTTAGGAAGTCTCAAAACTCTGCTTATGGAAGAAAGTCTTCTGTGTCTGTGTTTGTGCACATCTTAAAGCACAGAAAATGATTTGGAAGCAAACAGAAAAGGACAATAACTGTTAAAGGAAAAACAACTGAGCTGAAATAAGACGAGTTGCTAAAATCAAGGAGCCTTAGCTGGATCAAAAAGTACCATCCAACATGCCTAATATAAAACATAGCAAGAGGAAAACAACACAAGACAGCACATTCAGATAAAATGAGTCACACTCCAATAATTCATCCCACATGTTGGTAAAAAATCCAGAACTGAAATCATGTTTCCAGGAAGAAAGCCACAAGAGTCCATGCAAAGCATTAGCTGGGGCTTAAAAATTCTCAGGAGAGTACAAAAATTCAGCATGGAGATGTCCTGAATGCAGGTGTCATGCCAGAAAATGAAGACCAAAACAAAATGTTGGCCAATATGAAAAACACAGTAAGATAATGCCACTTCCAATACAACATTAACAATGCTTCTTTACCAGGAACAGAAATCTAGTGTTTGATAGTGATGCACTGAAATATGCACGTCTGAACCTTTTGAGAATGGTGGTGAAAGAAACACTGAGCAGCAGAGACAGCGAGTAATTGTTTAAGACTAAGGCATCTTTGAACGGTTTGAAAAGATGCTCTTCGAGGTTTGTGTCAGTGTATGCTATAATGCCATGGAGTTTGTGTAACTGTTCGGCAGTGTGAACAACCATCTTTGAACAGAGGCGGTGGCTTACGACACCAACTGTCTGCCATCTATAATCCAGTTTTGAGATCCCTTCCCAGAAGCCTTAACGCCCACTCACATCCTGGGCCATCTGACCTCAATAAATCACATGATAGGGTGCAGCTAGGTTTCACAATGGGTTCACCTCACCTGATTGTGACTCACACCCGTTTTCACACTTTGGCTCATGTGATTAGGTAGAGGATCAATAGGGGGTCCGTGTGCCACTTGGGTACACTACCATAGGGCTTAAATCTGGGACTCTTCACCATTTGACCCCAAAACTGAAGAAGCTTCTCGCATGACAGGTGAAACATCTTCAAGCATCCAGACGCTTTTCTTTCGAAGCTACTTAGACTACGATGACCTGGATGACTGAGAACCTTCACAGACACACAACATATTGTGGAAATGTTTTTTATTCATAACTCTTGTCTGTAAAAAATAAATGGATCGGACCGTGTGTATGAGATAACATGTATCTCATTTCTGTGTACATAGTTTTTTTTTGTTTTTGTTTTGTTTTTTTGTCTTTGGTAGACATACATAGAACAATACATAGAACCTTCACAGACATTCTTCTGTTTTATTTATACAGAACTCTCATTTTAAACCATTTTATACATTGGGGTAAAGACCATATGTGATAAGAAAAAAGATCCAACAATCAGCACTTCCGAAGAGGTTTAGCAACAGAGCTACGCTGTTATTTTTAAGAAAAGTGATGAGCTGTCATGGTCTTCTGTTTTTGGCTCTGGTGTGTTGTCTTCCTCCCTGCCAGGGAGGCTTCTGTTTTCCGGTCTCCATCTGATCTCCACACTCACGCATTAGTCGCCAGCTGTTCATCACCTCTGATTGTCCCAGTCAGTACTTAAAGCCTTGTTGGAGTACTGTTCCTGCTGGACCGTTGTACGTACCTCTGTTAGTGTTAGTGCTCTCTCTAGCAAATTTCCTTGTGTTTCCTAGTTCTCTTCTAGCTCCTATCGCCATCTCCCTGTACAGATCTCCCTGAACCCTTGCCTGTTTCCCTTGGACCTTACTTGGATGAGCGTGAGTGAGAGTGAGTCACTGTGTGCAATTGGATTGAGTGTTGGTGTCATGGTCTGTATGAAGAGGAGTGTGGGCGTGTGAATCACTGCCCTGCACCCTTCCTTTGGAACCCCTGGAGCCCTCTTCCCTTGATCACTGTTTATATGTACATATCTCACATGGTGTTGTACATAAATTCTCCTTTGATTGCACAGCTATGAGTTCTGCAATTGAGTCCTGCCTAACCCAACGTGACATGAGCAATGTTTATTTCAACACTGGCCCCACCTTTCCAGATATCCCACCTACTGTTCCCCAGTAGGAGTAAGAGCTATTAATATTTAGATCCATACCCTGATACTGGTAACAGACTGATACTAGCAGTACAAGTTTTAACCCTTTGGTTAATTTTTCAAGTTTTTTGTGGAAAGCACCGATATCGGTGCAGAACCTCACTTAAACAAAGGCTGTATTTAGCTAGTCCCTTATTCCCCAGAGCAAACAGCCCACATATTCGATTTGGTCGACTTTTACACAACCTGCCCTCTCTGATGCAAACCCTGAGGGATTTGTGTCAACACCTAGGCTCAAACCAGGGAATATTCACTTGTTAGACAAAGGTTGGATCACTACACAACAGGCATACATAAAAAAGTGCTGTTTGGGCAGGTTAAACTTGTTTGAGTTTACCCCTTTCTCATTGATATTTATGTATTTTAGAAAATCTTAATGCAGTTTTATTCTTTGAAGCATCTAATTTAGCTCTGAAAGATGCTTTAGAAATAAAATTGTCTTGCCACCTCTGCCACAGTGAAATTTATGGTCCCCATGTGCCACCCCCCAAAACATCTGGAAAAACAAACAAATAAATATTGTAGGAATAATAATAAGGCAGAGAAATACTGTTGGTAATAACTGCAATATGTTCTCTGCTTTCATCTGTCAGCTCTGAGATGAAATAAAGGCAGCGTGGGAGAGCCTGATGCTGTTGTCTCTGTTATTTATGCAGTTTAACTTTAAGGAACTCAAAATAAGAGGGTAAAGTTAGCAGGACCTGCAGATTTAAAGGTACATAAAATATTAAGGATCTGTTTCCAGAACTTTATGAACAACTTCAGTGAAGTTCTCACTGCAGATACATTAAACGTCTGAGGCTGCAATTCATGAACTTGAATATGCCAACACACAGGTTTTATAATGCTGCTATAAAGCTGCTGTTACTAAGAAGGACCTGACCTAACTAGTTGGAGATCTTTCTTCAAGTTCAGTGTTATTTGTTTAACCAACTGCAATGCTCTTCAGACCCTGGCCTGTAACAGCTTGTATTAACTGTGTACATTCTGCACAAACCAGGAACAAAACACACAGAGAAGGCTGACAAAATAGAACCAGTACTTACCCAAGAATGAGAAAGTTATCAGCAAAACATCAAAATCAGACAGACCGAGCTCAATGGAGCACAACGTTTTTTAGATTAAAGAGAAAATCCTCATGTTCAGGCTTCTGCACTTAATGTGGACCTTTCCACTCATACTGCAACAGAAAAAGGGCAAAACCACCACCCACTTATGTGTGACCACAGAAGTTTCATATGAGCCTCAACTGAGCTTTGGTGTGGATTCCTGCTGAAGGCATAGCTGTGCATTGTGCCCGCCTTTTGTTACAATGTGAAGGAAAAGCTTTAGGGCTTCATTTTATCTTTGACATACTTGAGAAACTGCAGGATGTTAAACAGCTACCGATGATCCCACTCAGAGCTCTAAGAGAAATCAGAGGCTAAAGGTTTCATCTGTGAAACATCCACCCAAGGGAACCAAAACTGTTCACACTGAGCCAACAGACTTTTTTTCACTGTCAGAAGGAGAGGATCATTTTTCATGGTAAGCAGGGTGTGTTCACAAGAGGTGGGATGATCCCCTGGGTAGGAGACCATCCTGACAGTGCCAGATGGTGCAGTCCCCATAGACTCCCATGTTAAAATTTCCAATGCTACAAGTTTAATATCATGTTTACCACCTGATATAAAAAAACAAACGAACAAAAAAATGGTTTTGGTCTCCAGCATAGTCTGTGTTTCCCCACCATTATTAACTAGACTCTATGATTCTTTACAGGCGACATCCAAGGCAAAGAGGAAAATAAATATTTAGATGGTTATGTAATTTTCAAGATATTGTGCAAATGGAAGAAATCAGTCCTACATATGTGATTAATATGTGCACTGAAGGACATATCCTGGTCAAAAATGACTCCAAAGTTCCTCACAGCAAGCCATGTTTCTGAGATTTTCAGGGTTGAGTCCAATTAACTCAGTTTTATCTGAATTTAGAAGCAGAACTTTAGAGGTCGTCCTGTTTTTTATGTCTGTAAGACATTTCTGCCGTTTAACTAATTGGGGTATTCATCTAGTTTCAGAGTCGACTGCTAGAGGCCAGAAGAAGGTCATTAGTAACCTTCGCTAAAGCCGCCTCTATGCTCGGATTGCTGTATTCCAAACACTTCACATAAACTGTTAACTATCAGTCAGCTGTTTGACAACTGCTCTTTAAAGGATTTCTGCCATGAAAAGGCTAGAAATCTAAAAGTTTAATTATCACCATTTCAAAAGCCTGTGGTATGTAATGAAGATAGATGGAAGATGGACCCAACAAAAAGCTTTGTTGCAAGAATTCCCCCCAAAAAACAAAAGTCTGGCATGCAGAGGTAGGAAGTAGGGAAAAAAGAGAACACACAGCATGAAGTTTTAACTCTAAAGAAATTCATGAAGTTATCACAAGTTGAAGGAATCCTTGCCTCAGTAGAGCTCCGATTCTTTGTCAGCCTGACTACAGACCTGAAAAGAAATGTGTTCGTTTTAAACTAGTAGATTCATCCTGCTGTGAACAGGTAACTGTAGGAGGAATAAATCAATATGTTCATCAGTTATTAATTAATTTTTCAATTCAATTTGATTTTATTTATTTAGCGCCAAATCACAACAAGTCACTTGTGCTTTATATTGTAAGGAGAAATGTGATAAGTCATTCACTCTTTGGCAGAGATGGGCAATAACGTGTTACAGGTAACGCACCACTGTAATCTGATTACTTTTTTCAAGTAACAAGTAAAGTAAGGGATAACTGTTGCGAAAAAGTAACTAGATTAAGCACGCTGCGTTACTGCATTACTAAACTGTGATTTTGTTTTTGAGAGTGTCTCTTGACAGTGATGTAAGCGCGTGCGACTTTCGTGGTAACAGCTGTGTGCAGATCAAAAATGGATAATATATCGAGTGCGGGCGAGAGTATGACTGTGCAGCGTTTAAAGCGTGGAAGTGCTGACCTTACTTTGAGTTTGATTCCATGAAAAGTGACAGCGTCCACTGTGGGAAGAAAACTTCTTTTTACAGAGAAAAAAAAAAACACCGTCTGAGCAAGTACCTTGCACAGGAATGTGAAATTCGCAGAGAAACCCCTGGATCCCCTCCACTGACATCACCGCCGAGGCACCGGGCAAACCTCCACCCGCCCCACTTCTGCTAAACAGGTGAAAATAGATTTAAGAGCGACAGGACTTAGTCCCCCTGAATCTTTGATTTTATTTATTTGCTGCTGTGTTTTATTTGCATCTATTTTTTAAAGTGAGTGTAAACACAAAACAATATTTTAATTTTATATGCCAGAATATGCAGAAAATAGGTTTAAATGTTAAACAAATTTCTTCAAGGCAAAGACTGTGTTAGGATGCCTGGGTCGTTGACCCAGGGTTTTTGAGTTTATTATATCATTTATAATTTCTAGTCTTTGGGTTTTCGTTAGAGTCATGTCTTATGGTTTGTCTCTGTGTAATCCTTAGTTGCTGTCTCTCCTGTCTGTTATATCCCCGTGTCCAGTCAGTGTCTGTGTCTGCCCTGGTCCCACGTCTCTGTTCCCTCTGTTGTAGTGCCTGCATGTGAGTCTGTGTCTTTTGTTCAGTCTGTGTTATGTGTTTCCTGTTTTACTTTGAAGGTCTCTGTCTTATCTCAGTGTGTTCAGGTTACACTTCCTTGTCTCGTCAGTTCTGATTTGCCCCAGCTGTGTTTCCCTCCTGTTGTCCATTCCCTGATTGCTCCCTTTATGTATTTAAGCCCTGTGTTTCAGTTTGTCATTGTCGTGATCTACCGTTTATATAGCTGTGTTTTTTCAGTCTTCCGGTGTAAGTTTATTTGGATATTTCCAGTTATGTTATATTTGAGTTTAACATTAAAGCGGTTTTGAGTTTAAGTTTTGTCTCCGGAGTCTGCACTTTGGGTCCTTCTCCTGCCTGCACGCAGCCATCACATAACAGAAGATCGCGACCAGAACATGGACCCCGCAGACTCTTTTTCCTCGGAGTTAAACGGCGAGATGATGCGGATGGTGAGTCTGCTCGACCGCATTGCCCAGTCACAGGATTTACGGACTATGGCAGTCGGGCTAAGTGCAGTAGATGCCATCATTCATCATAACCCTCAGCTCTCTCAGTTTGCTAAGGACACTAAGTTGGATGGCACCATTACTGCCTGGAGAGAGCAAGTCAAGGCTGGTGAGCTTGCTCTCTCACTCACTACATCTTCCCAACCGCTGCCCCAGGACAACACACACTCTCCACCTGTCTCAACACTGCCACGGACTTCCTCTCCCTCCCCACACCAGCCGGGTCCCCGTTCGCCTGCCTTTTTCCTGGCGGCTATGTGGTCAGAGGATGAGGAGGAAGTCTCCTTTTCTCCACCGGTTCCTGTTTCCTCATCCCGAAGGAAACGGCGTTCAGGCCGCCGCCACTCCAGGACGGTTGAGCAAACTCCTCTCGGGGGAGACGGTGACTGTTTTTATTGTATGCTCCATTTGAGCATTCTGACTCTGGACATTCTGACATCACACCCACTTCATCTGTTGGTCCCGCTGGGGGTTCTGGAGAACCACTCCAGCCGTCTTCAGTCTCCACTGGAGGGGCCGAGTGGCCCGTTCAGCTTTCTGTCTCCGCTGGAGGGTCCGAGGGACCGCTTCAGCCGCCTGTTCCCACTGGAGGGTCCGAGGGGCCCGTCCAGCCTCCTGCCTCCGCTGGAGGGTCCGAGGGACCGCTTCAGCTGCCTGTTCCGGCTGGAGGGTCCGAGGGGCCCGTCCAGCCGCCTGTTGCTGTTCCGGCTGGAGGGTCCGAGGGGCCCGTCCAGCCGCCTGTTGCTGTTCCCGCTGGAGGGTCCGAGGGGCCCGTCCAGCCGCCTGTTCCCGCTGGAGGGTCCGAGGGGCCCGTCCAGCGACCTGCGTCGCCTGGTCCAGCCTCCGAGTCTTCGCCCTCGCCTGGTCCAGCCTCCGAGTCTTCGCCCTCGCCTGGTCCAGCCTCCGAGTCTTCGCCCTCGCCTGGTCCAGCCTCCGAGTCTTCGCCCTCGCCTGGTCCAGCCTCCGAGTCTTCGCCCTCGCCTGGTCCAGCCTCCGAGTCTTCGCCCTCGCCTGGTCCAGCCTCCGAGTCTTCGCCCTCGCCTGGTCCAGCCTCCGAGTCCTCGCCTTCGGCGTCGCCTGGTCCAGCCTCCGAGTCCTCGCCTTCGGCGTCGCCTGGTCCAGCCTCCGAGTCTTCGCCTTCGGCGTCGCCTGGTCCTGCCTCGCTCCGTCTATCTTCGTCTGCGCCTGAGGTCCCCATGCCGTCTGGTCCTGTCCGGCCTGCTCGTCCTGTTCGGCCACTTTCCGGGCCGATGACTGGACATCATTGCCGTTACGGACGGCCTCCTGACCTGCTCAGTCGCCGCCGGTGCCTCCCGCCTGCCCGGCCCCCTGAACTGTCCTCTTGGCTCTTGGGCCGCCTGCCTCCGGGCCGCCCCCTGAACTGCCCGGGTTTGGACTGTTGTGCCGTCAGCCTCCGGGCCGGCCTCCTGAACCTTTTTGAGACTGGTACCGGGGCCTCTGCGCCTTTCATGGGCTTTTTGTCTGTTTTCTTTTGGACTGTTGCTGGGCCGCAGTGCTGTTGTTTTGTTCTGTTTTGGGCTTTTGCTCCCTGTATTTTTTTTAATTTTTTTTTTCTCTGGCTCCGTGTGTTTGTTTCATTTCGGTCCCTCCATCCTGTTCCCCCGCCGCCCACCCTGGTTGGGTTGTTTTTTGTTTTGGTGTTTCGGGTTGGGCTGTCTGGGAGCCAGCCCTTTAGGGGGGGATACTGTTAGGATGCCTGGGTCGTTGACCCAGGGTTTTTGAGTTTATTATATCATTTATAATTTCTAGTCTTTGGGTTTTTGTTAGAGTCATGTCTTATGGTTTGTCTCTGTGTAATCCTTAGTTGCTGTCTCCCCTGTCTGCTATATCCCCGTGTCCAGTCAGTGTCTGTGTCTGCCCTGGTCCCACGTCTCTGTTCCCTCTGTAGTGCCTGCATGTGAGTCTGTGTCTTTTGTTCAGTCTGTGTTATGTGTTTCCTGTTTTACTTTGAAGGTCTCTGTCTTATCTCAGTGTGTTCAGGTTACACTTCCTTGTCTCGTCAGTTCTGATTTGCCCCAGCTGTGTTTCCCTCCTGTTGTCCATTCCCTGATTGCTCCCTTTATGTATTTAAGCCCTGTGTTTCAGTTTGTCATTGTCGCGATCTACAGTTTATATAGCTGTGTGGTGTTTTTTTTTTTTTTTTTTTTTTTTTTTTTTTTTCAGTCCTCCGGTGTAAGTTTATTTGGATATTTCCAGTTATGTTATATTTGAGTTTAACATTAAAGCGGTTTTGAGTTTAAGTTTTGTCTCCGGAGTCTGCACTTTGGGTCCTTCTCCTGCCTGCACGCAGCCATCACATAACAGACTGTTGCATATAATTTAGTTTTTGCTTGATGCAATGTGCATTAAGTTAAAAGATTACAGCTAATAAAACAAGTTTTAAAAAGAGACTTTTTCATTTGATTCAATTTTATATGATGGGTGAATGCGGTGTGTTGTATAAAGCACTTTGAGTACTCCAGGAGAGTGGAAAAACACTATATAAGAATCAGTTCACTCATCTGCTACCCGTAAACCTTAGAAGTGCTCTGAATCTTTGACTCTGATATTTCCTGATCTCTTTTCCTTGAATCTCTGCTTCCACAGGTGAGTAGTTGAAGAGTTTGGCTTTGTCTGTTTTTTAATTGTCTGGCAGCCTCGGACATTGTAACTCCAGGTCGTCACTCCTGTGGAATGAAGTAAAAGGTTACAGTTAGTTAAACAATGCTGGTTTAAATTGTACCAGTCAGAGAACTGATCAATACTTTTGAGATCTTTTGGAATTATAGTACTTTTTTTTTTTTTTTTTTTTTTTTTTAAACAATGAAATGATCATGTTTGCAAATCAGTTGCAATTTTCTAAAATATGTTTATTCATAACACAGGCTCATAACTTTTAAAAAGTTATGAATTTTGCATGGTGTGTTGCATCTACATGTCCAATGTCTCGTTTCCTCACTGGATTTTGTGCAAAGTGGATCTCTATCAACATTTAATAAACACTTACTAAACAAAATTAACTATAATTTTATTATTAATACTCACAAATATTAAATTGCTAAAAAAAAAAACCGTCATATTTTGTATTTAATGTTAATGATCCAAAGTGTGCACGCCAATATGACACAGTTAAAATCCAACAGCCTAATATCTAAAATACAGACTAGTATCAGAACCAGCAGTGGGGTCCACCAAGCTCCAGCGTGGCCCACAGGTGAGCTCTTCTGAATGTGAAGGCCACAACATGTCACCTGTCACACTCATCAAACTGTTAAGTGAGTCAGCTGACCTGTGGAAGAAGAGCTCTCTCTCATTCAGGACGACTTTGCACTGAGCTGCTGTGACTCTTTGCTTTAGGCAGTAAGTCCATGAAATGTGAGCTGATGTTTCATCTGCTGATGCAGTAGTGAAGCGGTGCTGGGTGTGTGCGCTGGTACTCTCTGGTCCTGTTCCACCCTCCTGCTTCCTGATGGAGCAGCTGTGTGGAGTGACACAGCTGACTCCACTTAACAGTGAACACTCAGATCAAGAACACAATGATCAATAATTCAGGCCAAGAATTAAACTTCATTCTCATAAAACATCAGGCTGCTCATTTTTTTCAGCTTTGTGTGGTTGAGAGATGTCATGATATCAGAATTTACTACAGCTGTTGTGGCCAAAAAATCACTTCAATTATATTTCTTCATTGAAAATCCATATTTAGTGTCCCCATTTCAGTCAAATTAATGAACTTTGAGTTTGTTTTGTCACTTTTTAGGTAAATCACTTATGATCAAAAGATAAGTGTGGGCAGAGAGAGAGTCTGTAACTGTAATTGTGTCCGAGGATGCAAAAAGAACACATATCAGTATTATCCAATTCAATTCAATTTTATTTATATAGCGCAAATTACAACAACAGTCCCCTCAAGGCGCTTTATATTGTACAGTAGATCGCACAATAATAGATACAGAGAAAGACTCAACAATCATATGACCCCCTATGAGCAAGTACTTTGGCGACAGTGGGAAGGAAAAACTCCCTTTTAACAGGAAGAAACCTCCGGCAGAACCAGGCTCAGGGAGGGGCGGCCATCTGCTGCGACCGGTTGGGGTGAGAGAAGGAAGACAGGATAAAGACATGCTGTGGAAGAGAGACAGAGATTAATAACAGATATGATTCAATGCAGAGAGGTCTATTAACACATAGTGAGTGAGAAAGGTGACTGAAAAGGAAAAACTCAATGGGAATCCCCGGCAGCCTACGTCTATTGCAGCATAACTAAGGGAGGATTCAGGGTCACCTGGTCCAGCCCTAACTATATGCTTTAGCAAAAAGGAAAGTTTTAAGCCTAATCTTAAAAGTAGAGATAGTGTCTGTCTCCCGAATCCAAACTGGAAGCTGGTTCCACAGAAGAGGGGCCTGAAAACTGAAGGCTCTGCCTCCCATTCTACTTTTAAATACTCTAGGAACAACAAGTAGGCCTGCAGAGCGAGAGCGAAGTGCTCTAATAGGGTGATATGGTACTACAAGGTCATTAAAATAAGATGGGGCCTGATTATTTAAGACCTTGTATGTGAGGAGCAGGATTTTGAATTCAGTTCTGGATTTAACAGGAAGCCAATGAAGGGAAGCCAAAACAGGAGAAATCTGCTCTCTCTTTCTAGTCCCTGTCAGTACTCTTGCTGCAGCATTTTGGATTAACTGAAGGCTTTTCAGTGAGTTTTTTGGACATCCTGATAATAATGAATTACAGTCGTCCAGCCTGGAAGTAATAAATGCATGAACTAGTTTTTCAGCGTCACTCTGAGACAGGATATTTCTAACTTTAGAGATGTTGCCTAAATGGAAGAAAGCAGTCTTACATATTTGTTTAATATGTGCGTTGAAGGACATTTCCTGGTCAAAAATGACTCCTAGGTTCCTCACAGCATTACTGGAGGCCAAAGTAATGCCATCCAGAGTAAGAATCTGGTTAGATACCATATTTCTAAGATTTTTAGGGCTGAGTACAATAACCAATGTTATTAGCTTTAATAACACATCATTTTTAAGTGTCTGTGTTTATTATTATTATTATTATTATTATTATTATTATTATTATTATTATTAATAATAATAATAATAATAATTATTATTATTATTATTATTATTATATATTATTTAATTATATTATAATAATATTATAATAATAATTATAATAATAATTATTATATAATTATAATAATTATAATTATATAATAATTACAATTACAATTATTATTATTATTATTATTATTATTATTAATAATAATAATATTAATAATAATAATAATAATAATAATAATAATAATAATAATACATTTTATTTATAGGCGCCTTTCAGACCCTCAAGGTCACCTTACAGTAACACGTAAACATACCATAAAAAACATAAGAAAAATGTATATATAGCAAACATGGTAGATAAAATTCAGACATAAACAGTCATAAAAGTATAAAAGCAAATATAAAAACTGAGCAAGTTAAAAATGGCCTAAGAGAGATCAGGTGTATGCAATTCTAAACAGATGGGTTTTGAATAGTGATTTAAAAGTGGTGAGACAGTGTGTGGTCCGTAGAGCAAGTGGAAGTGCAGTCCAAAGTCTTGGGGCAGAACAACTAAAGGCTCTGAGTCCAATGGTAGTCAGGCGAGCAGGTGGAACTGACAGAAGGAAAGCTGAAGAAGAGCGGAGTGTACGAAGGGGCGAGTATGTATGGAGAAGATCGGATAGATATGGAGGAGCAAGGTTATGAAGCGCTTTGAAAGTGAGAAGCAGGATCTTGAAATTGACACAGAGGTGAATTAGGAGCCAATGGAGCTGTTTAAGAACAGGTGTTATATGTTCAGTGGATCTAGTTCTGGAAATAATACGAGCAGCTGTATTTTGAACCAACTGCAGTTTATGGAGGGATTTATGAGGTAAACCATAGAGAAGAGAATTACAGTAATCCAGACGAGATGTGACAAGAGCATTGACAAGTATGGCGGTACTGTGTGGTGTGAGTGAGGGAGGAAGACGGTTAATATTACGGAGATGAAAGTAGGAAGACCGAGTGATATTATTTATATGTGCTGTGAAGGACAGAGTGCTATTGAGGATGACACCAAGACTCTTAACCTGAGGGGAGGGTGTGGCAACAGAGTTATCAATGGATAACGAAAGACTGGTTGAAACTGTAGTCAGTATTAGTGGTATACCTAGTGTACAAAGGTGAACAGCAGCCAGCAGTTCACCTCATGAACTTTTCATGAGGTGAACTTTCATTCAGTCCTGACACACAGGAAAAACTGATCATGTGACACTAAACCAATTTTTTAAAAATCAGATCAGATCCCAGTGACGCTCCTCCTCTCAGTGTGGATAAACACTGAGTATCATCAGCTCAGTGCCTGGACATGGATCCACTGCTGCTGCTGCTGGTGCTGCTGTGGAGCTCAGGTAGGACTGGCCTACACATCTACATCACCCAAACACACAGTTCATATCAAAGGAATTTGTATTCACTTCAGAGCCCCTTATTCAGCAGCATCACATGGGTTCATGTTCAGTAATATGTCAGATAAAGTGTGTTTATCAGAATGAAAAAAATGTAGCACACACTGCTGTCTCATGCTAAGCAGTCAACCTCATTCAGGAAAGGGAAGAGGCTTCCTGCTTGCACTGTATACAGCTGGAATGCAGTTTGCTCTGTCCACAGCTGAGTGTGACTGATAGTTCTCATCTAACTTTCTCCTCAGGAGTCCAGGCTGAAGAAAAACATGACTCAACAGGTAATCATCCTAAAAAGAAGTAAACAACCACAGAAGCAAAATAAGCAGGACGGTTTGACTTCATCCTTTTGAAAATTAAATTCACGTCTGTACTGATGATTTTCTGCCATCTATTCAGAGTTTGCCAGGCTGGTGAGAGGAGCCAGTCGCTGTGCAGGAACACTTGAGATAAAACATCTGGGAGAGTGGAGACCCATAGACAAGTCTGACTGGACATTAAAGACATCAGCTATATTCTGCGAACATCTGGACTGTGGCTCTGCTGTTTCTGTAGAAGAGAGAAAAGAGTCTGCAGGCAGATCTGTGTGGATGATCAATTCTGACTGTGCTCAGTCTGGAGCTGCTCTGGGAGAGTGTGTAATATCAGGATCCTCCTCCTCTATAGTGGATTTCACTTGCTCAGGTGAGTCAATGATTGGTAGTAATGTACCTGGTTTACACACACACTAGATAGACTAGCAGCAGACTGCCCAGAAGCCATGAAGAACAGAGCTTCAGAGTTCCTCTGAGCTAACTACCAGCCAGCCGAGGAGAACTCCTCTTTTAACTTAATGAAACTTGTTGGTTAGCTTCATAAAAGACACCAAAGAACACCTGGACACAAATCTGAGAAAGAAATTCTGTCCAACCAGAGTTCATCAGTATCTCCACACACAGACAACCTCTTTCACTCTGGGCACTTCCTTAATGTAGTGAATTTTAGATTTAGATTAAGATTTTTGGGAGTTTGTTCTAAAATTATTTATTTTGAATTATTAATCTTTTCATAATAATGCAAAAGATGGAAATTGTTGAAATTATTGCTGAGAAGGAAGGAACATAATAGAGACATCTGCAGGTCGTAATGATGTGGCGTCATTTTGAACATCTTCAAAAATCAGTGAGAGTTGCTCCAGTGTTAAATGTAAATGTCATGCTAACAAGTGTCCAGTGTGTGATGTTATAAAGATGTGTTCTGTTGTTAATGATGAAGTCATGTTGAGTTGTGCTGAGTTTGATTCAGTGAATAGTTGTTTGCTGCCATCTTTTTCTTGTGTGTCTGCTGTCTCTGATCTCTCTGTTTGATCGTCTCTGATGTCTCCAGACTCTGTCAGGCTGCTGAATGGTTCCAGTCTGTGTTCAGGCAGACTGGAGGTGAAGTCTAACCAGAGCTGGTCCTCAGTGTGTGAAGCTGACTTTGACCAGCAGGATGCAGAGGTGGTCTGTAGGGAGCTCGGCTGTGGGCCTCCTTCAGTCCTCCAGGGGGCGCTCTATGGAGAAGTGGAGGCTCCAATGTGGAGCAAAGAGTTCCAGTGTGGAGGCCATGAGTCTGCTCTCCTGGACTGTAGAAGCTCAGGCTCAGCTAGAAACAGCTGCTCACCTGGCAAAGCTGTTGGACTCACTTGCTCAGGTAGAAGAGGAGCTGCAGCTTTGATGTGGTTCAGACTCACTTTATTCTTTTACTGATGACTCTCTGCTTTCCATTAGAGCCTGTCAGGTTGGTGGGAGGAGCCAGTCACTGTGAAGGTACAGTGGAGGTAAAACAAGGAGGGT
Source organism: Neolamprologus multifasciatus (assembly GCF_963576455.1). Lineage (NCBI taxonomy): Eukaryota > Metazoa > Chordata > Actinopteri > Cichliformes > Cichlidae > Neolamprologus > Neolamprologus multifasciatus. The sequence goes on along the minus strand of NC_140445.1, from coordinate 38,792,494 downwards.
GGAGATCAGTAGGTTCCTCAGACTGGTCCCTGAAGGAGGCAGCTGTTGTTTGCCAACACTTGGACTGTGGATCTGCTGTTTCTGTAGACCAGAGGAAGGTGGTCTCACTCAGATCTATGTGGAGAATCACTCCTGACTGTTCATTCTGGATCTGCTGTGAGAGAGTGTGCAAGACTGAATCTCTTTTTCTATATTCAGCATCTCACCTGCCAAGGTAAGCCCGGTTAAAAAAATAAGTTCAGAGCACAAAAGTGCTGACTGAATAATAAGTTGAGCTATTTAGTAAAGAGAAATAAGTGATACACACCTGAAATTGTATTTGCTTACTAAATGAGGAGCTGGTACAAAGAGTTATTTACAGTCTCTAGTCGGGACAGGATTTGGGTGACAGATTTACAACTCTGATTTTAACTTACGTGCTGTAGCACATTTTAAAGAAGTCATCCCTTAACTGTCATTTTTTAACGATGTCATGTGACAATAAAATGCAGAGTAGCTACCTAAACTCTACTCCAGCAGAAGTTGGTTGTATAGTTAATACTGTTACATACTTACTGTGTATGACGCCTAATTACATTTCACTCATTTTAAGACCTTCGTTTGGCCTGAAAAATAGTTTTTGTTGTAGGTTTGGTTTTTTAGACTCTTGCCAGGCTCAGAGAGAGTCAGAGCTTTGTTGAGCCAAACTTAACTTTCAGTAAGTAAACTTTTTGTTTTGCATTTTTTGAGGATGAATTCTTTGCATAAACAAAACCGGTGTGTATATTTGTTACAATCATGCTCGCAATCATAAGACACAACTTTTACTTTGAAGATGAGCATTCTCCATCTCATGTTTGTGCTGATTTTTTATTACTTTTACTACAATACAGACAGTAGTTCCAAAGAAATTGGTGTATTTCATACAAACTATGCATGACTACTAAAATCTGTGGATAACCAGTGCAAACATCACCTCCAGCAACCACATTCCAGTCACTTAGGAAATACACATTTTTCCCAGTGGTGCAGAGTTTGTGAGGTGGTGGTCAACTGGTCTCTAGTCCTGTTTGACTGAGTTTATGTCTATCGTGTACTGTCTTGAGTTTTACTTCCTTTGTGTGATTGTCTTGATTAATTTGAGACGTGTTTCATTACTCTGCTGTTTCTTTGATTCATAATTTTCCCTCACCTTGTATGACTAGTCCTGTCACTGTTTTGGTACTTTGTCAGAGTGCTAATTGCGCCAGTAAGTTTGTAAAAATGGAAAAACAAAGAATAAACACAAGACATTACAGGAAGGCTTAACAGCAAGTAAAAGACAATCTGGCAAGGTTTTTTCCCCTTATAGTATGATGTTTTTGTTTACCTTTTCAAAGAACACAAAGTCCTCCTTTTTAAAAATGTATTTAATATTATTTCTCCAGACTCTGTCAGGTGGTTCCAGTCTGTGTTCTGGCAGACTGGAGGTGAAGTCTAACCAGAGCTGGTCCTCAGTGTGTGAAGCTGACTTTGACCAGCAGGATGCAGAGGTGGTCTGTAGGGAGCTCGGCTGTGGGCCTCCTTCGGTCTTCCAGGGGGTGCTCTATGGAGAAGTGGAGGCTCCAGTGTGGAGCAAAGAGTTCCAATGTGGAGGCCATGAGTCTGCTCTCCTGGACTGTAGAAGCTCAGGCTCAGCTAGAAACAGCTGCTCACCTGGCAAAGCTGTTGGACTCACCTGCTCAGGTAGAAGAGGAGCTGCAGCTTTGATGTGGCTCAAACTCACTTTATTCTTTTACTGATGACTCTCTGCTTTCTGTTAGAGCCTGATCGTATCAGGTTGGTGGGAGGAGCCAGTCACTGTGAAGGTATACTGGAGTTGAAACATGTGGGGGACTGGAAACCAGTTTTTATCCGTCATTGGAACCTGAAGGCAGCAGCTGTTGTTTGTGAACATCTGGGCTGTGGATCTGCTGTTTCTGCCCAATCTGAAGACTCTACAGAAAAAAATGTGTGGTTAATCAGACCTGACTGTGTTAAACCTGGATCCGCTTTGTGGGAATGTGCAAAATCAGGTTATTCATCCAATGTCCTGAAAGTAACCTGCTCAGGTAAGAACAACAGTGACATATTCTCTGAGCTGATCATTGTTATATTGAACATTCAATTAGAAGTAAGAGTAATTATACAAACATAACTTTAATTTTTAAGCCAATAGGCAACTTGAGTAAAAATATCAAGGCATGAGTTTAATTTATCTCCTTTGAATGTGACTAACAATTTATCAACCACAGAGGATTTCCAATGTTAGAGAACTGGAAATTAACAACTGGTTCTACTAATACGACTACTGATGATAGTAATAATAGTGACAATACCCCTCTATGGATTGCCACATTACCATTGTTGAATGGTAGGGGTGTCCCAGTGATATATTCCTGGGCTTTTGATAGAGTCTCCAAAGACAGATTGGTCCTGATTGAGGTGTCAGATAAAGAGTGATTCACAAAAGCCCTGTGGAGAACTGGATCAGGTCAAGGGACTGGTCTACCTACTTTTATATTAAATTCACTTGTTGGCCTGTTCTGTGTCTGTGTAAAGCACTCTCTGGTCTGTTCTTTCACATGTTCATCTCTCTGAAAGCAGGCTGATAAAATGACTCATAGTGAATTTGATAATGTTTTTGAGCTGATAGCAAATTCCTCACAAACCGGTCTGAGATTTTGTTCTGTCCTCTGCTGAGCTCCAATCAATGTTTTGCCTTAAATATGTGGGTTTTTTTTTCTTCTTTGGTTTCCTACTCAGGACTCCAGGCTGAAGAAAAACACAATGCTACAGGTAAAAGGATGAAATCAGAGAGAATAAAGAATGAAAGTTCAATTAATCTGTTCAGAAGTAAATTCACTTCTTTACTGATGACTCTCTGCTTTCTGTTCAGAGCCCGATGATGTCAGGTTGGTGGGAGGAGCTAATCTCTGTGCAGGTACGGTGGAGGTGAAACACCTGGGAGAGTGGAGACCAGTGGAAGAATCTGACTGGACACTGAAGGCAGCAGCTGTTGTGTGTGAACATCTGGATTGTGGCTCTGCTGTTTCAGTAGAACAGAGACAGAAGTCACTGACATTGGTGTGGCAGCTCCAACCTGATTGTGTTCAGTCTGGATCTGCTCTCAGGGAGTGTGTCTCTTCAAGTTTGTCTTTTTTTGTCCTAGATCTCACCTGTTCAGGTAAGCCAATGAGGCAAAAATATTTATGATATCATGTATGGCACAGTAACAGCTTGCAGCACACAGCAGCTAAAGTGAGTTGTGCCCTTGTCTCCAGACTATGCTTCCATTTACAGAAGGTGTGTCAGTGAGATTTGCGATATCCTCAAAGTATTCCCAAGTGCCAACTCCTCACTCTTTAGATTGTGTACAGAAAAGTGGCATGCTCTCCTTAGATGGACCCAACTCTCCAGGATCTTTTTCAGCCTGACCAAAATTTTTGTTCCTTTAACCACACCTAGGTTTTTGATTCTTTAGTCACTAAATCTACCCTTAGCTTGCCCCAGTGATTCTCCCAGCTCCCCGTGGGCACCAAAGCTAACCAATCAATAGGACTCCTTCTTCCGTTCACTTTAAGTCTGATTATCACAGTCTGTTCAGGAGTGACTGCTGCATCTGTCACTGAAGACCTTACAACCATAGATAATCTGCCTCAGCAATGGAAGTGAATTGGCCTACTTTTCCATCCTGTCTCTCTAAAATCATTAGAACATTTTTTAAATAGAAGATTTTTATATAGGTTGTATGTGTAGAGCAATAATTGTTGAGTATCAGAAGAGCACAACAAAGAACTGCCGCTGTTTTGCCATGATTTGTAAAACATCAGAAATCAGTGAGAGCCTGTCCAGCCTGTCAAGTGTGATACTAACATGTCTCCTGTTAGAAAGAGGAGTTCTGTTGTTAATGATGAAGTCATGTTGAGTTGTGCTGAGTTTGAGTCAGTGAATAGTTGTTTGCTGCCATCTTTTTCTTGTGTGTCTGCTGTCTCTGATCTCTCTGTTTGATCGTCTCTGATGTCTCCAGACTCTGTCAGGCTGCTGAATGGTTCCAGTCTGTGTTCAGGCAGACTGGAGGTGAAGTCTAACCAGAGCTGGTCCTCAGTGTGTGAAGCTGACTTTGACCAGCAGGATGCAGAGGTGGTCTGTAGGGAGCTCGGCTGTGGGCCTCCTTCGGTCCTCCAGGGGGCGCTCTATGGAGAAGTGGAGGCTCCAGTGTTGAGCAAAGAGTTCCAGTGTGGAGGCCATGAGTCTGCTCTCCTGGACTGTAGAAGCTCAGGCTCAGCTAGAAACAGCTGCTCACCTGGCAAAGCTGTTGGACTCACTTGCTCAGGTAGAAGAGGAGCTGCAGCTTTGATGTGGTTTAAACTCACTTTACTCTTTTACTGATGACTCTCTGCTTTCTGTTCAGAGTCTGTCAGGCTGGTGGGAGGAGTCAGTCCCTGTGCAGGTATACTGGAAGTGAAACTGGGAGATTGGAAACCAGTCTTTGGCTGTCTCCCAATTCAGGGTCTGCAGCCTTAAAGGCCGCATTTTAAGGCCGATTACGTCACCGCGACGCGACGAAGGCTGTCCCAATTCGAAGGCTGCCCGAAATGCGGCCCTCAAATGCGTCCTTAATTTCCCTGAATTTTAAGGACGTGGCGGTGTAGACTTCGTGGCCCAACATATCCCAGAATGCACAGCGCGGCGGTGGGTGTGGATAATTTTGCCGAAAAAAACGGCGGATGAGGGGCGCCCGAAGAGTAAACTTAAGTAAGTACTGAATATTATGTCACTTATTTATGTGCAAATGTTTAATAATGAAGATCATTAAAACATTACTGTTGGCCACATGTCGGCAAAGTTATGTGACATTAGTGACGTTTGTACTAACTTGGTTTTACAGCCTTTACTTTAAAATATACGCTGTTAAATAGCTGAGCTTAATCTTACAGAGAATGATCAAAGCTCATGTAGAAACAAACAAACAAATGAACAAAAGATTTTATCCTTAATTTCTGTCAAACAAAGCTGTATGAAACGTTTCCAGCTGTTAGTATCATGGTTGCTAGGCAACCTGGGCAGCGCAACGGAGGCTAGACCGTCCCATTTCACAAGCCTCGCACTTCCGGCCTTAGCGGTCTTTAAGTACGCGGCCCTTGAGGATCGTTGAGGCTGCGTACTTTAAGGCTGCAGACCCTGAATTGGGAGACAGCCTTTGTCCCCAACTGGAACCTGAAGCAGGCAGCTGTTATCTGTGAACATCTGGGCTGTGGTTCTGCTGTTTCTTTGAGAATAAAAATCAAAATCCTTAGCCAGACTTCCAACAAGGATCAAACCTGAGTGTGTCCAGTCTTTCTCTGCTGTAAGGGAGTGTGTAACATCAGTTTATTCTCTCAACATCCTCGATTTCACCTGCTCAGGTAGGTCATCTATAACATCCAGTGTTCCCTCTGTCACACTGACAGTTAGTGGTTATTTTGGTAAAACCCTTGATAGACTTTACCTGGCAGGACACACCTGGGAAAGCTGTGTACTCACTGTTTTTAACCCATTATTTGAATACAGGATGGATGTGACCTCACCTCAGAGCAGACACTCACCAAAGGTTAAAGATGAGTTTATTGCATCAAAACGACCCAGAATGCTGCATGGTAAAGTTGAGTAATTTTTACAGGGATTATGTTCAGTCTCTTACACAGGATTACTTTGCAAGGATTTACAGATAAATCGTTAATCCATATATTCTTTCAACTAATTTCGATTTGGGGTAAAAACCTGAAGATAAATTCAGTCGTGCTCCTAAGGCTGAAAAGAAAACTTTCCATACCTGTAATGTAAATTGATGGCCACATTCAAAGACTATATTCATTAGGATGCCGTGAATGATACCAAGAAAAACATGTCATCCCCCCTACCTGGGTGATATGTAGATCTTGTCACATGCCACAGTGTATCATAGGGATTTCCAGAGAAGTAAATGGACATTGTCTCTCAGTCAGGGCCTGTAACTCCAGTGTGACTTGCTTATATAAATAATTTTAGCATAAATCTTTAAGTTGACCCTTCACAGAGTCAAGGGCTTTTTGCTATGGACGAAAAGAGCAGTGAACAACTAAATGACCAGTTTTTCTACAATACAGGATTCACTGGCTTTTCTCCTCTGCTGCCACTCCAATTCTATTAACTTGTCAAGTCTAAATTTCACTGGTTCAATACAGTCACCTGGAAGTGATAACTGCCTCCCTTCTGTCAGGGTTCCTGGATCGCTGACCCAGTGTTTTCAGTTTGTTCATGTTCTGTTTATTTTCTATATGTTCATGTTTCCTGATTTATTGTGTTAGTCCTCTCTCTCCATGCATTGCGTTTAGTTCTACTTCCTGTGTGTTATTAGTCATTCGGTTGTAGCTGTGTTCTGATCTGTCTCTTATCATCATCATCACTCCTATGTATTTAAGTCCTCCTTTTCTGTCTTGTCATCAAGGGCATAGATTTGGCATGGACGGAAGGGACATGTCCCCACCAATAATTCGATCGCTTCTTGTAAAGAAAAACAAACCCGATAGAAAGAAAAAAAAAAAAAAGATCTGTCAACGTCTCATTCACCCAGCGGTGCAGAAAGAGTTAAATTACGTTCTCTACTGGAGTCCTACGTCATGTGACAAATATGGCCAATGTGATTGACTGTGCCTTTCAAGGAGCTCTGTTTAGTTTCAGCAGCGGCAAACCTGCGCTGCGAGCAGGAGAGGTGGACGGCAGCAAAAAGGAAGAACCTGGATATAAGAAAGTATTTTTCAAAGAAACCTGTAAGTTCACTCATAAAATGTGTCCGTCATAATAACGTTACAGGCTATGCTAGGCTTTGGCCCACATCAGTCTAAAACTGTATGTAACCATGAATAACGTGTTTTGGAAACTAACAGCACAACAGGCAGCACTATTAGTTATTTCAGTCTCCCAGAGCAGCATTTCTAATTTTGATTGAAACTGTCAGAGAAAACGGCAGCCTCGAGCAGGCCAGGATATTAGTTTACAGAGGCTGTTAAAATTATATGTCTAACGTTAAAATGTTGGTGACACAATAATTTCATCCTAATGGCACTGACATATTCATAGGGTTAATTTTGTGACACAAAATATCACGAGGTAGTCATGATTTTGCAAATATTCCACCTTGTGGTGCAGTTTGCACTACAATTGTTAGGCTGCTGATGCAAATTGATTCATTAGTGTATATTTGACAAAGAATCTGAATTGACACGTCTCACTTTTTATATGGCACGAATCAATGTGTTATTTTATCAGGTGGCAATATGTCCTAGTGCAGTCAGAGGGGAAGAGCCAGGGCCAAAGGGAAGGCACATCAAGCACATAATAATAATTTTGTGGTCATCTTAGATGAGTAGTTTTTTTGTACAAAAACCACCAGTTCATTTAGTGTTCCCTTAGTGCTAATGTATAAGAGAAGTTGGTGCACTATAACTGAAGTAAGATAAGATAAGATAACCTTTATTAGTCCCACACGTGGGAAATTTGTTTTGTCACAGCAGAAAGTGGACAGTGCAAAGTTATATTGCAAAAATTAGAATACAATAAGAATAATATACTGTACAGAATAGAATAGAATAAAATAGTAGAATAAAATAGAATAAAATATACATTATGATAAAAATAGAATACAAATGTTATATACAACTGAGTAAAAATACAACTTAGTGCAATACTCTTTTCTGAGTATTTTTGTAAGTCTTATTGCACATGTGTGAGTTTGTGTGTGTGATCAGCTGCAAAAGTCCTTGTTGTGGAGTCTGACAGAAGTGGGGAGGAAAGACCTGCAAAATCGCTCCATCCCACATTTAAGTCCTTAAAGTCATATTCTTTTATTGTCTTGACTGTATTTGAAGCTATTTTTATTTTTGTATGGTGCCTGATTTATATGGAGTAAGTCTAAAATACTTAGTCAGCCATTTGTTTAATAGTAATTTAACATTATATAATTCATATAAAACTATGAATTGAAATTTTAAATGGCATGTAGAATAGCATATGTAGGCAAGTATATTTCTCCTTTTTTTATCAAGAAGCAAAGACAAAAAGGGAAAAAAAAAAGAAACAGGGCAGGGTTCGGTGGTTGAAACACCCGTCCCAACCAATGCCAAAACCAAATCTACGCCCTTGCTTGTCATCATCGATTTGTGTGTGTTTCTGGTTCAGTTCAGTCATTCAATCAGTCTCTATCCTGTTCTGTTCATCCTGTCTCCACAATAAACACCATCCTTCACCAGCTTGCGAGTGAAGGTCCTCTCTTCCTTCTCTCCACACACCACGATTTGAAACTTCGGTGATGCCACTTCCTGTCTTCAAGGAAAGCTGGAATCTGGAGTTCTCACCTACTCTTCTTTTCTGCAGGCAGTTGTCTGTCTTGATAGGCAGAGAAACCAATGTTTCAAATGTTTCTGTGTCATCACTTGATGCTACCTCATTCTTCACTTGATCATCTAAACTGTGCAAAACAAACCTCATGATGTGTCTTCAGCACAATCATCAGTGCTCCACTGGCCTTGTCTCAAACTTAGCAACCTATCAGAAGTGTCGTCGGGGATAAGAGAATGATCAAACGCTAGGGACGATTCTTCCTCAGAGTTAGAGTAATTACACTCCTTATTCAGTAATTGGGTTTGGTGACCAGATGACAATGTAGTAGAAACCTTTGACTCTTACCTAAATCACCAGAGTGGGCTTCCAGATGTGGAAGGTTGAACTTGGCATACGGGTGGTGAATCAGATGCCAAAGCTGGAGGGCAGGGAGACGCTGTCTGAAGTGGACAGATTGTTCTGATGAGTTTGAGATTTTCAAAAGACTCATAATTTTCTTACTTTCCATATGAATTTCATAAGGATGTCAATCAATTAAAGTAAGAACAAAGTGTTTGGGTGTTAAATGTATAACTGTAACTCTAACTTAAACACAAGTTGGGTTCTGTTCTAATAGTTGTTTTACTGAGTATTTTTGAGTCTGAATCAGATCCAGCACTTCCTGTCACGATGTTCATCCTGACGCTGACTCTGCTATTGGTACTTGACATCCATCCATTTAAATCTGCTTATCTGGAGCTAACATGGGGTAGCAGAAAAAGAAGGCTTTGTTTGACAATGAAGCCCTCAGTATGTAATGAAGTCAGTCTGATCTATGCACTATTATGTCTCCTCAGGCCAGCAGGAGGCAGAGCTCAAGCAGACGGGAAAACACTGAGCTGGTTTGCTCCATTCTCAGTGTTTGTGTACATGAAGGAGAGATGGCTGAAGTGAAAGGAACTAAAGGAGCAGAAGAGGACCTCATCTTTCATTCACATTCCCATCATAGACAGCTTAAGATCAGCTCAGTCAAACTCAGTTTTCTACCAAAGACACAAATCTGTGTCACATTCGTTACAAATGAGACCATTAGTATGTGAATGTGAATCAAAGAATTGTCACTGAAAAATATCCAAAAGTTTCATGTATAAGTTGATTTTGTAAGTTGAGCTAAAAATAATGCACAGCTGAAGTAACCGTGGAACATGGATCATTTATACAGCCACAGCAAATCCAGCATGTCCAAATTAACACTGTCAGATTTGATTTCAACACTTTTAAAGTGTCTATATGGGTCCACACCAGAGAGTGTTAATTTAACTCTTTTTGGAGAGTTGGTATGTTAACTCTGATTTAGTGTTAAACACCAAATCTCTCTGGAGTTGATAATTTAACACTTGGTGTTAAGAGTTTATATATTAACTCTCAAAGAGTATTTTAGTTTAACTACGTAAGAGTTATCTTCTAATTAATTCTAAAAAACGGGAATTTTACTGTTCTGAACTTCTAGAAATTTCTTTTGGAAATAAACATTTACTAAAAAGACGCAATGGTTTTTGAAAAACATTTATTCTGAACTGTGCACCACAATTTCAAAACATTTTCTGAAAGATGTAACAGTGTACATGTTCTCACTTTCATTAGAATTTCGTTTATCAAAAGGTCTGACATAGGTGAGCTGGTAAATGCAAATAACAGCATTCTCATCACTTATTTCAATAAATACAAAATACAATATGCATGTCCTTCATTCATCACTTTGTGGAACTTCAACGCACTTCTGCTCTCCCCCATATTCCATCTTCACAAGCATATCCTATGTGGAGATTGAAAACAAAATTAGCTGACACTAATTAATGGCACAAATCAATTGCAGCACAGTAAAAAAAAAAAAAAAGGAATCCTTTGAGCCATTACTTGTGTAAAGTATTTTCCCAAAAGACAAGGACACAGACAACAGGTAATACTGAACTAAATGTAAAACCTCAACCTTTTTCATTTTTACCTAAACCGTGTGCACAAAACTCTGGAGGAATCTAAGTGCTAACGTAGAACTCAGTCGGGACTCGGGACATCTGCTACTGCTGTTTGCTCGTTTTTTATGGGAGATCGTTTTCAGGCTTCAAGTAGCACCATTATATCAACATTTCACATTCTAGACATTGTTTTAAGTGTATTTGACCAAGAAATTTGACTGAAAATTCACATGCAAGCTTTTTTTCAAGGCTGTGGTATTTGCCCGCAAACAATACCTTTCAGCTAGCTAAAACAGAATATTATGCTATCACCGAGCAACATGGCTAATGCCTTTCACACAGCTTTGTCTCAACTCCAAAGTGTTAGGATGCCTGGGTCGTTGACCCAGGGCTTTTGAGTTTATTATATTGTTTATAGTTTTTAGTCTTTGGGTTTTTGTGAGTCATGTCTTGTGGTTTGTCTCTGTGTAATCCTTGGTTGCTGTCTCCCCTGTCTGCTGTATCCCCGTGTCCGGTCTGTGTCTGCCCTGGTCCCACGTCTCTGTTCCCTCTGTTGTAGTGCCTGCATGTGAGTCTGTGTCTTTTGTTCGGTCTGTGTTTTGTGTTTCCTGTTTTACTTTGAAGGTTTCTGTCTCTTCTCAGTGTGTTCAGTTTACGCTTCCTTGTCTCGTCAGTTCTGATTTGTCCCAGCTGTGTTTCCCTCCTGTTGTCCATTCCCTGATTGCTCCCTCTATGTATTTAAGCCCTGTGTTTCAGTTTGTCATTGTCGCGATCTACCGTTTATTTAGCTGTGTGTTTTTTCTCAGTCCTCTGGTGTAAGTCTATTTTGTTTTCAGTTATGTTACATTTGAGTTTAAAATTAAAACTGTGTTGAGTTACTTTCTGTCTCCGGAGTCTGCACTTTGGGTCCTTCTCCTGCTTGCACGCAGCCACCACCTAACACAAAGAGCCACAGAAGTAAAAGCTAATAACAATAATTGAAACAATCTTTGAAAACATGACTTACCAAGCATGGCAAACAACTCAAATATGTAGAGCAAAATGTTCTGAAACGGCTTCACTTCAGCTTCGATTGGAGCCGTGCTGGGGGCGGAGTCTGTGAATTTACTCTATTGGTGTCATAGCCCCTGTAGGAGTTCAGAGTTAAGAGGTCAAGAGTTAATGTTTCCATTGTAACACCTCCAGATTTGAAATAGAAACACTCGATTTTAACTACTATTATTTTACACCTCAGAGTTACATTAAAAGAATGTGACTCTACTTAGAGTAAAATTAACTCTAAGACTACTAACACCAAAACATTTAACACTTTTGAATTTGCTGTGCATGTTTCTAAGTGCTTTGGCTGATTTTAGTAGCGTACAAACACAAAGGAAGCATTAACTTCTATAAGAGCTTTAGATTTAACTTTTACAGTTTTAAGTGTGATTTTTCATGAATGAAGCTCAGCCAAGCCATCACAGGCCAAGACTGCTTATTTTTCCATAGTTGTTTGAGTACAACATGAACCAGACTTCACAAATCATTAGAAATAAACATACAAGGCAAAATATCTATCCTTCATGTTTTTCCACATATCCACTCCTGGGTTGTTCATGAGGCCAATGTCACTCAGTGTGTACAGAACCAACGAGATAGGTCCAAAGACCGAACCTCGGGGGAACCGCAGAAGAGGATCCAATATTAGCAGCAAAAACGAAAAAACTGCTGTGAATGAGAAGAGAACAACTCCTGAGATGATCCAAAGAGGCCAACGTGATTTTTCAATCAGGATACCGTCATCAACTGTGTCAAAGGCAGCAAGACACAGCAGTAGAGAATACTCACCTGGATCTGCATCAAGGTTCTTACAGGTTCTAAAGAACATCACTTATAACTATCATTTCACTACGCTTATACTTCTGAGGTGTTCAATTATAATTTAAGGAGAAAATTTCCTCGGACAAAGGTCCAGAATATCATAATTCAGTCAATATATTTTAAAATAGCCTGACTGCTGTGTGTTAATAAAAAGCATAGAAGAAGATGCCAGTGGGTGAATTACGTCCTTTCAGAAAGACAGCTACTGTGATGAAATCTACTCCCCACAGACAAAACTAGACTAAAGCTCTCGCTTTATAAACCCTTTGTGTTAACCGTGGAAGTGACACAGTAAAGTTATATGTAGAAAGGATACTGACTGATTTTATTTTGAGGTTTATCTTGAATTATTTTGTTATTTCACCTACATCAGAGATATCAAACTCATTTTACATCGTGGGGTCCATACAGGGCACTTCGATCATTTAATAATATATTTAAATATATAAGCAGCTCAATTTTCTGACACGATAAAGAAACACTTCTATACTAAATGAGACATATTTCAGCGTCTGACTCTATGGTCTTAAACCTTATAAAATAAATGTATTAAATTACATTAAATTAAAGTTCTGGTTGCTCACTGCTTGGACTATCCTTTAATTATAAAAGAGAAAGTTTGGGGGGGGGGGGGGGTTAGTGTGAAAACATTAAAACAAAACCCAGGAATTTCTAAGGTAGATCACAAAAAGGACCTTTTCTGCCATTTAATTGTTTATTTAGTACTTTAGTGTGAATGGACACAAGGGGTGTCATCAGCAGTATGAAAACCTGTAAAATCTTTTAAAATACATTTAAAGGTCAACATTTAATCTTTCCTTCACATTTTCCAAAGCCCTGGTGTCACTACTGAGAGCAGCTGCATCCTGCAGCACCGAGCTGCCACTGTCTGCAAACCTGTGGAAATATAAAGACTCACTCACTGCTGTTAACACTTAAACATCAAATCAATTTCACCTTCATCCTTTTTCTTTATATTCCCATTTCATTTTACGGAGTTTCACCAGAAGAATTTTAACAGTGTGACCACTATAAAAAAAAACCCTACTCATAGGAAAACAAAGGAAGTTGGTGTGAGTGGTGTTCCTGGATTGTAGGACAGAAGTTAACAATGTTATCTCAAAGTTCCTCAGAACAAATTCTCAGGAAAATAACCTGGCACTGTTTAAATAACAACTTATAACCATTAGCATGTGATCAGTTTTAAATCTCCTGTGTGATGAAAGCCTCAGCTTCATGGGAACAAATATTATCATTTTATTAGATGTTATTCTTACCTGTAGTTAGACACTGCATCTTGTAATGCTAATAGTATTCAAACAAAACTCAGATTATCTCTGAGGTTAAAACATTTATTGAATTTAAATGTAATTTTCTTACAATATCTTTCTCTATAATCTGACAAAAACAGCATCTGGTCTCCACTCCACAGGTTTCTTACACACTGCATGTTGTTCAGGGTCCTGCTAAATCAGCAGGTAGTACTACTTCCTTTACACGTTACTGTCATCATCTGAACTCGCTCATTTCAGGCTGTGGAAGCTGCCAGGACACACTGCTCCTCAATGTTTCACTGTGAGACACTAAGGAAGCTCTTTGGTTTGTTCTATGTAGCAGTGCCTTATATCAAAGATAAAAACATAAAAAAAACTATGTTCACAGAAATGACATACAGGGTAATTCACACACACACACACACACACACACACACACACACACACACACACACACACACACACACACACACACACACACACAGAGCATGGTCAGATTACGTTGTTTTTACAGACATTTATGTGAAAAGGGAAAGACCATCTCTGAATCAAGGAGGGGACCTAAGGGTACATCTTTCACCATCTTACAATGCTGTGATTGCAGCCATTCCTCAACTCTCTTTGAATGGTACTCATGGCCATTGATCAGTGGCCATTGATCAGTGGTTGTTTATCAATGGTCATAAGAATTTGCATAATTAAGATTAAGGAACTGACCTCCCAGCCCATTGTTCACTGGGCTGGTTTCAGTCATTATGCAAATGTACTGTTTATAAGATCGGAGAAACCTACAGTCAAGTGAGACTGAAGAAGTCACTTGGATGAGTGACGAAACGTTTCTCCCTCAAAACGTTACGTCCAGATGAACAGAATCAACTTTTGGAGAGTTGCTTGAAGACGTTTCACCTCTCATCTGAGAAGCTTCTTCAGTTCTAGGGTCAAATGGTGGAGAGTCCCAGATTTAAGCCCTATGGGAGTGAACCCAAGACGGACATGGACCCCCTAATGATCCTCTACCTAATCATATGAGCCAAGGTGTGAAAACGAGTGTAGGTCACAACCAGCCAAGGTTTTGGGTGAGCTCATTGTGAAACCCAACCGCACCCTATCATGTGATTTCCCGAGGTCAGATGGCCCAGGATGTGAGTGGGCGTTAAGGCGTCTGGGAAGGGATCTCAAAACTGGATTATAGATGGCGGACAGTTGTGTTTACATGTTAGATGCTTGACTGTTTTATGTGGCCAAAGAAAGAAAAAAATAAACTGGCCTATTAAAGAAAAACTAACTTTAGCAGGGCTCTAGACTAAGTTTTTGCCATGGCTGCACTGGTGCGCATAACTTTTTTTCTTAGGCGCATCAGCCCAAAAGTTAGGCGCACTCAGATTTTTCAACTGCATTTCTATAATCCATTCAATTCCTATTCACAAGGTCACAATTCGATTTGATTCAATTTAGCCTCAGACAGTCATAAATATTATAATTCTGATCATTTATCAGTACTGATCCATGTGACACTTCATCAGAATCGTGAGCATCACAGCAGATGCCTTTGTGTCAAAGTAACTGAGAATAAAACACAGAAAAACATGAAGGAGATTTTCCTGGTCTGGCTTTTTATAGCAGATAAACTTAAAATGTTCTGCAATATTCTGCAATTTTGCATAATTTTAAAAAGTTTACATTTCTTCAGTATTGAACAGCAGAAATTAGGTTTTCTTGTCTGAAGTCATTAAAGTAAAAAGAAAAAGAAAAAAAAAGACAGCGACCGACAGTGCTGTAAATAACGATAGACTGGCAGGTAGGCGAATGAATAATGCAGAAAATGGAGATTTAAGATGGGAGAGTGTTCTTGAAGTAGAGAGAGCAGTGCAGGACGTGGGATTTTATCGTGGTGGAAGCAAAAAAGCAAAAGTAAGAGGAAATTAATGATGAGATTTCTCAAATGTGAATCGTAGTTTGGATCTTCTTTTGCTGCTGGTTCAGTGAATTTTGGAGAGAGACAAAACCTGCAGCTCAGAATTGAGCAAAAATAAAAAAGACCACAAAGCGATTCTGGCGTTTCTGGCAAAATACATTTAAAAGTTGATTCAGGATTTAATGAATCGACGTCACTTTATTCAAGCTACTCACCTCTCTCTATCCACCTGCACTTTCAAACGTACATACGAAGGACCACAGGAATGTCTTGACCATGGCCAATCAGAGGTTTTGACGACGATAGGGGCATAATGTGTGTCTGTTGTAGACACACATCTACAAGTAGGTAGATTGTAGTGTTCAGAAGTGTGAGTGTGTCTTCTCACTGATAGATGGAGCACATATTGAGTCTGCACCAAGACAAAAAGAAACTCAAAGGTTGAATTTTATTTCATCTGTAATCTAAATCTGTAAAGTGTCTGATGTAAGTAAAGAGCTGATGTATCTGCTGGTTACAGAGTTTGTCCTCATGAAAGTAAGCTAAAGCTCTGAAGCTCTATCTTCAGCTGTGCACTCACAGAGCAACCTTTCTTGTTCTTAGCTGCACAGTTAGTGAGCTTTTAAACAGGAAGCGGGAAACAATGGGCTGGCTCATGTAATATAATAAAATAAAACAAAAAACAACACATCATGGTATTTCCCTCTTGACCACGTCATGGATCAACAGTAACACCTCTTTTTTCCTGTGGTTTTCCTCACAGACTGATGATGTGTCTCAGGGTTCAGCGGCTCAACTTTATTGAAATGTTATGAAGCTCAAAGAGGAAGGCAAAAGAGGCAGAAGCTGATCATCCATCAGAGCTAACTGTCTGTGATTCTGCACTTAGGTGGACCTGCAGCAGGTAAACACTGAGGACAGCACAGCTGATGATCAGACCAGAGAGCAGACAGGGAGACATCTACCTGGACATGGATCACCTGCTGCTGCTGCTGCTGTGGAGCACAGGTAGGACTCTGACACACACAAAGGTAAAAAGATCCTTCAGAAAATTTAGATTTTATTCTTTTCACAGTTATGTATCCTGATATTCCTTCAGTGTCAGATGAGTTCATATTAAGTGATGATGATTCAGACTCATGTTAATTTTACTCATGAGAAATGTTTGGCATCCCATTCCCTGGGAGGGGAGACGGGTAGTAGTATTAGTAGTAGTTTGAGAAATGAGAATGAAGTGTGCCGCCTGTAATCCAGTTTTAAAGGGAATCTCATCTTTCTCTAAAGCTGGAACTGAACAACCAGCTGAACACAATAAAGACTGTTTCCACCAGCTGGAGCTGATTTTAATCTCTAACAATCAACTCATTACTTTAGTCCTCATTTTGTCATCATATTTTTTTTTAACAAACCAAAAATAAATTACTGTTATAATATCAGGAACATGTTCCTGAAAATGCCTCATTCCCTGAAGTGATAAAAATGGCAGATACTGCTGGGCCAGCTCAGATGGAGATTTATAACTACCTGGGGCCTTGTGGCCTGTTGGCGTCAGGATCTGTTCACACGTCGATGCTTACATAAAATCACAGTGGCTGAAAAATCAAAGGACATAAGGATCTTTTGTCATGGTCCTGGGTCGTGCGACCCAGTGTTTTGAGTTTTAGTCTATTTTGATGTTTATTGTTTGTTTAGGTTCATTAAGTTATTCTAGCTCATTTGTAATTATATTACCCTTGTGTTAAGTCTCCCTTCCCCTTCATGTGTTTATGTCTGTGTGTCTTATGTTGCCAAGTTCATGTTGTCGTTTCTGTCATCTTCCCCTGTACTCAGTCTCCCTGGTTCGTGTGTCCACCTGTCATGAGTCAGGTCTGCGTGGTTATGTTTAGTTCATGTCATGTCTAATCTCCATGTTTCCTGTTTTACTTTGAAAGTCTGTATTCAATGTCAGTGTATTTAGTTTCACTTCTCCTGTCCTGTCTTTAGGTTCATGTGTGTCAGCTGTGCTCCCATTCAATTCAATTTTCAATTCAATTTTATTTATATAGCGCCAAATCACAACAAATGTCGCCTCAAGGCGCTTCATAGATACAGAGAAAAGCCCAACAATCATATGACCCCCTATGAGCAAGCACTTTGGCGACAGTGGGAAGGAAAAACTCCCTTTTAACAGGAAGAAACCTCCGGCAGAACCAGGCTCAGGGAGGGGCGGCCATCTGCTGCGACCGGTTGGGGTGAGAGAAGGAAGACAGGATAAAGACATGCTGTGGAAGAGAGACAGAGATTAATAACAGATACGATTCAATACAGAGAGGTCTGTTAATACATAGTGAGTGAGAAAGGTGACTGGAAAGGAAAAACTCAATGCATCATGGGAATCCCCCGGCAGCCTACATCTATTGCAGCATAACTAAGGGAGGAGTCAGGGTCACCTGGTCCAGCCCTAACTATATGCTTTAGCAAAAAGGAAGGTTTTAAGCCTAATCTTAAAAGTAGAGATAGTGTCTGTCTCCTGAATCCAAACTGGAAGCTGGTTCCACAGAAGAGGGGCCTGAAAACTGAAGGCTCTCCCTCCCATTCTACTTTTAAATACTCTAGGAACAACAAGTAGGCCTGCAGAGCGAGAACGAAGTGCTCTAATAGGGTGATATGGTACTACAAGGTCATTAAGATAAGATGGGGCCTGATTATTTAAGACCTTGTATGTGAGGAGCAGGATTTTGAATTCAATTCTGGATTTAACAGGAAGCCAATGAAGGGAAGCCAAAACAGGAGAAATATGCTCTCTCTTTCTAGTCTTCCTAATTTTAGTTCCTAAAAATCTAAATCTCACGTTGGACGCTATAAAAAAAAAAGAGTCACCTAAATAGCAGGAACATTTGGAGTGTTAGTGAAGCTCAGCTAGCTGATATATAAGGATGTGCAACATTTTGGCTAGGCAAATATAAACATATTAGCAGCGTAAAAATGGAGGATGAGGGTTAATTTGACAAATGACTTGTGAATACTTAATCGGATCCTCGCTCCAGCTCAAGATGCTATAGGTCCGCTCAGTAACACTGGGTCCGCAGGTAAAACATAGCTCTTTTCATTGGCGCTCGATTACTCTTTGCTTTTGTGGGGGATTAGAAATTATTTTACTGTTATTGTTAATCATAATCATCATCATTACCATTGCATTAATAATACAATCTGCAGTATTGATATTGTATTTAGATGTTTAAACATATTGGTACCCGATTAGCCTTTATTACAGGTGCAGTTATAACCACTCTAAACTGTTGAGTTGAATCTATGATCTTAAATGCTTTTGAATGCTTGTTATAATCTTAAATGTGTACGTGCTGGCCTTCTGTCTGGTGGAAAAGGTTACAAAGTGAAACTGAGTGCATTTCATGATGACACACACACAAACACACAGTAGACTTTATCTCATTTATAGGTGAGAGGTTAATCATGTTTGCTTGTAACTCTAAAATTGTCTCTGCAAAAAGAGGAACAGTTTGGTTTTCCAGACGGGAAGTGAAAGTCAGAAGGCTGACAGGAAGCATCTGCTGTGGAGACGGAGACTATGTTATTTTTAAACTGTGTTAAGTCATTGTGGTTTTGAAACCTATGTATGAACTGTATCTGAGTGACGTCAAGGGGCATAGTAAATGTAAGCCCTGAAAGGTATAAAACACCTGCTTATGCTCTGTAAGTTGGGGATCGGCGCTGTCTGCGTACAGCGGGCGGTCTTCCCACGCGTGTCATTAAAATCATCGTTTGACTCCACCCGGCCGGATCAGTGTTGTTATTATGGAAGTTGATTACCTCCTCTACCCCTCCTTAATATTGAACCTAACACTTTCTTCTAACACTACTTCGTATGACCCTGAGCAAAAACTGAACTGCAGAGCTGTAATTGAATGGTGCGAAGTAAAACTGAAAGCATTTAAGAGCTAAATTTAAAGAAGGATGGAATGCAATTCAAATTAAATTATTCATTTTCAAAATATAAAATTCAGTTTCAATTTAGTGATGATCATTTTCAAACCAATACATTGGATTTCAAATTAGGCTAATTCAAATTCAGTTTCAGAAGCTTTTATTCAGTCTGAGCAATTTAAATTCAGATTTAACTTATTCAAATTCAGTTTCTGATGGCACAAAGTCCTACCCATAAACACGTCATATTTAACTAACATCATCTTCAAATGAAGTCTCATTTTGTTTGATCAGCAGAATAAACAGCAGTAGGTTTAACAGCAGGTGACTGTGCCTCAGGAGATGAAGCAGATCATCTACTAATTGGAAAGTCAGTCAGTCACATGGAGCCACTTCCTCTACATGGAGGACATCACGCTGTATGCCAAGAGTGAAGGAGACATTGATTCACTGATCCACACTGCTATGGAGTATCAAGGTAGTCCAAACTGAGGGGATTGAACTACCAGAATACAACATTGCAGACATCGAGGACAGCTACAAGTACCTGAGAATCCCAAAGGCAAATGGAACCCACTAAGAGTTCGCTAGGAAAGCTGCAACTACCAAATACCTGTGGAGGATAAAATAGTGTGATAGTGAAGTGGTCAGATACCCTGCTGGGATAACAAACTGGCCAAAGGAGGAGATAGAAGCAACTGACGTCAAAACAAGGAAGCTCCTGACCATACATGGAGAGATTAAACTCTGTGACTGTACACTAGTGTACTTAGTGAATACCTCAGGCACCAGAAACCCACGAAAGAATAGGAGCAAGAGGAGCGGCCATCATGGAAGGACAGGCCACTGCACGGTATGTACCACCAGCAGATAGAGGAAGTGGCTGACATCCAGAAGTCCTACCAGTACCTGGACAAAGCTGGACTGCATAGAGGCACTAATCATGGCAGCACAAGAACAAGTTCTGAGCACAAGATTCATAGAGGCTGGTCTCTGCCACACCAGGCAAGACCTGAGGTACAAGCTGTGTAAAGAGGCCCCTGAAACAATCTAGCACATAATAGCAGGGTGCAAGATGCTAGCAGGCAGTGTATAGTTATACTAACTGATAGCATCATCGGAAAGAAGTAACATGAGAAGCTTGAGAAATACCAAGGAATGAGTGAGGAGTTAGAGAAGATGTGGAGGGCAACGGCTAAAATGGTCACAGTAGTAATCAGAAGTCCCAGCTAGGTGAGTGGCTCCAGCAGATCCCAGGAACAACATCCAGGATCTCTGTCCAGCAAAGATACTGTACAGGACCCTCAAGCTCCCACGCCTGTGGGAGAGGACCCGAGCTTGAAGGGCCCAGAGTGCCCGCAGGGAAAGTGGGGAATTTCTGATTTTATATATTTATATAAGGTTGCCGGTTCGAGTCCCGGCTTGGACAGGTCGTTGTGTCCTTGGGCAAGACACTTCACCCATTGCCTACTGGTAGTGGTCAGAGGGCCCGGTGCCGCCAGTGTCCAGCAGCCTCGCCTCTGTCAGTGCGCCCCAGGGTGGCTGTGGCTACAATGTAGCTTGTCATCACCAGTGTGTGAATGTGTGTGTGAATGGGTGGATGACTGGTTGTGTAAAGTGCTTTGGGGTCCTTAGGGACTAGTAAAGTGCTATACAAATACAGGCCATTTACCATATATTTGTTCTGCTGTATTTCTTTTGAGATATTCTGCTTTATTTAAGATATTTTACCACAGGTTGTGTCTAATGTTTCAGCTGTTTAAATAAGTCATGATTTATTATGTCATCTCATTTGTCTAGTGCCTCCTTTTTTATGTTTTGTGATTATTAATGTTCCTCAGTTTGGTTAGTTTCTGGTTATTTGTTATGTGTTAGAAAGCCCACTGTTTTGTTATTTCTAGTGTTTAGGTTTTACTGTGCCTCCCTTGTGTCCCCTGTGTTACCTCTTGTCATCCTTGTCAGGACGTTCATGTATTTCCTTTGACAGTCTTGTGTGACTTGTTCAGTGTTTTGGAGTTTTGCTTCTTCTCTGTCTCATCTTGTCTGATTAGTCTCAGCTGTGTTCCCTGCCTGTCCACCATTCATTCTTTGTGTGTATATGGCTGTATCCCAATTCAGGGTCTGCAGCCTTAAAGACTGCATTTTAAGGCCGATTACGTCACAGCGGCGCGCCGAAGGCTGTCCCAATTCAAAGGCTGCTCGAAATGCAGCCCTCACATGCGTCCTTCACTTCCCTGAATTTTAAGGCTGTGGCGGTGTAGACTTCGTGGCCCAACATATCCCACAATTCATAGCGCGGCAGTCGGTGTGGATAATTTTGCCGCAGACGGCAGAAGCGGAGCGACCGAAGAGTAAACTGATAAAAGTAAGTACTGAATATTATGTCACTTATTTATGTGCAAATGTTTAATAATGAGGAACATTAAAACATTACTGTTGGCCACATGTCGGCAAAGTTATTTGCCATTAGCGATGTTTGTACGTTCAGCATTAATTTGGTTTTAAAGCCTTTAAAATATAATAATACAATAGTCGACCTTAATCTTACAGACAATGTGATGATTTTATGGATAATTAAAGTCAGTCATATATCCACAAACACAAAGAGCTGAAAGTTAGTGATGCTGCTCGGTTTGCAGTCCTGAATTTCACGGCACAAGCAGATTCACTGCACTGTTAATGTTAGCTATGTTATATTGCTGCCTCTGTTCGGTGGTGTCGAGCCAAACTGACTTTAATGTGTGTTTGAACGAGCTGACTGTTCAATCGTTAAGCTGAAAGAAAGATGCTTTAATCACAGGAGTCACACATGTGTCCACTTTACCATCTGGGAACTCTTCTTGTTTAGCACTCGTAATAACACAAACAAAATCCTCCTGTTTTGTAGCAGTGTATACACCTGAGACTGTCACCTGTCTGTCTGTCCTGCATTCTCTCTCTGTTTCTTTCTCTCTGATTGTGGAATAAAAGTATGAACATGTATTTATAAGTTACACTTGTGTTTGAATCCTGCAGCTTATCACACATTTGATTTCTATGTGTGACAACTGCAAGTGTCCAGAGTGAGGACAGACTGAGGGACCCACTGCTGCACATCATCTGTGAGGTTTTGCACCCCTGATGATCCACCAGGACAAACTCAGCAGTGTGTGAGGAAGAGGAGGAGGAAGAGCCAGCAGCAGCTGACAGATGGAGAGAATAGACAGACTGTTCCCTGTTTGTGAAGGACTGCTAGGAAAGTTTAACATAACTAATTGTCTGTCCTGAATCAGTCTTATTAGGTAATGTTCAAATAATTGTATCATCCCAGTGTTTTCAGTGTGGGAGAAAGTACTCAGGGCCTTCAAGTTACACACTATGAAAGGCAGCAACAAGTTTAATGTTCAGAAACCTAAAGTATGTATCAGCAGCAGAATGGAGCTAAAAATAATTGTTTGTTTCAGTTCTATGAAGCTTTGAGTATTTTGGATTAGTAGCACTGCTGTGTTTGTTGCATCATATTGCTGTAATTGTTTATATGCTTTATATATTCTGAGGTAAGTTGATCTATAGTGTTACATCATATTCTATAAGGATGTTATGTGTTTGTATACTTTCTGCCCAGTTTGACCCATTTAGCAGAAGTCAGCCTGTTAAAGGCTCTGATATCTATTCTGTATGACTTAAAGCAGTTATGACATGGTCTGATTTTCTCACCCAATAAAGGAATATTTCATATATCAGTCTACTCTTCATTCTATCAGAAACAGTTTTCACAGCTCGTATATTTTGTTTTTTACACATATATGTAAGCATTGAGCCAAATGTAATAATGCCAACATACTGAAGGAACAACATTTGTCTCTTATATATAATACATCTGTATATACACTATCAAAGGTACTTGAGTGTCTTTGAGTGAAGATTTAATTCAAATTCTTTACAAATCCTACCATGTGAATTCATGGATTTTTTTTTCACATTCTATCTCTCACAGTTGAAGTGTACCTCTGGTGCAAATTACTGACCTCTGTCATCATTTTAAGTGGGGGAACTTGCACAATCGGTGGCTGACTAAATACTTTTTTGCCCCACTGTAAATAGCTGCAACTTGAATCTTTACTGAAGCTCAGTATTTGACACAGAGTTCACTCACATGTGCTGTACCAGTGTACCTGCACATGTGATGTGACAATAGAAGTGATTTGATTTGGAAGTTCAAACTCACTGCTGTAATAACTAATAATGATTAATATAATAACTATAATATTGGCTATATCATATTTACACTGACTCTAGTCTCATGAACAACATTAACTATTTGTTATTTACTAGCTAATCTTATATGACTGTTCAGTACAGATATGAAGCCCAACAATCATGTTTTACAGTCCCGTGGTCTCAACCTCAGATACTTATCAAATCACACAAAGCTTATGTAGAAACAACCAAACGAACAAAATATGTTTTCCTTCATTTCTGTCAACCACATGTTTCCAGCTATCATGGTTGCTAAGCAACCTGGGCAGTGCGACGGAGGCTAGACCGTCCCATTTCGCAAGCCTCGCACTTCCGGCCTTAGCGGTCTTTGAGTACACGGCCCTTGAGGACCGTTGAGGCTGTGTACTTTAAGGCTGCAGACCCTGAATTGGGATACAGCCCATGGCTGTGTCCCAATTCAGGGTCTGCACGCTTGAAGTACGTGCACTACGCACACTACGCGTACTACGTACGGTGCGTACTATAAATACGAGAAGTGCGGAAGTGAGAGGCTTGTGAAATGGGACGGTCTAGCTTTCGTCGCGCTGTTCAGGTTGCCTAGCAACCATGATACTAACCGCGAGAAACGTTACATACAGCTTTGTGTGACAGAAATGAAGGAGAAAAATGTTTTGTTGGTCATTCATTTTTGTCATGACATCACTTTGATTAGTTGAGTATCTGAGGCTGAGACCACAGGACTGTAAAACATGATTGTTGGGCTTCATTTCTGTATTGAGCAGTCATTTCAAGATTAGTTAGTAAATAACAATTAGCTAATGTTGTTCATGAGACTAAAATCATCTCACTGTGGTAATATAGATATAATATGGCCAATAGTATATGTATTGTCAGATTTTTATGATATATATATATATATGTAGAGGCTTTAAAACCCAGGTCACGCTGAAAGTACAAACATCTCTAATGTCACATAACTTTGCCGACATGTGGTCAACAGTAATGTTTTAATGTTCTTCATTATTAAACATCCGCACATAAATAAGTGACATCATATTCAGTACTTACTTTTGACAGTTCACTCTTCATATATATATATAGTTTTGTTTTTTTTACAGCAGTGAGCTTGAACTCTGGGTCAAAGATTCAAGTTGCAGTTATTTATATTTCCTATCAACTTAAATCTTCACTCAAAGACAAGTATCCGTGACAGTGTATATACAGATGTATTATATATAACAGACAAATATTGTTCGTTTAATATGTTGGCATTACTAAATTTGGCTCAATGCTTACATACATGTGTAAAGACAAAATGTACGAGCTGTGATAACTGTTTCTGATAAAATGAAGATTAGACTGATATATGAAATATTCCTTTATTGGGTGAGAAAATCAGACCATGTCATAACTGCTTTAAGTCATACAGAATAGATATCAGAGCCTTAAACAGGCTGACTTCTGCTAAATGGGTCAAACTGGGCAGAAAGTATACAAACACATAACATCCTTATAGAATATGATGTAACACTATAGATCAACTTACCTCAGAATATATAAAGCATATAAACAATTACAGCAATATGATGCAACAAACACAGCAGTACTACTAATCCAAAATACTCAAAGCTTCATAGAACTGAAACAAACATTTATTTTTAGCTCCATTCTGCTGCTGATACATACTTTAGGTTTCTGAATATTAAACTTGTTGCTGCCTTTCATAGTGTGTAACTTGAAGGCCCTGAGTACTTTCTCCCACACTGACAACACTGGAATGATAACATTATTTGAACATTACCTAATAAGACTGATTCAGGACAGACAATTAGTTATGTTAAACTTTCCTAGCAGTCCTTCACAAACAGGGAACAGTCTGTCTATTCTCTCCATCTGTCAGCTGCTGCTGGCTCTTCCTCTTCCTCTTCCTCACACACTGCTGAGTTTGTCCTGGTGGATCATCAGGGGTGCAAAACCTCACAGATGATGTGCAGCAGTGGGTCCCTCAGTCTGTCCTCACTCTGGACACTTGCAGTTGTCACACATAGAAATCAAATGTGTGATAAGCTGCAGGATTCAAACACAAGTGTAACTTATAAATACATGTTCATACTTTTATTCCACAATCAGAGAGAAAGAAACAGAGAGAGAGTGCAGGACAGACAGACAGGTGACAGTCTCAGGTGTATACACTGCTACAAACAGGAGGTTTTAGTGTTTGTGTTATTACGAGTGCTAAACAAGAAGAGTTCCCAGATGGTAAAGTGGACACATGTGTGACTCCTGTGATTAAAGCATCTTTCTTTCAGCTTAACGATTGAACCGTCAGCTCGTTCAAACACACGTTAAAGTCCGTTTGGCTCGACACCACCGAACAGAGGCAGCAATATAACATAGCTAACATTAACAGTGCAGTGAATCCTGCTTGTGCCGTGATATTCAGGACTGCAAACCGAGCAGCATCACTGACGTTCAGCTTGTTGTGTTTGTGGATATATGACTGACTTTAATTATCCATAAAATCATCACATTCTCTGTAAGATTAACGTCAACTATATATATATTTTGAAGTAGAGGCTTTAAAACCAAGTTAATGCTGAAAATACAAACATCACTAATGTCACATAACTTTGCCACATGTGGCCAACAGTAATGTTTTAATGTTCTTCATTATTAAACATTCGCACAAAAATAAGTGACGTCATGTTCAGTACTTACTTTTGACAGTTCACTCGTCGGCCGCTCCCTTCTGCCGTATTTTGCGGCAAAATTATCCACACCCACCGCCGCGCTATGAATTGTGGGATATATGGGACCACGAAGCGTGCACCGGACCACGCTTGATATTTGCGGAAATCGACCGCGCATTTGGAGTATGCATTTGAAGTACACTTCGAATTGGGAGAGCCGTCGTCGCGTGGCCGTGACGTAATCGCACATAAAATGCGTACTTCAAGTGTGCAGACCCTGAATTGGGACACAGCCTCTGTTTAGCAAGGGTGTAGATTTGGTTTTGGCATTGGTGGGGACGAATGATTCAACCACCAAACCCTGCCCTTTTTCTTTTTCTTTTTCCCTTTTTGACTTTGCTTCTTGATAAAAAAAAAAAGAAAAAAGATAAAATATATTTGCCAACATATGCTATTCCATATGCTTTTAAACCATTTAAAATTACAATTCATCTTGTTATATGTGAATTATATAATGTTAAATTACAAAATACATGCAGTCACACATGTGCACCACCAAGTCATTATTAGGGATGGGTACCGGTATCCGGTATGATGGCATACACTTTGGATTCCAGCCAATCATTTTACCTTTGCAAGCGTAGTAGGCAGGCCCAGGTACGTACGTTCTTTTAGAGCAGAGCTACAGATTAAAAACACCAAAGGCGAAGCGGTCAAAAGATGCAAACTCAGCAGCCTGCAACAAGTGCTTTAAGGTGATACTGTGCAAAGGAGGTAACACCTCGAATCTGATGAAACACCTGGCGACGCATAGCGTTTTTTTGTTTTTTAAGCCGAGAAATGCGCCGTATTTGATAGCTTGCTGCGAGACCTCACACCGAGCACATCTACTGCGGGTGTTTGCAACATCCCCCAAAAACCCGAAGAGTAGAGTCCTGGCCCCTAGCCCTGCCAGTGTAGCAGAAATGATGACGGATGATGATGGCAGCAGCAGCCGTTCTTCTCTGGGTCAGTAGCTTAATGTTGTTCGTGTGTAATTTACCTTGAGTAGGCTAACCACGTTATTACATTAATGCACGTAAGGTGAACTAGCAAACACCATCGTAGTTACATGCGGCTGTCTTCTTGTTTGATGGCAGATACTCCCTTCACCCTGGCCAAAAAGGCTAAAATGACCAAAGAAAAAGTGGGAAACAGCTAAACATGAGAGGTTTTTGGACAAAGTTTGTGTTCTTCATTCTTTGAGCACTGGTTCGAGCACCGTTTAAGCACCGGCACCGTTTCAAAAGTACCGGTTTGGTACAGGTATCGGATAAAACCTAAACGATACCCATCCCTAGTCATCATCAAATTTCACCTGTGATCTTGTATCACCATTCCTCTCTGAGCTTTGTGTTGGTTCTTCTGTCACCTGACAAATAGGACATACATAACAATAAGAATAAAATGTGTTGCTGCTTCAGTGTTTTTGTCAATTTGTGCAGATCTTGACTCATCAGTAATGTTTGTAGGGTGAGTGCATTTTTAACTACCTCATGATATTTTGTCTCAAAAATGAACCCTATGAATA
Source organism: Neolamprologus multifasciatus (assembly GCF_963576455.1). Taxonomy (NCBI): domain Eukaryota; kingdom Metazoa; phylum Chordata; class Actinopteri; order Cichliformes; family Cichlidae; genus Neolamprologus; species Neolamprologus multifasciatus. Next base: position 38,764,748 of record NC_140445.1, on the reverse strand, counting down.
TGTCAGTACCATTTGGATGAAATTATTGTGTCACCAACATTTTAACGTTAGACGTATATTTTTAACAGCCTCTGTAAAGTAATATCCTGGCTTGCTCGAGGCTGCCGTTTTCTCTGACAGTTTCAATCAAAATTAAAAATGCTACACTGGGAGTGCTGCCTGTTGTGCAGTTAGTTTTCAAAACACGTTATTCATGGTTACATACAATTTTAGACTGATGTGGGCCAAAGCCTAGCATAGCCTGTAACGTTATTATGACGGACACATTTTATGAGTGAACTTGACTTTATGTGACTTACAGGTTTCTTTGAAAAATACTTTCTTATATCCAGGTTCTTCCTTTTTGCTGCCATCCACCTCTCCTGCTCGCAGCGCAGGCTTGCTGCTGCTAAAACTAAACAGAGCTCCCTGAAAGGCACAGCCAATCACATTGGCCATATTAGTCACATAAGGTAGGACTCCAGTAGAGAACGTAATTTAACTCTTTCTGGGTGAATGAGACATTGACAGATCTTTTGTTTTGTTTTTCTTTGCTCAAAGAGATCAAATTATTGGTGGGGACATGTCCCTTCCGTCCATGCCAAATCTACGCCCTTGATGTATAGTGTCTGTTTTCACCTGTTCCTTGTCGGTTCATCTGCGTTTTCTATTGCTTGTCATCCTCAGTGTTTCTCCTCTGTGTTTCCATGACTCAGGTTCCTTGTTCCCAGTGTCAGGGTTTTTGCTTTGTTTTCTATGTTCTCCGTGTTATTTTGTTTAGTTTCTCCCAGTTTAGGTTTTGTTTCAGTTCCTCCCTTCGTTCGGTGCTTTGAAGTATTTTGTACAGCCACCAAATAAAGGTTCACTTTCACTTTATACCTCTGTCTATTTCTCTATTTGTCTGCGCTTTGGTCCACACCTCTCAGCTCCACACGGTTTGCCCTTGCAAACCATGACACTGTTCTTCTGTTGTTCTTGTTGTTGTTTTTTTTTTTTTTTGTGTAGTCAGAAAGAAAAGATAACGTTTCACCCCTTCATCCATTTCCAGTTTGTAACTCTACGTCAGAACTCACTGTCTTAACATTTTCATACATTTGGCCGGCAGTGAGGATTAAAAGATGTTTTCAAACACCGGTAAATTTACATATTAAATGGTGATGATTTAATGAACCTGATTCTCAATCTGAGCTAAATGTCAGTTTCTAAAACTGTGATTCAGCACTGAGTTCAAGTAGAGTCATAGACCCTAAGACCCATAAGACCCTAAGCCGGGGTCACACAACCATCCATCCCATCCCTTCCTGTTAGCAGAAATACACGTAGGACAGCACATGATGATCAGAGCAGAGACGTGTAGCTGGAGATGGATCACCTGTTAGTGCTGCTGCTGTGGAGCTCAGGTAGGACACACAGCAGCTCTTACTGTAAGACTCCTTCACTGATGAGGAGTCACAGTTCCTTTACTTATGATCAGAAAGTATCTCAGGAAGCTCTGATCACATCTGATCTCTCACACCTAAAGACTGTTTCCACCAGCTGGAGCTGATTTTAGTCTCTAACAATCAGACAGGAGCACAAACTGATGTACTATGTTATCTACTACACAGCACACTTAATGCCTGCTCAGTAACCATTGCACATTCAGACTTTGAATATATTCAAAGTCTGTTTCCCCTTTTTATTTTTACCCCATAGGGTAAAAATAAAAAGGGGAAACATCTACTGTCACGATATGAAGAATAACAGCTTTATTGTGAAATTAAGAGTTTCTGTGAGAAACAGGAAGTGCTGGGTTTGTTTTGTGGAGTTTAGGAACTGATCCCATTGAGCGGGAGCTACAACAAGTATCCACAATCCTAGACTGGAAGAGTGAATTCCTAGCAGGGTTTTATTGGTTAGACTCTATTTCTAATAATTCTGTTTGATAAATACAGGGTGGGCCATTTATATGGATACACTGTAATAACATGGGAATGGTTGGTGATATTAAAGTCCTGTTTGTGGCACATTAGTATATGTGAGGAGGCAAACTCCTTAAGATGGGTGGTGACCATGGTGGCCATTTTGAAGTCGGCCATCTTGGATACAACTTTTGTTTTTTCAATAGGAAGAGGGCCATGTGACACATCAAACTTATTGGTAATGTCACAAGAAAAACAATGGTGTGCTTGGTTTCAGCGTAACTTTATTCTTTCATGAGTTATTTACAAGTTTCTCTTTGTTCACAGCCATTGACATGTCGAAGAGGTTAACACGTGAGGAGCGGATCGAAATTGTGTTGATATCTGGTGAACGCAGTAACCGGGTCATTGCAGCAGATTTCAATGCAAGACACCCTACGAGACCACCCATTTCCCATGCTACAGTTAGGTCACCACATTTATGAATCCTCATGTTTATGAGCATCTATTTGGTGGCTGTAGCTCAGGTGGCAGAGCAGGTCAGCCACTAATCAGAAGGTCAGTGGTTCGATCCCAGGCTGCCTCCTGGCTGCATGCCAAATATTCTTGGGCAAGATACTAACCCCATGTTTGCCTACTGGTGGTGGTCAGAGGGGCCGGTGTCCGGCAGCCTCGCCTCTGTCAGTGCGCCCCAGGGCAGCTGTGGCTACAATGTAGCTTGCCATTGCCTGTGTGTGAATGACTGAATGTACTGTAAAGTGCTTTGGGGTCCTTAGGGACTGAGTAAAGCGCTATACAAATGCAGGCCATTTTACCATTTACCATTTATTTCTGTTAAAGTTAACCCCCCTAACCTGTTAAAGTTAGTGCATTAGTCAATTAACACAAACTGAACACTATGAAGCCCTGCAAGGTTCAGTGCACAGAAACCATACACACTGCAAATGATGTTAGACATTCACAAATTTATAAGTGCACAGGACAGAAACACTGTTTTGTGTTTATGTCGAGATTTTTCATGAGCACTTTTACCCTGCAAGCCAGAATCACCCAGTGACACACACATTATTACAGAGCTTGATTTGTGGCCTCTGTGCAGATCTCTCAAGAAATCACTCTCTGTTTCAAAATATGTTGAAGATCATCCAAAGGTCTTGAGGACGGGGGAAATAAACATCAGACTCAGAACCCGAATCTTTCTTGTCATTGTCACAGGTACAACAAAATTAAAATGTAAAAAACAAACATAAAAGTGTCCAAGTGAAAAAAAAAGAAAGACAGGAGGCAGAATTGGGTATAAAAAAATAACGGACACTTAAAGAGACAGCCAAGCTGATGTTATCACCACGGAGAAAGAAGGAAGCACTAAATGTAATGTGTCAGTTGTTTTCTCTGTGGCCATGTCCTGTCCCTCAGCCAGGTACCAGAGCTGACTGCTTAGTGGAGTCAGCTGCACTCATTTTACTGAATTCCACAAGCGAAATAAGGACAGTACTACACATCCAAAAAGGAGAATCCCAGTAGGCTAGGGCTCTCTGATCTCTCTGTTTGATCTTCTCTGATGTCTCCAGACTCTGTCAGGCTGCTGAATGGTTCCAGTCTGTGTTCTGGCAGACTGGAGGTGAAGTCTGACCAGAGCTGGTCCTCAGTGTGTGAAGCTGACTTTGACCAGCAGGATGCAGAGGTGGTCTGTAGGGAGCTCGGCTGTGGGCCTCCTTCAGTCTTCCAGGGGGCGCTCTATGGAGAAGTGGAGGCTCCAGTGTGGAGCAAAGAGTTCCAGTGAAAAAAAATGCCTGGCTGACAACTGTATAAAACAAAAAACTACACACAATATTCAAAGCACATAGTGCACACTGTGGGAATTTACAACTGTGCGTAAATCCTCCTTAATATTGGTATGATCTGGGCTCAGACACTGAGCGAGGGGGCGGGGGATGGGGGGAGCTGCTGCCTGTGAGTGCGCTGTTGAAGAAATGCAGCCAGGGAGACAGAGAACTGAAGTTTGACCAGGTACCAAAGCAAATCATTCGTACTGTACAAATAATGTAAATATGACAGTGTATCACAAAAGATTGATATCAAACTGATCACTTGACCCATATTACGTTACTTGCTCTTCAAGTGAATCAACAAATGGCGAAATGAAAAGCCGAACAACAACAATGCTGTTTTTTTAGAGAGTCTTAGCTTACATGTGTGTTTATTTCATATTTTCAGTTGTTACCCTCCATGGCTAAATAAATCGGTTTCAGTAATGTACTGATTTACAAGAATGGACATAAGAGGCTTCTTTCAAAGAAAAAACTCAGATAGATGTTATTTTATTTATTATGCTTTGTATGTTGTTCAGTATATTTCTATGCAAAACAAGAGGAATTTCAACACACAGCAGTATATTCACAGTTTAAACCAGATATCTACATACACTTTATGGAAAACACAAGAACATTTTTTTACTGTACAACATCAATTTAGTGTAAACTTGTTTTGTTTTGGATAAATAAATATTGAAATCTTTTGAATTAGTTAAATGTCAGAATAAAGAGAGACAGAGCTGTCTATTTTTTTATCACTTTCATCAAATTTAGGAGTATATATATATATATACAGTGGGGCAAAAAAGTATTTAGTCAGCCACCGATTGTGCAAGTTCCCCCACTTAAAATGATGACAGAGGTCAGTAATTTGCACCAGAGGTACACTTCAACTGTGAGAGACAGAATGTGAAAAAAAAATCCATGAATTCACATGGTAGGATTTGTAAAGAATTTATTCGTAAATCAGGGTGGAAAATAAGTATTTGGTCACCTCAAACAAGGAAAATCCCTGGCTCTCACAGACCTGTAACGTCTTCTGTAAGAAGCTTTTCTGTCCCCCACTCGTTACCTGTATGAATGGCACCTGTTTGACCTCATCATCTGTATAAAAGACACCTGTCCACAGCCTCAACCAGTCAGACTCCAAACTCCGCCATGGCCAAGACCAAAGGACACCAGGAAAAGAATTGTAGACCTGCACCAGACTGGGAAGAGTGAATCTACAATAGGCAAGCAGCTTGGTGTGAAAAAATCAACTGTGGGAGCAATCATCAGAAAATGGAAGACATACAAGACCACTGATAATCTCCCTCGATCTGGGGCTCCACGCAAGATCTCATCCCGTGGGGTCAAAATGATCATGAGAACGGTGAGCAAAGATCCCAGAACCACACGGGGGGACCTGGTGAATGACCTGCAGAGAGCTGGGACCAAAGTAACAAAGGTCACCATCAGTAACACACTACAACGGCAGGGAATCAAATCCCGCAGTGCCAGATGTGTTCCGCTGCTGAAGCCAGTGCATGTCCAGGCCCGTCTGAAGTTTGCCAGAGAGCACATGGATGATACAGCAGAGGATTGGGAGAATGTCATGTGGTCAGATGAAACCAAAGTAGAACTTTTTGGTATAAACTCAACTCGTCGTGTTTGGAGGAAGAAGAATACTGAGTTGCATCCCAAGAACACCATACCTACTGTGAAGCATGGGGGTGGAAACATCATGCTATGGGGCTGTTTTTCTGCCAAGGGGACAGGACGACTGATCCGTGTTAAGGACAGAATGAATGGGGCCAAGTATCGTGAGATTTTGAGCCAAAACCTCCTTCCATCAGTGAGAACTTTGAAGAGGAAACGAGGCTGGGTCTTCCAACATGACAATGATCCAAAACACACCGCCCGGGCAACAAAGGAGTGGCTCCGTAAGAAGCATTTGAAAGTCCTGGAGTGGCCTAGCCAGTCTCCAGACCTCAACCCCATAGAAAATCTGTGGCGGGAGTTGAAAGTCCATGTTGCTCGGCGACAGCCCCAAAACATCACTGCTCTTGAGAAGATCTGCATGGAGGAATGGGCCAAAATACCAGCTACTGTGTGTGCAAACCTGGTAAAGACCTATAGTAAACGTTTGACCTCTGTTATTGCCAACAAAGGTTATGTTACAAAGTATTGAGTTGTATTTTTGTTATTGACCAAATACTTATTTTCCACCCTGATTTACGAATAAATTCTTTACAAATCCTACCATGTGAATTCATGGATTTTTTTTTTTCACATTCTGTCTCTCACAGTTGAAGTGTACCTCTGGTGCAAATTACTGACCTCTGTCATCATTTTAAGTGGGGGAACTTGCACAATCGGTGGCTGACTAAATACTTTTTTGCCCCACTGTATATAAACTGAGTTTATTGTGTCTTTAATTAATAAGAAAACTGCAGATGATTCCATTCTGAGCTGAAGAAGCTTCTAATAGGTTAGTAGAATCCATGTGAGTAAATTGGTGGCACAGCTGTGGATGCATATAAGGCAAAAAACATAGCCTGTTTCTGTGACATGGGAAAATCAAGAGATGTCAACCACAAGATTTGTGGAGCTCCATAAGTGTGGCTCAATTTTGAATACAATTTGGTGCCATTTACAATTAAGAAATACAGATAATTTCTCTCTTTACTCTTAAAGTTAACAAATATGTTTTTTATATTTATCTAAAAAAAATAAACATTTAGTTTGATTTGATGCTGTGTTTCTGTTTTTATCTGAAGAGTAAATAACTGGTTTCAACTGTATATTTGATGATGTTGGTGTTTGGCTTGATTGTCAGCACAGAGAGGGAGAGAGAAGAACAGAGAGGGCGAGAGAGGAACAGAGAACGAGAGAGAGGAACAGAGAGGGTGAGAGAGGAACAGAGAGGGAGAGAGAGGAACAGAGAGGGCGAGAGAGGAACAGAGGGCGAGAGAGGAACAGAGAGGGAGAGCGAGGAACAGGGCGAGAGAGGAACAGAGAGGGCGAGAGAGGAACAGAGAGGGAGAGAGAGGAACAGAGAGGGCGAGAGAGGAACAGAGAGGGAGAGAGGAACAGAGAGGAACAGAGAGGGAGAGAGAGGAACAGAGAGGAACAGAGAGGGAGAGAGAGGAACAGAGAGGGCGAGAGAGGAACAGAGAGGGAGAGAGAAGAACAGAGAGTGCGAGAGAGGAACAGAGAGGGCGAGAGAGGAACAGAGAGGAACAGAGAGGGCGAGAGAGGAACACAGAGGGCGAGAGAGGAACACAGAGGGGGAGAGAGGAACACAGAGGGAGAGAGAGGAACAGAGGGCGAGAGAGGAACAGAGAGGAACAGAGAGGGCGAGAGAGGAACAGAGAGGGAGAGAGAGGAACAGAGAGGGCGAGAGAGGAACAGAGAGGGAGAGAGAGGAACAGAAAGGGCGAGCGAGGAACAGAGAGGGTGAGAGAGGAACACAGAGGGGGAGAGAGGAACACAGAGGGAGAGAGAGGAACAGAGGGCGAGAGAGGAACAGAGAGAGAGAGAGAGGAACAGAGAGGGAGAGCGAGGAACAGAGAGGGCGAGAGAGGAACAGAGAGGGAGAGAGAGGAACAGAGAGGGTGAGAGAGGAACAGAGAGGGAGAGCGAGGAACAGAGAGGGCGAGAGAGGAACAGAGAGGGAGAGAGAGGAACAGAGAGGGAGAGCGAGGAACAGAGAGGGCGAGAGAGGAACAGAGAGGGAGAGAGAGGAACAGAGAGGGAGAGAGAGGAACAGAGAGGGAGAGCGAGGAACAGAGAGGGCGAGAGAGGAACACAGAGGGGGAGAGAGGAACAGAGAGGGAGAGAGAGGAACAGAGAGGGCGAGAGAGGAACAGAGAGGGAGAGAGAGGAACAGAGAGGGTGAGAGAGGAACAGAGAGGGAGAGAGAGGAACAGAGAGGCAGAGCGAGGAACAGAGAGGGCGAGAGAGGAACAGAGAGGGAGAGCGAGGAACAGAGAGAGAACAAGAGCAGGTGAGATACACATGTTAGTCAAATGGTTGTTTACCAAAAGTATCACCGTATCATAGGTACTCTTGTATCTTGTAGGTAGTGTTTCTTTTTAGGTTTTTTACTTTTCAAATTCTATATTTATTAAGTTTTGCAGGCTTGTTTGCACAACAAGGCTAAATAATTATATAAACTGGGAGGGAGAGAGAGGAACAGAGAGGGCGAGAGAGGAACAGAGGGCGAGAGAGGAACAGAGAGGGAGAGCGAGGAACAGGGCGAGAGAGGAACAGAGAGGGAGAGCGAGGAACAGAGAGGGCGAGAGAGGAACAGAGAGGGCGAGAGAGGAACAGAGAGGGGGAGAGAGGAACACAGAGGGAGAGAGAGGAACAGAGAGGGAGAGAGGAACAGAGAGGAACAGAGAGGGAGAGAGAGAGGAACAGAGGGCGAGAGAGGAACAGAGAGGGAGAGCGAGGAACAGGGCGAGAGAGGAACAGAGAGGGAGAGCGAGGAACAGAGAGGGCGAGAGAGGAACAGAGAGGGCGAGAGAGGAACACAGAGGGGGAGAGAGGAACACAGAGGGAGAGAGAGGAACAGAGAGGGCGAGAGAGGAACAGAGAGGGAGAGAGAGGAACAGAGAGGGTGAGAGAGGAACAGAGAGGGAGAGAGAGGAACAGAGAGGCAGAGCGAGGAACAGAGAGGGCGAGAGAGGAACAGAGAGGGAGAGCGAGGAACAGGGCGAGAGAGGAACAGAGAGGGAGAGCGAGGAACAGAGAGGGCGAGAGAGGAACAGAGAGGGCGAGAGAGGAACAGAGAGGGAGAGAGAGGAACAGAGAGGGCGAGAGAGGAACAGAGAGGGAGAGAGGAACAGAGAGGAACAGAGAGGGAGAGAGAGGAACAGAGAGGGCGAGAGAGGAACAGAGAGGGAGAGAGAGGAACAGAGAGGAACAGAGAGGGAGAGAGAGGAACAGAGAGGGCGAGAGAGGAACAGAGAGGGAGAGAGAGGAACAGAGAGTGCGAGAGAGGAACAGAGAGGGCGAGAGAGGAACACAGAGGGCGAGAGAGGAACACAGAGGGGGAGAGAGGAACACAGAGGGAGAGAGAGGAACAGAGGGCGAGAGAGGAACAGAGAGGAACAGAGAGGGCGAGAGAGGAACAGAGAGGGAGAGAGAGGAACAGAGAGGGCGAGAGAGGAACAGAAAGGGCGAGCGAGGAACAGAAAGGGCGAGCGAGGAACAGAGAGGGTGAGAGAGGAACACAGAGGGGGAGAGAGGAACACAGAGGGAGAGAGAGGAACAGAGGGCGAGAGAGGAACAGAGAGAGAGAGAGAGGAACAGAGAGGGAGAGCGAGGAACAGAGAGGGCGAGAGAGGAACAGAGAGGGAGAGAGAGGAACAGAGAGGGTGAGAGAGGAACAGAGAGGGAGAGCGAGGAACAGAGAGGGCGAGAGAGGAACAGAGAGGGAGAGAGAGGAACAGAGAGGGAGAGCGAGGAACAGAGAGGGTGAGAGAGGAACAGAGAGGGAGAGAGAGGAACAGAGAGGCAGAGCGAGGAACAGAGAGGGCGAGAGAGGAACAGAGAGGGAGAGCGAGGAACAGAGAGAGAACAAGAGCAGGTGAGATACACATGTTAGTCAAATGGTTGTTTACCAAAAGTATCACCGTATCATAGGTACTCTTGTATCTTGTAGCTAGTGTTTCTTTTTAGGTTTTTTACTTTTCAAATTCTATATTTATTAAGTTTTGCAGGCTTGTTTGCACAACAAGGCTAAATAATTATATAAACTTTTCTGAATCTAAATAGTGGACTTTGGTAGAATTAAAAAATAACTGTAGTGCAGGTCTATGATGATTTTTAGTGCTACTATCATCTAGTTCTGATTCTGGTTCTGTCTTGGTTAAGTCCTCAGTAGTCCTGATTTTGAACTGTTGTTGTCCTGTTTTAATTCTGGATCAGTTCTGGGTCTGGTTGAATTGGGGTTTAGTCCCTGTGTCTTGATACAGCCCCGACTTTGTTCTGCCTTGCTGCTTAAATTAAAAAAAAAACTAGTTTAAGGTGTCCTGCATGTGTGATATGTATTTTTCCCTATATGAAGTCATTCTTTTTTGAACAAAACTGAAAACAGAGCCTATTAATATTTCAGTCATTTCTAACACCCCCACCTCCCCCCTCCCAATCCTACATGCATACTACCCTTTAGAGCTAAGCCCCGGGTGTATCAAATGTCTGCCTCCGCCTCTGCACCACAGTACAGTGAAAAGGATCCTTATGAAAAACTTACCAACCTTTGCTGAACAACATGAGAATCTGCTTCCAAACAGTGCACTGAGACCTCCTCCTCCTCCATCCATGTCGTGTTTAAACAATTAACTAATGTAGAACTCGAGTGCTGGACCCAGACAAGCCAATGAGATGTGGAATATTCTCTTAGAGATTTGGCACATGAATGAACTTAGGCAAGCTCTTAGTCCTTAAACAAACAAAATCATGGTAACAAAGTTTAGCCAAACTAAACACTGGACTTCAATTAACTGGAATGAGAGATAGTTTTGGGAACAGAGGTAGGCAGGAAGGGACCAGGCAAGATGAGGAAGGGACAAGTTGGGCAGGAATCCAGGGAGGGAGTTTGGTGATTGTGACACAGGACCGAAGGATTGACATTTCAGCTTTGTCGTTTAGCAGCGATTTTACTGACAGTAGTGATTACTGCGGTTTCGGGGTTCTGCCCAGGACTCCTCTGCAACTCTCACACTACCCTCTCCGTCTCACTGCATGACATAAAAACAGTTGCCATTCATCAATCCAGTTTAGCACACCTGCTCTTCCCTGCTTCTGCAGCAGGCCCAAGACCACACCTCCGCCACAGTGATGTTATCCAAAGAATAACTGTAAAAAAGCCTTAGTTGCAAGAGAAAATCAATCAATCAATCAATCTTTATTTATAAAGCACTTTTCATACAAAAAAAATGTAGCACAAAGTGCTTTACATGGTTAAAAGGGAAAAGAGCAAAACCAAACTAGCCTGTTTACCACACGGAGAGAGCTAATAATCTGGCAGAGTTTAGATGGCTGTGCTGGTCCTTATGTAGAGAGCTGATGAACGACAGGTGATCTGAGGAGGGGTGATGGGGTGGAGGGGAACAGGTGCCCTACAGATTATAGCCTGTTTGGGGTTTTTTTATAACAAGTTTTATGTTTTAGCTTTGATTGTTTTGTGGGTTGTTTCTTAGTGATGCGCTGTAACACTTTCAAACACAGATCTACAAAGATGGAGCTCAAAGGCTTCAGAAAGTATTTAGAAACTTCATCTTTTGCATGTTGTTTTATAAAATGAAAACATTTTTAATCACCTTTCTTCCACATTCTGATGTTCAGCTTGAACTTCAACAGGTCATCTTGTTTACATGACTAAATGCATTGAGTTGCTGAAGTGGCTATTGAGTAGATTTCATATATATACTGTATACCACCACTGTGACACACACACCAGGTAGTCTAGCAGCAGGCTATCTCCAGCAGCCTGAAGTATCTCCTCCTTCAGATTCACAGCTTTCTGCTGGTGTCCAGCAGCAACTCTGGGCCACAGATTTGAACAGAACAGTTCAGCTGGGGTTCATTAGTATCTCCACACTTTTCATTGTCAGTGTCATTCACTAATTTACATAAGAGTTTTACTCTGGGTCACAGATCTTCTCAGAAAATCACAAAAATGAGAACGAACCAATCCAATCAGTCTGATCTGTGCTGTCATGTCTCTCCAGGCCTACAGGGGGCAGAAGCCGAGCACACCTGAGAACACTGAGCTGGTTTACTGTAACTTCAGTCTTTGTGCAGCTGAAGGAGCAGAAGACGACCTCTGAGGAGCTTGTCTCAAACCCAGATGAACTTCTCATTTGTAAAAACAAAGAATGGTTTCTACTGAACCCACATTTACAATCAGAGAACAGTTTCAGTAAAAATTAAACTTGAGACTTCCTCAGATTATAAGTTTTACCGTCACAGATACAAACAGTTCTCATCTTTAAGTTTTACAGATATTTAAATTGAAGTCTTGCTGACTCGTGATGAAAGATTGATTTTATTTTAAGAACTTCCTTTTCCTTTCCAGCCATCTGTGTGTTTGATCCACTTGGTACTTTCCACACATCTTTCATTTCTTCATTTTCCACAGATACTAAATATCAACATCTCTTTAAACGTGTTGTCAGCAAAACCTTATGTGTTGATTCTTCATCATAAGTTTACTCTTGAACTATAATCATAATTTAATCATGAGATTATGGAAACAATCGATTTACAGTCACTTCATTATAAGCTTATGTAACAGGGTCATAAATCACATTGTTATAATTACACAAAATGTGTCCTAAACCCCCAAACTGTTCCTTTTATACCTGACTTTTAGGACCTCCAAGCCTGTAGTTATGTTCATTATCAGTTAGAGCCCCTCCTCATTCTTTTCTTCTTCTTCTTTGGTGCAACCCTATAAATACAGTGTACCCCTTTTGCCTCTCCCCTTTTCTACAATTCCCCTGTGGGAGAGGTGGGTGTCATTTCTTTCCCAACACTGTAAAACGCTCATATAATGCATACTTAGCCACCTGGATGTATCTGATTGTGATTTTAGTTCAATTATTGTCATTATTAAGCCTGTTTTTTGTTAGATGTTACAAGTGTGTAGTATGTATGTATCATAAATGGGTTTTAGGCGTGAATGCTTGCATGAATATATACTTCTTGCTAGCTTGGAAGTTGTGGTGGGTTGAGCTAACCCTCTTCCCCACTGTTTGTATTTGGTCGTAGGAGCTGGAGTGGGCAAATTATTTACTTGGAGGCCTTTTTTTCTTTTACCTTTTTTTGATCAGGTATGTCGGATTTCATGTTGTTGTTTTTATTTTATCTTATGTCAAATATGTTACGTGTAAATCCATACTTTATGTTTAATGTAAAAATAAATGCCGGCCCTTTTCTACAATTCCCCTGTAGGAGAGGAGCTGGAGTGGGCAAATTATTTACTTGGAGGCCTTTCTTTCTTTTACCTTTTTTTGATCAGACACAACGCAGGATCACACCAGTTACATTTAAACTTTTATGCATACAGACTTTCAGCTTCATATATTTCTTATTCTTCAGCTTTTTAATATTCCTGTGTGATCTAACCTCCAGCTCCTCTCGTTGGTTTTCTCGGTGATGTCTGAAGGATGGGTGATAATTAGCTCTGGATCTTCTGCTGCTGGTTCAGGGGAGGTACAGTGAGATTCTGGAGCATGATCTGGGTTTTGTGATGCAGGGTGGGCCTGTCCAGCCCGTTCTCACTCCCGAGGCGTAACATGCCGACGTTTTGTCACGTCCCGCGGCGTTCCTGAGGAACGCGAAAGGAGACCTTCGGCGTTCTTATGGTACGCGGCGGGTTATGGGCGAAATCCAGTGCAATGACGCTCCAGCGGTAATAGATGTTCCAGCCCTGTATTCCAGCCCTAAGCCTAACCTTATCCCTAGCCCTAACCATAACCTTTTTCCTAAACTTAACCAGGACTTTAATGATGTTAAATAGCGTGTTTCTAAGCGATTTGAAGAAAAAGAGCGAACATGTGTAGATTGAGTCCATACGGTTCTCATTTTTCCTCATTTTTCCGAGGTCGTCATTTAGGAACGTGGTGGGTAGCCGAAAACGTAATATGTTGACGATTTGTCACCTAGCGTAAAATGTTACGCTTTGGGAGTGAGAATGTGTTGGCCTGTCATGTGTCTTTCTCTGTGTTTTTTTGTTTTGTTTAGAGCTTTCTTTCACAGGTTTCCCATTTCAGTTGGAGTCCTGTGAGTGTTCTTGTCTAAGTCGGGTCTGTGACTCTGCTGTTTTTAGGGCCCTGTGAGGTCCATGATCCTTCCTGGTTCTATCTTCACTGCCTGTCCTTCTTTTTGATTCCTCTGTCCTTCCTGTTTGTCAGCCCCAGATCAGATTCTAATCGTCTTCTTCCATCATGACAGATGTTTCGGTTACTAAGAGATGTAATCAGCATCCACAGCTATGTTTGTTGCAGACATTTTTTTCAGTGATTTTCGAAAGATGACAAAAAAAAAAACACAAGGAGGACTTCATAAATATGTGCAATTAACTGAATCATCACACTTAGTCTTTCCTGTGTGTGAGATGCAATGAGTATAGTTTCTTTGAATTCTTGTCTTATTTGTATTAAAATGATTTTATTAAAAGAATGTGGATCGTTATACTCGTATTATGTTTGAGATCATGAAGCAGAGCAGTGGCTGTAAACAGGTCATATTTAACTGACGTCACCTTCAAATGAAGTCATTTTGTTTGATCAGCTGTTGTATTAACTCCTCTTTTATTACACACTGTTATCGGCTGAAGTGAGGTGAACCCTGATGTTCTTCTTTAATCTCAGTTTTCTCCTCCTTTAGCTCTTTCCTCCTCTGTGCCTCCTGCTCATCAGTCTGCTGTGATTTACTGCCTCACACCAGTTTTGTTGAACACAGAAGGTGGTGCAGAATAAACAGCAGTGAGTTTTTGGGTGTCTGTGGCTCAGGGGGTGGAGTGGGTCATCTACTAATGGGAACGTTAGTTATTCGATCCTTTCCTCCTCGAGTATGCATGCTGAAGCATTGGCTGGAGAGTACTGAACTGTCAGAGTGTGTGAATGCAGATAAAGTGCTCTAACAGTGTGTGTGTGAAGAGGCTAATGAGGCATCATAACTTTTAAGAGGAAGCAAAATCTGCAGGATGAAGCAAGATAAATTCAGGCAGCGCCTTTTCCTTTCATCAGCGATTAGAGGTCAAGAGGGAAGGACGAGGAACTGGTGAATGCTGTCTAACCTTCTCTATGAGCTACACTATTTTTGAAAAGTCATTTAATAATTTATCTGTGCTGTTTATATGACCCAAAACTGCTTCCTTTAGCAGGTTTTTACGGTTTTTGTTTCAGTTCTGCTGTCATAAGCACAGATAATCATGCTTGCTTCATACCACAGTAACTGCATGTAATTTGGTTCCTTTTTTCTTATTAATTATTACTAATTTCACTTTAACTATATTTGTTATTTTAATACAGGTTGTGTTTTTTATTGTTATAGCTGTTTAAATAATAAAACATAGCTTCTCTCATCCTCTTCTTCTGAGTCATAAAGAAAAGTTTGCACTTCAGCCCTTCATCCATTTTCAGTTTTAACCCTATTATCAGAACACACTGTCTTAACATTCTCATACATTTGTCCTGCAGTAGAGAAATAAAGATGTTATCAGATAACATGAGTTAAAATTTCTGGATTTTTTTCATGAACACTGGTAATTAACAGCTCCGTCTGGGCTTTTATCTTCAACAGGGAAGAGAAATTAAGGAATATAAAATGTGGTGACTTTGTTCCTCTTAGAACTGCTTTTAATCCCACCTTCAGCAAACATTTGGAAAATGTCATCTAAGATTTTACATCATTTGTAGAAATAGTTGCTGCTACATTTGTTGCCAGCATAATTTAGTTTTTGGTGTTGTTTATTAAATGATGTGAATTTAATGCGAATGACAGAATTCCAGCATCAGTTACTGCTGCCTGCTTCCACTACAGGCTGTGACTACTCTGTGGGATGTTGGTGTGGTTTTAGATGTGCTGTTGATGGACAGCATGTCTGATGGACAGAAAAAAAGACCTGATTTCAGAATGATAGATTCTGCTCATCACCTCTATACTTCTGTCCAAAAATAGGAAACAGTGAAACAAACTAAAACATAGTTTTACACATATATTAACCAGAGTCCTTCTGGATCAAAACCTACTTAACTTTTATACATCTAAAAATAACATGTTCAAACTGTTATTCATGTCATGAGATATACATATGATTCTAGCTGCTGGTCATCATAAGCATGTGAAGCTTGGCTGGTGCCATAAAGTCCGAACAGATGAGAATGTATAGCATAAAAAAAATCATGGACCTGGATACAGGATATTTGGTCTTTTACTAAACAATATGGTCAATAAGACACTGAAGAATTCAGCTGAGGAAAAGGCTGATGTGATGGAACACAGAGTTCAAGAAAGGTCACAGTGGAGGGACCTCCAGCAGAGCTCACACAACCAACCAACCATCCATCCCACCATCCCGCCCCTTCCTGTTAGCAGAAATATACTGAGGACAGCACATGATGGTCAGAGCAGAGAGACGTACAGCTGGACATGAATCACCTATTAGTGCTGCTTCTCCTGTGGAGCTCAGGTAGGACACCTACACACACACACACACACACACACAGTTCAGTTTTGAAAAACACCTTCTAGTTAGAATCCTTCAGACTTCAGTCAGGTGATCCAGGTGATTGATATATGTATTTTTTGTCTGCTTATTTTGTTGTTTTTTGTTTTTTGCCCTTTATCCCTGTCCCTCTTCCCCGCTGTTTTTCTTTCCCTCTTTCTTTTCCCCAGTCAAGTCTGTCCCGTATTTAGCAAGTGAAAATAAAATAAAATAAACAATAAAAGGTGAATCAAATAGACCATTACGGCAAGGCTGGGATGGTCCATTTGGTAAAGTAATCTTTCTTTGCCTTCAGACAATAATTCTGATGGCAAAAGAACCAAACGGGACAGGCAAAAAAAAAGAATCCTTCAGACTTTGTAAAATCAAAGCCATATTTTAATATATTGACAGTCACTTGTGAATTGTTTTGTCAGACGGGTCAATATTCAGTGATGATCTCTGTGCGGCAGAACTCACTGTCGGACTTCCTCACTGATGATGATGAGTCACAGTTCCTTTGCTCATGAACAAAAAAAAACTCAAGAAACTCTAATGTCTCTGTAAAGCTCACTCTGAATAACTAGCTGAACACACCTAAAGACTGTTTCCACCAGCTGGAGCTGATTCTAGCCTCTAACAATCAGAGAGGAGCCCAAACTTTCTGTCTTTCTGACTGCTGTTACAACCAAATTTCCACTTGTGGGACAATTAAAGGATTATTCTATTCTAAACTGTACTGTGTTATCCACTACACAGCAGACTTAACGCCTCCTCACTAACAACTCTTTGAATGAATGAACGAACTACATCTACTTTATTTTAGAGCCCAAAGAGGGAAGCATAGCCCCATCACGTCTAGACTTCTTATATATATGAAAATGATGGAATTTAAAAAAAACAAGACTCACTGTACTAGAGGTTAAAGTAGAGCTCTTCCTTGCCGCCATTGCAGTGTGCTGCTCAGAGGAAATCATCAGGTTGTTTGTGACCTTCTACAATAATATAGCTGTTATCCTATTAAATCAAATAGGTTTTTTTTTTATTTAAAAATAGAAAGAACCTTGAGAAGACTATTGTTGTGAATTGGCCTGTTGTGGCTGTGGCTCGGGTGTTAGAACAAGTCGCCTACTAATTGGAAGGCTGGTGGTTTGATCCACGTCTGCTGCAGTCTGCATGCCAAATATCCTTGGCCAAGATACTAACCCCAGGTTCCTCTCTGATTGTTTCTCTCACTGTAAAATCATGAATGTTAGATAGAAAGCATTTATATAGAAAAAAGTTCTTGGGTGAATGAGGCAAGTTATACAAAAGCACTTTGAGCGCTCAGTTAGGGTGGAAAGTGCTTTAAAAGAAACAGTCTATTTACCATAAATAAAATAGAATATATGTGTTATTAAACTACAGTGATAACATGAACTCAGCACTTCCTGTTTTTGACAGAAACTCCTCATTACACAATAAGGCTTTTATTGTGAAACATTTTCAAAAACATGCTCCTCATTTTGTGACAGTGGCTGTTTCACATGTTTTAGAAAACTTCCCTTGTGAAGTGAGACACACAGAGTAGCATTTATTTTACTTTCAAGGAAGTAAAAGCATACACGGTTAACGTCGAGCACTCGCCGGAGCAAGCCTGTCATCCATACACTTCCATACACTTTTTCCAGCATTATCCTGTTATAAACTGTTAGTTACATCATGTACTCATACATGATTATAATTGTGCTCTGATTAACAGATAGAAGAGCAGAAATGTAAATAGAGGGACATACATTTTTTCAGCTTACTGTTAAGAGTATTGCATAACTTAATAATAATAATTTTGCTGTCAATATTTTTGTTTTTGTTCTGTTCACAAGCAGAACAATATATATATATTTTAGGGGTGCAACGATACACAAAATTCACGGTTCAGTTCGATTCGATACTTTGGTGTCACGGTTCGATATTTTTTTGTATCAAAAAAATGTTCATGCTTTTTTAATTTGTCATTTATTAAAATAATAAATATATATTTTAACTCAAAAGTACAGTTTTTAAATTTAATGTTGCTGAAACAACAAAGGGATAAAATAATATACATGTACATGTATACATGTATACATGTATTCACCCCTAACAGAAGAAAAAAGGAGAAAGTGCAACTTAATGAATTTAAATAAGAGTGTATAAATGGAAAAAGGACAGCTCCCTTAAGTGTCTCCACTTAAGTGACGGATGTTAAACACCTTTTAAAGATTAGGCTTGGGCTGAAATAACAGGGGTGATGAATATTGTTTCTAATGGGACAATTAGCCTGGCTCAGTGTAAGAAATTATTTAAAAATAAATTTGATGTTGGAAAAAAAAAGAACCAGCCCACTGTAAGAAAAAGAAGAAGAGGGGCTGACATGGAATCATTGAACTCAAGAAAAGTAACTCACTTACAAAGAAACAACAATATCATCCAGCATTCTGGGATAGTGCCCAGAAATTAAACTTAGTGATTTCATCCAGTAAGAGAGGATGTCATTTTTCATATATACTGTCCTAGAATGTACCACAGGTCTTCAAGCTGGCAGTAGGTAAACCGTTACTTAAAAAGCAATCTCTAGACCCAGCAGTCTTAGCTAATTATAGGCCAATCACCAACCTTCCTAAAGAGTAGTTGTCAAACAGCTAACAGATCATCTGCAGAGGAATGGCTTATTTGAAGAGTTTCAGTCAGGTTTCAGAGCTCATCACAGCACAGAAACAGCTTTAGTGAAGATTACAAATGATCTTCTTATGGCATCTGACAGTGGACTCATCTCTGTGCTTGTCCTGCTTGACCTCAGTGCAGCATTCGATACTGTTGACCATAATATCCAATTAGAGAGATTAGAACATGCTGTAGGTATTACAGGTACTGTGCTGCAGTGGTTTGTATCATATCTGTCTAATAGACTCAAATTTGTTCTTGTAAATGCAGAGTCCTCTTCACACACTGAGGTTAATTATGGAGTTCCACAGGGTTCGGTGCTAGGACCAATTCTGTTTACATTATACATGCTTCCCCTAGGCAGCATCATTAGAAGGCATAGCATAAAATTTTACTTCTATGCAGATGACACACAACTTTATCTATTCATGAAGCCAGATAACACACACCAATTAGTTAAACTGCAGGAATGTCTTAAAGACATAAAGACCTGGATGGCCGCTAACTTTCTACTTCTTAATTCAGATAAAACTGAGGTTATTGTACTCGGCCCTGAAAATCTTAGAAATATGGTATCTAAGCAGATTCTCACTCTGGATGGCATTACCTTGGCCATAGCTTGCCATCACCAGTGTGTGAATGTGTGCGTAAATGGGTGGATGACAGGTTGTGTAAAGCGCTTTGGGGTCCTTAGGGACTAGAAAAGCGCTATACAAATACAGGCCATTTACCATTTACCTCCAGTAACACTGTGAGGAACCTTGGAGTCATTTTTGACCAGGAAATGTCCTTCAACGTGCATATTAAACAAATATGTAAGACTGCTTTCTTCCATTTGTGCAATATCTCTAAAATTAGAAATATCCTGTCTCAGAGTGACACTGAAAAACTAGTTCATGCATTTATTACTTCCAGGCTGGACTACTGTAATTCATTATTATCAGGATGTCCTAAGAATTCTCTGAAAACACTTCAGTTAATCCAAAATGCTGCAGCAAGAGTGCTGACAGGGACTAGAAAGAGAGAGAATATTTCTCCTGTTTTGGCTTCCCTTCATTGGCTTCCTGTTAAATCCAGAATTGAATTCAAAATCCTGCTCCTCACATTCAAGGTCTTAAATAATCAGGCCACATCTTATCTTATTGACCTTATAGTACCATATCACCCCATTAGAGCACTTCACTCTCACAGCGCCTGGCTCTCATCATGAAATAATTTTATCTGTCAACCTCACCCATCAAACTCAGGGGGCGGGGTTAACGCTGCCCATGCTGCTTCTCTAACATTTGATTGGTTGCCGTGCAAAGTAAGTCAAAACAGGTCGATCCTAGATAATCGATTGCTTGTGTAGACTTGGGGCAGCCAGGTATCCCAGAATACATTTCAAATCACAGGCAGCAATGTTGGTGGTGTAGTTTTAAAATACCCCGTTTTTCTGTCACCAACTACACTTTTAACAGTGTTTTAGCTGCGAATGTCGCGCTGTAATCTTCACATGTCGGGTCAGGTTGTCAACATAGAACATGTTTGCAAAGGTGCTCAGATGTTTTCAGAGATTTCAGTAGCTCTGCTAACAGTCAGCATGCAGAGTGCACCGAGGGGGTTACGTTAACCGGTTTGTTTACATATTCCACTCTCCGTGTTCCACGTGTTGCATTCGCAAATTCTCATTTTCACCGAACGATCGTCTCTTTCCGCCTGGTCTTGTGTCTCTGTGCTTCTGTAACATAAAGAACGAGCTGACATTTTTCTCACGAAACCAGCGATCAGCTCAACAGGCCCTCAGTTTACCTGCATGCATCCTCCTCCTCACCTGTCAGCTGTTTAACACCTGCTGCTAATTCAAGAAACACGCCCGCGTTACTTGGTGATAGTCACAGTTTAACTGGGCAGCCGGTGCTCGATATTACGCAACGTCAGCACATTTTTCTGCACAAGATAAGTAAATATAGTTTTTCCCGAGCGCAGAGCTGCTGGAGCTTGTTTCCCAACAGAGCACTTTATAGGCGAACCCGCTTCATCAGCGGCTGATGTCCAATCACCGGCACACAGCTTTGAAACCTCACCTGAGTTTTAGCTCTCAGTGTTAAACGCTGGACTTAATTCACTCAGGTTCTGTCTGTCGGGTCACGTTTACTTCGCTGTTTTATTTACAACTGAGCAAATCGGTTTGGCTGAGGTTAAAGTTACGTTTCATAACTGCACAGTTTTACAGACGTTTAATGGTTCACTGGCACATGTGTTAGACTGAACCATTCGCTTTTCTTTATCTGGTGTGTTTTGGATTTAACAGTAAATTTTGAGATTAAACTGACTTTTAAAATGTTTTTATACAAAGAGGAAGGAGAAGGCGCATTTCCACCGAGAGGAGCAGAGTTTCCAACTACATGTTCATAATGCAGACTGCAACCTGGACAGAAATATTATATCATCTGTTTTTTTAATAGGTTTTCTAAGCACAGGTTCACCTGTTCAACCAATCGCTTTCATTCCGCTTTGACAAACTGACGGTTCATCTCTGTTACAGTGTTGCGTTAGACTGCTATATTTTTGTGTTCTTTATGCTGTAGATTTTCACGTCTCTGGAATAGTTGGCAGTATTAAGGATGCTTTTCTGTAAAATCATATTGATATGACCCGTGAATTATTCGTAGATGACCGTTAGATTAGTCAGCTGGGAAACGCTGTGTTACCTCAGAGAGCTGAAGATAGCGTGGATATGCTGATCTTGCTCCGTGGTGTACAGGTCCGTTTACCCTCATGATTAATATTCACAATAAAAATATTAGCCGAACATCATGAAGTCTGTATGTGTGTCATAGTTTCGAACAACCTTTGTACAGTTAAAGCCAGCAGTTACTACATGACGGAAACACCAACGTTATCTCTTTTATGCGTTTATACACAGGTCACGCTGATGACTCAACAAAAACCCAAAGATCAGCTGTTAATCAAATTTATTTGCTCTCTCTCCTCCTTAAACATGTTTTTAATGTTAGTTATAATTCAGAATTGGCGACTGAAACACGTAGGACACATAAGAACATCAGGAAATAAATCCCCGATAAATATAACCTCAGTAAAATAAGTCCGTGTCAGCGGGGTTATTACAGCTGTGTACCGGGGCCTGCGCTTTGTCGGTGGTAATAACAGCTCGATTGCTTGCGAGGCGAGCGGGTCTAAACACGCTTTGCCGCGAGACTGGGCAGACATCTCCGAAATCATCGAAGCACTTTTGCAAAGAGGCTGTATCTTGAGAAACCGACCAGACACATGAAGATTAAACCACTACATTCTCGGCTAAAAAAATATTAAAACTGTATTTGGTGACACACAAACAGGGTTTTTCAAAGTTCAGTTCTGTTAGTTTCCACATGCTGGTTGTTGTGTGTGCTAAAAACAATGGCCACCAGGCCAAAGCAATGGTTTTGAGTCGATCAGCGTTAACCCCGCCCCCTGAGTTTGATGGGTGAGGTTGACAGATAAAATTATTTCATGATGAGAGCCAGGCGCCAGGACTGCCAAAATGAAATAAATAAATATATCATTAAATAATTAATTAAATGTGTCAATAATTAATTAAAATGTGAAATACATAAATAATTAATTAAATGTGTCAATAAATAATTAATTAAATGTGTCAATAATTAATTAAATGTGTCAATAATTAATTAAAATGTGAAATACATAAATAATTAATTAAATGTGTCAATAATTAATTAATTACATGTGTCATAACTATTTATTTAATTAATTATTTCCCATTTTCATTAATTATTGCCACATTTAATTAATTATTTAATGGTGTATTTAATTAATTCATTATGGCAGTCCTGGCGTTCCATAGCTGCATTGCTCAAGAAAACCGCACAATCATTACTCTTCAGCTGTGGATACATGTGCAATCAGTAATGATAGTTATACTGGCTGCTAATAAGGGTTAGATTGAAGGTTAGGGTCCTTCTGCAAATTCTAATATGATGCCATAAGCTGCTGATTTATTTGGATCTTTGTGTTTTTGCACTGGTTTGAGATGGCGGCAGCATAAGGCCAGCAGCCCTAACTCAATTTCCTTCGTGGCCAACCTTTGGGATCAATAAAGTTTATTGATTGATTGATTTTTTTATTTTATTTACTCTGTTTTTATATTTGATTCTGTTTCACTTCACCCATTTTATCACAGGTTCACTTTTTGCAATAGTAACCCTGAAAAATGGAACATCTTCTCCTGGTATATCATCATAATATTATGCTTTTGACACACCGATAGTTTTGACAAAACAAGATTACTTTAAGCAATGAGGACCGGAATGGACTGCTCCATGAAGTCTTTAAAAACTGCAATGTTGATTTGTGACTTCTTGTTTTACATGTCAGACTGGTAAAACGAGTCCAGAGTCCTGCTTTAAAATGGCAACGTTTTTCTCTAATGTTCTTTTCAGGAGTCCAGGCTGAAGAAAAACATAACTCAGGTAAATGCAGAAATCAAATACTCACAGAAGCAGCAGATAACTTTACTTTTCAGAAGTCAATTAACTTCTTTACTGATGACTCTGTGCTTTCTGTTCAGAGTCTGATGATGTCAGGTTGGTGGGAGGAGCCAGTCACTGTGCAGGAACACTGGAGCTGAAACATCTGGGAGAGTGGAGAATAGTAGATGGTTATGCTTGGACCCTGAAACATGCAGATGTTGTCTGCCAACTGCTGGACTGTGGCTCTGCTGTTTCTGTAGAATGGAGATTTGAGACCCCAAACACACCTGTGTGGAAAATGAAAACTGAATGTATTCAGTCTGGATATGCTGTGAGAGATTGTGTAACATCATATTCATCTCCTGTCATCACCAGTGTCACCTGTGCAGGTGAGCCTATAAGTATAAAGTGTGTCATAAGTGCAACACGTTCACATCAGCTTCTCAGGAGTCACAACAGAGAAAACTTTAGGATTCATCTGGACCAACCACCTCTCTCAAAGGTCTCTTTCAGTTTTCTGAACCACCGTGTCCCATCAGTACCTGCTTATGTGCCCTCATGACAAACAACAAAAACATGCTATCCACTAATTACAACAAATCCCATTGTACACACCCAGACTGTAGAAAGTATTTGCTGACAAGCAGCATCTGATTGTTGTGACCTGGCTACTGTGGAGGTCTGCTCCATGTGTGTTTGAAAAAACATTAAAATCAAAGATAGAGGCTATGTTTCCAGTCCAAAGTATAAACGAACACATCCAAGTAAAAAAGGAGCTACAAGGAGGATTTGAGTATTAAAAAAATGGAATACGTAAAGTCATAAGAGGCTAATATTATTAAGAATAAAAAGAAGCAAAGTTATAAAAATATGATCTTCTCGAACTATAAAGAAAAGGAAAATATTTAAATTAAGTGAATGTCTCTATTTTTTAAAAAAAAAACAAACAAAAAAAACTCATGATGTGATATTATAGTATATCAGAAATCTGTTCACTATTTTTATTACAAATTATATCAGCAAGGAAGCTGACTAAATATTAACTGATAATTTATGGCAAAGGGGTGGGATTAAATAAGTGTTTACTTCTTCCCACTCCCTTTCAACATGTAAATTAATCAGAACGTTTTTTTTTAATGTAATTTGTATAGTATTTTTTTCTCTCTTATTTTCTTTTCTAAATGTACTTGTATATTGTTCACATGTTGAAATAAATTACCAATCAATCAATCAAGCAAGTTTTGAAAATTTTCAAAATGTAATGCATGTTAATGATGTTCTTAATGATGAAGTCTAATCAGAATTGTGCTGAGTTTGAATCAGTGAATAGTTGTTTGCTGCCATCTTTTTCTCGTGTGTCTGCTGTCTCTGATCTCTCTGTTTGATCTTCTCTGATGTCTCCAGACTCTGTCAGGCTGCTGAATGGTTCCAGTCTGTGTTCAGGCAGACTGGAGGTGAAGTCTGACCAGAGCTGGTCCTCAGTGTGTGAAGCCGACTTTGACCAGCAGGATGCAAAGGTGGTCTGTAGGGAGCTCGGCTGTGGGCCTCCTTCAGTCCTCCAGGGGGCGCTCTATGGAGAAGTGGAGGCTCCAGTGTGGAGCAAAGAGTTCCAGTGTGGAGGCCATGAGTCTGCTCTCCTGGACTGTAGAAGCTCAGGCTCAGCTAGAAACAGCTGTTCACCTGGCAAAGCTGTTGGACTCACCTGCTCAGGTAGAAGAGGAGCTGCAGCTTTGATGTGGTTGAAACTTACTTTATTATTTTACTGATGACTCTCTGCTTTCTGTTAGAGCCTGATGATGTCAGGTTGGTGGGAGGAGCTAATCCCTGTGCAGGTACAATGGAGCTGAAACATCTGGGAGAGTGGAGACCAATGTATGAGTTTGGCTGGACGCTGAAAGATGCAGCTCCTATTTGTGAATATCTGGACTGTGGTTCTGCTGTTTCTTTACAACAAACCGAGTCATCATTAAAATTTAGGTGGATGATCAAACCTGACTGTGTTCAGTCCAGATCTATTCTGAGAGAGTGCACAACATCGAGTTACTACAGCCCCATCATGAATCTTACCTGCGCAGGTAAATATATTTTTGTTGTTATTCAATTCAGTTCAATTCAATTTTATTTACATACAGCCAAGTCACAACAGGAGCTATGCTTTATATTGTAAGGTAATGACCCTACAATAATGCAGAGAAAAGCTCAGCAATCATATGACCCTTATAAGTAAGCACTTTGGTGACAGGGGGAAGGAAAAAACTCCCTTTTAACAGGTGTTTTTTCTTCACTCATTATGTGTTTGCACACCTCTCTGCAGGAGATTTCTTCCTCTGAAAAGGGAGTTTTCCCTTCCCACTGTAACCATAGTGCTTGCTTATAAGGGTCATATGATTGCTGAGCTTTTCTCTGTTTTCTCTATATTATTGCAGGGTGTAGCTTACAATATAAACATCCTTGAGGTGACTGACATCATGATTTGGCACTGTATAAATAAAATTTAACATGTGTTAGATTGATTGGTGATTTGAAAGTAGCCATAGGTGTTATCATGCACAGGGATGCCTCTTTTAACACTGTATCCTGTTCAAGATTTAGCTTCCTTTGACCATGACTGTTGGTAAAGGCTCCGCCCTCTCAGAAATCTGAACCGAATGGATGGAAGAAAATTGAGAGATTGATCTTTTTTTTAAGTTCTAAATAATCACACCACTAATTAGGGCTGCTCAATTAATCGAATTTTAATCTAAATTACAATCTGGGCTTTCAACGATCATTAAAAATGACTGAGCCGATTATTAGCACCTCCCTCGTGCTTTACCCTCACACTGCTCCGTGTGGCAAATCGAGCGCACCTCTCTGCGTTTCGAACACGAGTCACAACAATTAAGAGGACCCGAGGGAAGCTCGGAAAGCTAAGCAGAAGTTATTTGGAGAGGAGAGTGACTGCCGTTAGTTGAAAAGAGAGGTAAAAAAAAAACTTCAGTGGTGTGGAAACATTATGGGTTCGCAGAGTCAAACGTGGATCAAGTAGACATAGTGTGTAAACTTTGCTACAGTGTCGTAGCTGCACTACAGAGCAACACTGCAAAGTTCACTAAACATAGATGTTTACATTTTTCATTTATTTTTTATATTGCAAACATTCGCACTGTTATCAGTATTTGCACACTATTTTATATTCTTTTTTGACAATCTTTTAAGCCATTGTTCAATACATTGTTATTGTTAAATAAATATCGTCAAATAATCGAGATTTCAATTTCAGTGAAAATAATCGTGATTACCATTTTTGCCATAATCGAGCAGCCCTACCACTAATCGTGCCTCTATGAACTATCATTTTTACAGTTACAAGTTACCAAAAAAATTTAAAGAATTTGAAAACGAACATATCAGAGGTTTAAAAGCTAATAATTTCCGTTCCTCCCCTTACAAGACATTGCCCGATTGCATATTTTCACATTACAGTTAAAAGTGTTATGACCTACTTCTGAAGAAATAAAATGAGCTGAATGCAATTTTAAAGATGTGTTCTGTTGTTAATGGTGAAGTCATGTTGGAGTTGTGCTGAGTTTGAGTCAGTGAATAGTTGTTTGCTGCCATCTTTTTCTCGTGTGTCTGCTGTCTCTGATCTCTCTGTTTGATCTTCTCTGATGTCTCCAGACTCTGTCAGGCTGCTGAATGGTTCCAGTCTGTGTTCAGGCAGACTGGAGGTGAAGTCTAACCAGAGCTGGTCCTCAGTGTGTGAAGCGGACTTTGACCAGCAGGATGCAGAGGTGGTCTGTAGGGAGCTCGGCTGTGGGCCTCCTTCGGTACTCCAGGGGGCGCTCTATGGAGAAGTGGAGGCTCCAGTGTGGAGCAAAGAGTTCCAGTGTGGAGGCCATGAGTCTGCTCTCCTGGACTGTAGAAGCTCAAGCTCAGCTAGAAACAGCTGCTCACCTGGCAAAGCTGTTGGACTCACCTGCTCAGGTAGAAGAGGAGCTGCAGCTTTGATGTGGTTCAAAGTCACTTTATATTTTACTGATGACTCTCTGCTTTCTGTTAGAGCCTGATGATGTCAGGTTGGTGGGAGGAGCCAATAACTGTGAGGGCATGATGGAGCTGAGACATCTGGGAGAGTGGAGAACAGTGTGTGCCTTTAGCTGGATGCTGAAAGATGCAGCTTTTGTGTGTAAACATCTGGACTGTGGCTCTGCTGTTTCTGTTGACTCAAGACTAGAGCCTTTAAAGAGACCTGCATGGTGGATCAAATATGATTGTGTTCACATCAGATCTGCACTGAAGGACTGTACAGCATCAAGTTACCATACCTTCATCCTGAACATCACCTGCTCAGGTAAAATATGTATGACATAATGTAAGATGGTAATGTAACAGGTTAACATACACAGTAGCAGGAATAGCAGCAGACTGTCTCCAGCCATCATGAAGGCTGACATTTAGAAGTACTCTGAAGGAACCTCTGACCAGTCTGAAAGGACTCTTTCAGCCTAACAGTTTTTTATTTGCTGTTTATGAAGTAATGTGCCTGAACAGCAACTATGCTAACACAAATCACAGCTAGGAAGGTGAACTTAGGGCATGGGCTAATATGGAAGTGGAGATTTGTGAACTGGACCAAGAAACTGAACAGACAGTAAGACGAGGTGGGAGATACAGGAACAAATTATGAGACATCATTTGAGATGAGGCATCAGTGATGGTACAGTTGGCTGGAACTACTCAAGAGAAATTAGTTCTTGTTAACATGACAGTGGCAGGTGTCCAGGTGTAGGCAACTCCAAGCTTCAAGAGCCGGTGTCCTGCAGGTTTTAGATATCCCCCTGGGTCATCACACTTGAATAAAAGGATTAGTTTATTAGCAGGCATCTGGAGAACTATGCGACATGTTGAGGAGGTAAATCAGCAATTTGAATCAGCTATGTTGGACCAAGGACACATCTAAATCCTGCAGGAAACCCTAACCCTAACCCTACCCTTGAGGTGTGGAGTTGCCTACCCCTGCCCTAATCCTACCCACAGATCACACTGTTCCTCCTGCTCTACCTGTAGCATTTATGTCATTATTTTACAGCAATGCAAAACATACTGGACCAATTGTAGGTTTGTAGGAGCGTAGAGGCAAAGCACAATAAAAAGATTAGAGCTAGAAATCTTTAAATGACTACCATTACTAAATACAACAGCAAACAAAAAGTACAGCTACAGCCACTGTTACATAACACTGAAACCTTCTTTGAATAAAACTGAATTCAGTTAACAATTCCCAGGGCTCGCAAAATTTCAAAATCCCTGGTAGCCCTTCGGGCAGGGACTCTTCAGTTTTTGGTAGAACAAAAAAAATTTAAGTAGCCCGAATAAAGAAGAGAGCAATTTTTTGATTAATGTTTTGTTTCCGTTACAATATTATACATTAAAGTATAATATTGTAACGGAAACAAAACATTAATCAAAAAATTGTTGAAACACAAATTACAACATTGAATAAAAATTACAATCATCAACTTGGTTCTAATTGAACAGAAATTTCTATGAACTTGTAAGAACTGTGTAGAACATGAATCAGTCTGTGTCAGATCCTGGATTTGAAATTTCCGCTGAAGTCATGGGTAAGAGGCAAGTGGAACCAAGATCTAGGCCATTTGCTTTTTGAAGTTTGCAAAGACTGCTAAATTGTGCCAGTGGTAGTTCACTCTTTGCAACATAGTACACTGTTCTAAACAGATTTCTCAGGTTTATTTTTAGTATGTTATTTACAATTGGTGTTTGTTCTGGGAAAGATATTGCAGACTGAGCAATAATGCATTTCTTGCATTTCTCATGGGTTCTAATGGGGACCTTTCTTAAAATTAGTGGTCCCAGTAACAAAGGCGCTTGTCGACTCAGAAATCGAGGGAAAACCAACAACACACCCGGCAGAACATTATGTTATTTACACGGGTGCACATAAGTGGTCCGCATGTGCGCATTCGCTGTCAAAATAAAAGACGCGCACCAGATAAGAAGTTGCAACGCACGTTTGCGTCCATATAAAAGGCACTGTTTTTGTCCGCTGGAGTGGGATTTTCACGGCACATTCTGCACCACATCTCTGTGTGTTCATCATTTGTTTGAAGCCAGCTCACCTCCTGAAACCACTTTTCTGAGAATACACGCTTCTTTTGTGGTTCGGACTCCTTCTGACATTTCTTTGGAGGTGGAGGAAAACCGAAGTAATTGCTTAAAGGAGCTTCTTCGATATCTTTAAGAGTTCTAAACAAATGTCTGTCCTCCTCCAGAAAATCTTATGTACGCAAACACGCGTTGTAACTTCTTATCTTGTGCGCGTTTTTTATTTTGACAGCAAATGTGCACCTGCGGACCACTTATGTGCAGCCCTGGTTATTTAGCTTGTCATATTGCAGTCGCAGAAATTCTTTTGTCCATGAAACCATAAAGCTGCACTTTCTTTTTGCCTTATAGTCTGATTTGTCATAACTTTTCCGTTTAGTGGTAAGCTTTTCTTTGGCTGTCACTTCTTCACCCTGACCTGTCTTATTTGGCTCAGCAGAACTAAAATATATATCCTGCTGCTTTTACATACGCACTCACATAACGCTCAGGGATTCTCTGCGCGATCAACCTCTCACATGTTTAAGCTTGCTGCGGGAGATTTCACTTGTCATGTTTGCATAGTAAGCTAACGATTGATAAGACGATGTCAGAGGAATTGGTGCGCAAATTATCGTCACTCACCAATCAGTGCTGTCGCTCTCTATACACAGTTCACGCAATTGCAAAGTGAAAGCAAAAAACAAACGCAAATTCAAACGCGATTTCAATATGTCACATATTGACAGTGGCTCACCGATGCCAATGACATAATTACCCAGCTACATCTCCGAAAGAATGCAAAAGCATTGACATTTTTCCTTTCTATGATAGGCCAACGCAGTAGCGGTCCTAGCCTGTTTGGCGCCCTGGGCGAACACCCCCTCTGGTGCCCCCCCCCCCCCTCCCCTCACACACACACGAAGAGAGAGACAGAGTATGCACTGTATGCAAACGTTGTATGCAAACGGCTACTAAACAGACATCATAATTCGTCATACAATGAGAACAGGACAAATCAACAATTGACACTGACTAATTAATATTATATTATTGTATATATTGTTTGGAGTTTAGTCTGTTACTGTTACTATTTTTACCATTTCTTCTTGGAGGAACTGTGACCCAAATAATTTCCTTAGGGATTAAGAAAGTATCCTGATTCTTAATGTTTTAGGATACATGACCTGCCATTATCCAATGACACATCTGCTTACCTGTATCTTTTGCTCGTTTCTCCTTGTAGGAGTCATAATTAAATGTATTGAATTTTAATGATCACTCGGTTTTCATTTGTTTGGTTGCTATGGTGATGTGTAACGGGAGTCACGTGGGTGCTAGCGGCGACATTAAGAGGGCGTTGTCAGTCTGTCTTTCACTGGTTTGATTTTGACAGAGAGGAGGGCTGGGTAGCCGTAGTTTTTGTTGACCGCAGCACAACGAGTTTCCCCTTGTTGCATTAGAGCCTGTGATGTTTTAAGAGTTTGAATCGCGAGCCGATCACATTGCTCTGTAAACTTTTCAAGCACTTTAATAAACAAGCAAGCAATTCCACCTCTCGCATTATTGCGTAAAGTTGAGAGGCAAATAGACAGGCTCAGTCCCCGGCCTCTAGCGACTGTGGAAGTCGCTACACTCCTCCTCTTCTTTTCTCATTTAAAAAATGAGAAAAGAAGTTTAAAAACGGGTTGTGTGTGAGACTTTAGATCAACAAAATATAAAATATACATTTTAAATTGTTATTGATCCCTTTACCCCTGGTCCTAAAGTGTATATTTATTTTCTTACTCTTCTTATATATATTGTTTGTTTACTTGCACTGTTGTAACTGGAGCCTCGTCGTCTCGTCTCTCTATATACTGGACTGTATGTAGCGGAGATGACAATAAAGTTTACTTTGACTTCAGCAGCGAGCAGGCGCACCGAGGGCTCTTACGCTCACTTTTCGCGTATAGAATTTTGAAAAAACATCGGTGCAAATGATAAGTCTGTATCATAATGTCTGGTGTTTTCGTGTTTGTTGGTTTGTTTGTAATTTGTTTTATTTTGCGAGTTGGTAATTTTTGCTGCTCCAGCCAGCCAGAGCATCCCCCCCCGCCCCGCCCTTTCCTCCCTGTGCCGCAAGCAGCAGGCGCACCTCGCAAACGGAGGGCGCCCTTACTCCCAGCAAATGGGCGATAGAAAACCAATGCCATTCCCAATATGCGCTGGCATGATGTCGGGGCAGCATGAGAACGAGCCGCGATGCCGCCCCCACCACGATGCCGCCCCGGACAACCGCCCGTGTCGCCCGTATCTAAAACCGCTACTGGGCCAACGGGCAGGGCAGAGATAGATTTTGGTAGCCTGACTGGAAAAATCGCTAGCCCCGGGACGTCGGGCTAGCGATTTTGCGAGCCCTGCAATTCCCCTCCCTAAGTTGTTTCCTTAATTATCTAGTTTTGTCTCTTCTTTTTAGTGAAAGCAGGACAAAGGGTTATAAATCTTAAAATTGGCATAAACTGTGGATTGAGCAGAGAAATCCACTTTTTTTTTTCACCAACACAAAAAACAGTCATGATCAATAAATCAACATGGGTATGAGTCACAAGTTTTATCACTTTCCCTAAATGATGCAAAGAGGACAAAACTAAGGTTACATTCACATGTACACAGGTATTTTTCTTATAAACATATCCCTTTCTTTGTGTTTTGGCCTTTCGTCCAGTATTTTGGATGAAAGTATTTTGGACGAAACAGTATTTTGGATCAACAAAAAAGATTTTTATAACCTGCGTGAAGATTTTCAGAAACGTAGTATTTGTGTTGATGTGTGGCAGACAACAACAGATTTTTTTTTTCTCACAAAATCAGAGGCGTGCACCTGTATCTCCATTTTGTCATGCCAGACAATGCACCATACACCATGACTGGGGGCTTTTGAATGGCTAATATTTTTTTCATTATTTGTGTTTTTTTTACCACCTGTTGCTTGCTGTGCTCATGGCAGCACTTCATAGTGATGATGATGATGATGATGTTCCCAATCCACTGGTTTCCAAACCCTTCCAAGTGTCAACTGCTACCTTACTCAGAATAAATAAACCAGCTCTATAAGCTGTTCATTCTCCTTTTGGTGCCCCACCTTCCCTCCCCTTTTTTGATTCATTCACTTATCATTAGTTCATAGGGAAGATTGTGTGAAATCTAAAATAAGGGTGTAGGACCAGGTAGTGAAAAAGACCAAGTCTTACTTCTTGCTGTGTTGTTGCACCTGTAAACTGGAAGATGGTAAATGGACTAGTTCATGTATAGCGCTTTTCAACTCTATCTGAGCACTCAGAGCACTTTACTTTACTTGCCTCATTCACACCAGCACTTTTTTCTATCTAACATTCACACACGTTCATACTCTGATGGATGCATCCAATAGCAATTTGGGGTTAGTATCTTGCCCAAGGAAATTTAGTGTGCAGACTGGGATCAAACCACCAACCTTCCAATTAGTAATGGAGTACCACCTGAGGTAGAGCCACCCCGCTAGGGCTGTCTGCTATGGGTAATACACTGACTAGGCACAAGTACCTCACACAACCACACTTAAAGACAACTGAACTACCAGTCTCACATTTACATACTTATCAATTTTGATGTAACCATATTTGAAATTTGAGCGTATATGAAATCCCCCCCCCCCCTTACTTTCAAACAGGTGATAATTTCAACAACTGAATCTTCATAGATCAGTAACTGAGTCAACAGAGCTAATATGGAGCTGACTCATGGAGCAAATAATCGGCTGAATTTAGCCATTCTTCAGATAAATAGTCTAATAGCCTAAATAGACCGCAACTGCAGTTATCAATTCCAACTGAAATTATTTCAGTTTGTCCTCAATAAATTACTGTTTAACATTATTTTATAGCCCTTAGAATATTCTAGAATGTACCAGATACATTTTGATTACATCAGGTACTGAGCAAAGGCATGCTTATAACTACTTACCAGGAGATAGCCAGGGACAACCAAAATTAGCAATTAGAGCAGGGCGATATGACCAAAAACATTTATCACGATATACATCTGAAAATTTGCGATAACGATATAACTGATGATATAATTGACACTAGACAAAATACTTTACAACTCCTCAACTTTATTAGTTCAAAAAACCCATCAATGTATTTTCACTTAAGCAAGCAGCTGTTTTTTTATGTGGATTAAAGTTATATAAAAATTTAACAGTGCAAATGCAAATTACTTGCTGACAGTTTAACCAAAACTTAAAAAGAGGTTATACACACACAATACGGTAATATTGTGTTGAAGCACAGTACGTATCACTCCGTGAGGCTCCTGCCTACGATAGCCGTAATGCTCCGACAATCCATCAAGCGCTGCGGCTTGTAGCTTAGCAAAGTCGTACTAAAACATTTGACAGATTTTCGAGTGCTGTGTACCACATAGTGATGGGTCGTTCGCGAACGAAATGGCTCTTAGAGCCGGATCTTTGACGTGAACGACGCGAGCCGGCTCCTTATCGCGAGCCGTCACGTGGTTTTGTTTTGTTTTTCTCACCCTCTCTCTCTCTCGCACTTTTTTTTCCCGCTTCACTCCGCACGCGAGCCTTGTGCTTTACGCTGGGCAGAGGGGGGAGGGGCGGTAGTTACACTCAGTAGCACAGGAACAGAGAGAGAGAAAGAGAGCCAGGGACAACAACGTCACATTAAAAAGGTATAGTAATTATCCATAACTATTTTCAGTTGCAGATGATAAAGGATTCAGAAAGTTTATGCATGCAGGCCCATATGACAGAGAATGTGCATCTTTTTTTGGTTTTCATATTTTAATTTATATTTAATTGTGTTGTGGTTTGCAGTATTTTGTGTTGTTTCACTTTAAATTTGTAAAAGGAAAAAGCTGAAAATTTAAATAGTTAAAATTTGAAATGTGAATAGTTGATTTTTGTATTATATGATTTATTTATTACATTTTATGTGGAGTGAATAAATAAAAGTATATTTACAGCCCCTAGAGACAAAGCACGTACAAACTCCAAAACACGTAAAAACACGTACAAACTTCGAAGCACGTACAAACTTCGAAGCACGTAAAAATGTAAAAACTCCGAAGCACGTAAAAGCTCAAAACACGTACAAAACACAACAGAAGTGCTCCAGGATGCTGGGCACAGTGTTGAGCTTTTATTACCTAGTGGCTACACAAGCCAGCAAGTACCAACGACCCGATTTGGTGTGTGGTAATAACAGGTAAATGAACTTTTTTAAAAATTATTTGAATATATATGAGTGCAGTGTATAAATACACAAACAATACACATATGCTTTCAATTGTGTAATTTAAGTGATCTAGTAGCTCTGCTTTGGAAGTTCAGTTCATGCTAGAAATGTGTTTTGGAGTTTGTACGTGTTTTGTCTCTAGGGGCCACGGCATACATTTATATATAAACATATATAAATAAAACCACTTTTTTTTTTTACATTAGTAATCCCTTTTGTGCATAATTTTATATCATTGTTAATAATAAATTAATTAAAGCAACAAAACAACCTGAAGAGCCGGTTCGGAGCCGAAAGAGCCGGCTCTTTTTAGTGAGCCGAGCCGAAAGAGCCGGATCTCTAAAAAGAGCCGGAAATCGCATCACTAGTACCACATAAAATCGTTTCGAGGTCAGTAAACACAACCAGCATTCATACATAAGGCACACGGTATTATAAGGGGCACTGTATAATACCGTGTGTCTGCTTCCAAAAAGACAAAAAAGACAAAAAAAAAAAAAAACCCCAGCAACAAACAACTTAAACAATCACAAAGAAAGAACAATACAGTATCCACATCTGAACCAAAGAGTAAAACAGTGAAATGTGGATTATTAAATATTAGGTCTCTCTCCTCCAAGTCTCTGTTAGTACATGACTTAATAATTGATCAACAAATTGATTTACTCTGCCTTACAGAAACCTGGTTGCAGCAGGATGATTATGTTAGTTTAAATGAATCAACACCCCCGAGTCATTCTAACTACCAGAAATCTCGAAGCACAGGTCGAGGGGGTGGTGTGGCAGCAATTTTTCACACCAGTCTATTAATTAATGAAAGACCAAGACAGACTTTTAATTCATTAAAAAGCCTGATGCTTAGCATTGTCCACCCCAGCTGTGAAACTCAGAAACCAGTCTTACTTGTTATCATCTATCGTCCACCTGGGCCTTACACAGAGTTTCTGTCTGATTTCTCAGACTTTATATCTAATTTAGTTCTGAGCTCAGATAAAATAATTATTGTGGGTGATTTTAACATCCATGTAGATGCTAAAAATGACAGCCTCAACATGGCATTTAATCTGTTGTTAGACTCAATTGGTTTCTCTCAAAATGTAAAAGAACCCACCCACCACTTTAATCACACTCTAGATCTTGTTTTAACATATGGCATAGAAACTGAACATTTAACAGTGTTTCCTGAAAACCCTCTCCTGTCTGATCATTTCTTGATAACATTTACATTTACAATAATTGATTACGCAGCAGTGGAGAGTGGACTTTATCAAAGTAGATGTCTTTCTGAAAGCGCTGTAACTAAGTTTAAGAATATAATCCAGCCACTGTTATCATCGTCAATGCCCTGTACCAACACAGAGCAGAGCAGCTATCTGAACGCTACCCCAACAGAGGTCGATTATCTTGTTAATAATTTCACCTCCTCACTACGTACGACTCTGGATACTGTAGCTCCAGTGAAAACTAAGGTCTCTAATCAGAAGTACCTGACCCCGTGGTATAATTCTCAAACACGTACCCTAAAGCAGATGACTCGTAATCTGGAGAGGAAATGGCGTGTCACAAATTTAGAGGATCATCATTTAGCCTGGAGAAATAGTTTGTTGCTTTATAAGAAAGCCCTCCGCAAAGCCAGAACAGCTTACTACTCATCACTGATTGAAGAAAATAAGAACAACCCCAGGTTTCTCTTCAGCACTGTAGCCAGGCTGACAAAAAGCCAGAGCTCTGTTGAGCCAACCATCCCTTTAACGTTAACTAGTGATGACTTCATGAACTTCTTCACAAATAAAATTTTTATCATTAGAGAAAAAATTACCAATAATCATCCCACAGATCTAATATTATCTACAGCTACTCTTAGTTCCATTGATGTTAAGTTAGACTCTTTTTTTCCAATCAATCTTTCTGAGTTAACTTCAATAATTACTTCCTCCAAACCATCAACGTGTCTTTTAGACCCCATTCCTACAAAACTGCTCAAAGAAGTCCTGCCATTGATTAATTCTTCGATCTTATATATGATCAACCTACCTCTAATAATCGGCTATGTACCACAGGCCTTCAAGGTGGCTGCAGTTAAACCTTTACTCAAAAAGCCATCTCTAGACCCAGCAGTCTTAGCTAATTATAGGCCAATCTCCAACCTTCCTTTCATATCAAAAATCCTTGAAAGAGTAGTTGTCAAACAGCTAACAGATCATCTGCAGAGGAATGGTTTATTTGAAGAGTTTCAGTCAGGTTTCAGAGTTCATCACAGCACAGAAACAGCTTTATTGAAGGTTACAAATGATCTTCTTATGGCCTCTGACAGTGGACTCATCTCTGTGCTTGTCCTTCTTGACCTTAGTGCAGCATTCGATACTGTTGACCATAATATTCTATTAGAGCGATTAGAACATGCTGTAGGTATTACAGGTATTGCACTGCAGTGGTTTGTATCATATCTATCTAATAGACTCCAATTTGTGCATGTAAATGGAGAGTCCTCTTCACACACTGAGGTTAATTATGGAGTTCCACAGGGTTCGGTGCTAGGACCAATTCTGTTTACATTATACATGCTTCCCCTAGGCAGCATCATTAGAAGACATAGCATACATTTTCACTGCTATGCAGATGACACCCAGCTCTATCTGTCCATGAAGCCAGATAACACACACCAATTAGTTAAACTGCAGGAATGTCTTAAAGACATAAAGACTTGGTTGGCCACTAACTTTCTGCTTCTTAACTCAGATAAAACTGAGGTCATTGTACTCGGCGCTGAAAAGCTTAGAAATATGGTATCTAACCAGATTCTTACTCTGGATGGCATTACCTTGGCCTCCAGTAACACTGTGAGGAACCTTGGAGTCATTTTTGACCAGGATATGTCCTTCAACGCACATATTAAACAAATATGTAAGACTGCGTTCTTCCATTTGCGCAACATCTCTAAAATTAGAAATATCCTGTCTCAGAGTGACGCTGAAAAACTAGTTCATGCATTTATTACTTCCAGGCTAGACTACTGCAATTCATTATTATCAGGATGTCCAAAAAACTCACTGAAAAGCCTTCAGTTAATCCAAAATGCTGCAGCAAGAGTACTGACAGGGACTAGAAAGAGAGAGCATATTTCTCCTGTTTTGGCTTCCCTTCACTGGCTTCCTGTTAAATCCAGAATTGAATTCAAAATCCTGCTCCTCACATACAAGGTCTTAAATAATCAGGCCCCATCTTATCTTAATGACCTTGTAGTACCATATCACCCTATTAGAGCACTTCGCTCCCGCTCTGCAGGCCTACTTGTTGTTCCTAGAGTATTTAAAAGTAGAATGGGAGGGAGAGCCTTCAGTTTTCAGGCCCCTCTTCTGTGGAACCAGCTTCCAGTTTGGATTCAGGAGACAGACACTATCTCTACTTTTAAGATTAGGCTTAAAACCTTCCTTTTTGCTAAAGCATATAGTTAGGGCTGGACCAGATGACCCTGAATCCTCCCTTAGTTATGCTGCAATAGATGTAGGCTGCCGGGGGATTCCCATGATGCATTGAGTTTTTCCTTTCCAGTCACCTTTCTCACTCACTATGTATTAACAGACCTCTCTGTATTGAATCGTATCTGTTATTAATCTCTGTCTCTCTTCCACAGCATGTCTTTATCCTGTCTTCCTTCTCTCACCCCAACCGGTCGCAGCAGATGGCCGCCCCTCCCTGAGCCTGGTTCTGCCGGAGGTTTCTTCCTGTTAAAAGGGAGTTTTTCCTTCCCACTGTCGCCAAAGTGCTTGCTCATAGGGGGTCATATGATTGTTGGGCTTTTCTCTGTATCTATGAAGCGCCTTGAGGCGACATTTGTTGTGATTTGGCGCTATATAAATAAAATTGAATTGAATTGAAAAACTGTCGATTTTCAGAAAAATCCAAAGATTGATTTTAAGTGTGCCGTATTTTCCAAAAAACATGGTAATAACGACGGCCCACTAGCATGCTCTACCAAAAATAGTGCTTTATTGTGTATCTGACAGACGAAAGCTAAACCAGTTCCACACCACTGAAGTTGCAGCATTTTTACAAACCAATTCTGGTTCATCTGTTTCATTCAACAATCTGCTTTCACCCTTCTCATTCTCCATCGCCGCCGTGCTTTTTCCGCCATGTGCATATGAAAACAAAGGCACTGCGCGTTTTACCCATATTCTATCACAATATTTCATTTTCTTATCGTTGCCCAACATTATACCGGTATTACCATGAACGGAATGATATGGCCTAGCCCCAGTAGTGGGCCGACACGGGCGGTTGCCCGGGGCGGCATCATGGTGGGGGGCGGCATCACAGACATCCGCAAAAAATAAAGTTGCTCACACTCATGCTGCCCCGACATCAGCCAGCGCATTTTGGAGATGGTATAGGCACCGATCGGTTTTCTATCGCCCATTTGCTGGGAGTAACGGTGTGTTTACACCAAATGCGATAGACGCGATCAAAACGTGCCAGACGCATGCAAATTCGCACCTCGACGCGTGTCCAACGCGAATTCATCCCGTGTTAAACCTGAAATGTGGGAGGGATGTGGGAGGAAGTTGTGCCAGACGGTATCTTTGCAAGATGGCAGCTGTCGAGCTAGCACTTGAAGAGAGAGTCTCCCTTCTCTATTTACTGTGGAGAGCAGATCAGCGGTCGTAAAAGACGTCCTCACCGTACCTGGGTCCATCAGATCCTGCAGAGGCGTGAGCAGTTTGGTGAGTTTCACCACTTGCTCCAGAAGCTGCGCCTGGATGACGGCCGTTTTCAGCGATACCACCGTCTTTCCCTCGCTCAGTTTGAGGACCTGCTGTCCCACATCGGTCCCAGTATCGCCCGCCAAGACACCAACTACAGGCAGAGCGCCTGTCCATCTGCCTGCGGTTAGTAAAAGTGTTTAATACGGTAGTCCTTTATTGATACCTGTGCTAATATATACTAAACTATCGGCACCACTGCCGATGGACCGTCCTGGGACCTGTCCCTCATCTGCCTCGGAGCTGTCCTCCTCTGTGGGCCTGTAAAACAGCACAAAACACAAAGAAATGAGAAGGCCGCTACTAGATTTTCATTTTCAACATTGAAAAAAACAGTATATAAACAGATTGGTTGTAGATATTTAAAGGTATTAAAGATATTTAAAGATGTATAAAGGTAATCACAAGGGAATCCCACCGAGTAAAAAGTTATCAGTGCTTGCTGTACATCTGATGCTACAATTACATACCTGTGGATGCAGCAGCAAGAGCTCAGGGACTGGGGAGCCAGGAGAAGCAACAGGGGATGCTCTGCTGCAGAATCAGTTGGTTCTATCAAGTAAATATTAAATGTTAACAGATTGAATACAATAATCAAAGAGAAAGTATATACAGTGGTCCCTCATTTACTGCAGCAGGGGTTCTCAGAATAACTAGCCCCTCGCCACGGACTTTATACAATTTTTTCCCCACACACATGAACATTAGTCACAGTTCTCACAAGTTGATTCTCAAAGTGCAAACCTTTGTAGATTGCAAAACGTAAAAGTAGCAGTGACAGATGAACAGCGGGACCACTGTGCTGCTTTGACGCGCGTTTGACACGTTTTCGCGTTTTCACGACGCAAATCTGCTTCTGAATTTTCGCGGGACCCGCAATTGCGCGTCATCACGCTTCTCCATTGACTTTACATGTAAACCTAACGCTCTGGTCGCGTCTATCGCGTTTGGTGTGAACACACCGTAAGGGCGCCCTCCGTTTGCGAGGTGCGTCTGCTGCTTGCGGCACAGGGAGGAGAGGGCGGGGCGGTGGGGGATTCTCTGGCTGGCTGGAGCAGCATCTAATAACCAACTCGCAAAATAAAACAAAATAAAAACAAACCAACAAACACAAAAAACACCAGACATTATGATATAGACTTATAATTTGCACCGATGTTTTTTCGAAATTCTATACGCGAAAAGTGAGCGTGAGAGCCCTCGGTGCTTGCTGCTGAAGTCAAAGTAAACTTTATTGTCATCTCCGCTATATACAGTCCAATATATAGAGAGACGAGACGATGAGGCTCCAGTTACAGAAGTGCAAGTAAACAAACAATATATATAAGAAGAGTAAGAAAATAAATATACACTTTGGGACTAGGGGTAAAGGGATCAATAACAATTTCAAATTTATAATTTATAGTTTGATGATTTAAAGTCTCACACACAACCCGTCGAAAGGGGAGGGCTGCTTCCAAATAGAGCACATTTCCTTCATAATGTTGTAAATCCAAGACCATTATGTATTCATGTTTTGAATCCTGGGTTGTGCAAAACCCCAGAAATAAACCCTAGACAAAGTGAATCTGTGAACTAAGGTGTAGGTCTATTAGGTTATGTTGTGGTGATCCTCGAGTTGGGGGATGAGTGTTCATACTGGAGTGCAAAATTAAAACCAATGGAAGATGGACAAGAAAAGTTCAAAGCCATCAGGTGCTCAGTTTAGAAAAAAGAGAAGAGGAGGAGAAATGAGCAAAAGATACAGCTAAGCAGATGTGTGATTGGATCATAGCAGGTCATCCTGAAACAATCAGAATCAGAATACTTTATTAATCCCTAAGGAAATTATGTGGGTTACAGTTGCTCCAAGAAGAAAGGTTAAAAATAGTAACAGTAACAGACTAAACTCCAAACAATACATTATGTTACATATTTTAATATTAATTAGTCATTGTCAATTGTTGATTTGTCCTGTTCTCATTGTATGACGTGTTTGGTAGCCGTTTGCATACTATGCATACTCTCTCTCTTCATATGTGTGTGTGTGTGTGTGTGTGTGTGTGTTTCTCTGAAATTCAGTACGGTTCTGACAACAGTTTTATGTTAATGTACATATGTTTTGTACACATGTAATGTCCTTAATATGTTTTGTGTGGGGGGGTGGGTGGGGGGGGAGTGTTCGCCCAGGGTGCCAAACAGGCTAGGACCGCCACAGCCCAGCACTATTAGCAACGTCATCGGCAGTGTCTTTTTGCTAATTTAAACTAGAAACTATACTATGAACATTCTTTTTTGATGCCTAGGACACAAGTGTCATTTACCTTACCTTATATGCTGGCACAGGTTTGAAGTCAGAAGTTTTATAAGGTGCTAGTTCAGTCCCCCTTGGAAAAAACAGATTATACTGCCTAATAAAGCTGCTGCATTTCTTAAACTTCAAGCTGAAATAGTCCCTTAAATATGGCAGTAGCTTCACTTAGTTTCCTTCCTGTGCAGCTTCAGCAAAATGCAACGAAGTTTTGCTTTCACCTGGGTTTGCACCAAGGGTGTCTGACCTGTTTTTGATGAATGATTTTCTTTTCCTTCTCTGGAACTGGGTCATAGGGGCAGCAGCTTAAGCATAGAAACCCAGACCTACTTTTCATCCAGCTCACCCGGAACAAAGAAGGGGTTTCCAGTCATACAGTGTCTGCATCACTGCCGATTTGGTCTCTGTCCAGGTGCAATGTGTGTTGAGTGGCAGTCAAGGGCAGAGGCAGTGGCAATTTGAGGCCTGGTTATCGAGGCTGGTGACTGGGACACAGAATGTTACTTCTCTGGTGGGGAAGTAGCCTCCTGGAGAAGGGCTGGTCAAGTCTGGAGTTGCACTTGGTGAGAGGCAGCAGTTAGGGGAGGGTTTTTTTTCCTTGTATCGTGTTGGCTCACTGCCTGCACATAGGGTTTTTTTCCGGTGGTCAAAAGGGTTGGATACTGACTTTCATTTGCTTTTTTATTCTATTGTATGTGCTGAATGTGCTCTGTGGTCCTATTGGAGGACTTCACCACTCACTTGCGGAGTAACAAAAAAACGCGGGGGTGGGGGGATGTTATTCAGTTACTGAACTTCTGCGCAAATTAATTTGTCTATAACAAACACAATGTTAGGAACATAAGGATGTCTGTAGGTGCACTTGGCACCAGCACACGCTGTGTCACAGGTCAATGATCAGTTTTGTAATGGTATCATCCGATCTGCCGCTGTATGTTCTGTATACTCAGGTAAAGAGAGGAGTTCGGCAAAGGTGGATACTGGACATGCCTGGACTGGCTAAATGTATAGTGAGTAGGGATGGGTATTGTTTAGGATTTATCCGATACCAGTACCAAACCGGTACTTTTGAAACGGTGCCGGTGCTTAAACGGTGCTCAAACCGGTGCTTAAAGAATGGAGAACATGAAATTGGTCCAAAAACCTCTCATGTTCAGCTGTTTTTTTGTAAAAAGATAACAATGTTAGCCTTTTCTTGTAGCTATAGGGGATTTATGGTATCAATCTTGGCTGCAAGCAGTGGTTAATCAATGGAAAAAACACAAACTTTGTCCAAAAGCCTCTCATGTTTAGCTGTTTTCCACTTTTTCTTTGGTCATTTTAGCCTTTTTGGCCAGGGAGAAGGGAGTATCTGCCATCAAACAAGAAGACGGCTGCATGTAACTACAACGGTGTTTGTTAGTTCACCTTACATGCATTAATTTAATAACGTGGTTAGCTTACACACGAACAACATTAAGCTACTCACGCAGAGAAGAACGGCTGCTGCTGCCATCATCATCCGTCATCATTTCTGCTACACTGGCAGGGCTATGGGCCAGGACTCTTCGGGTTTTTGGGGGATGTTGCTAACTCTGGGTCCGATAACAGGCAACTCACCTGCAGTAGATGTGCACGGTGTGAGGTCTCGCAGCAAGCTATCAAATACGGCGCATTTCTCGGCTTTTAACAAAATGCTATACGTTGCCAGGTGTTTCATCAGATTCGAGGAGTTACCTCCGGTGCCATAATGGCACCGCATACCAGTACCCATCCCTAATAGTGAGCATTGGGAGCATCTGACAGAGGCCCCCAGTCCACAAGATCTTCAGGTCCCACCTCGATTAGAACTTCAACAGCCTTCCAAACAAAGCTGGGAACACTGAGTCTAAATGAATATTCTGCAACTCTTGTTGAGGATGTGTAGAGAGCTGTAGCCTGCAGCCCTCTGCACCAACCTTACATGGTGGTAAGCCCTGAACTAGATGGTGGAGACTGGAGATGAAAAGAACCATCGACCTGAAGAATGATACCTGTGAGGCTTGGTTAGCCTTTGGGCATCTGATGAGGATACATCCCAGGTGTCCCGTAAGTGAGGCATGTACCCTCGAGAGGAGGCCCTGGGCAGACCTGGATATGCTGGAGATATTGCTAAGCCTACTCATTTTTCTGAGGAGGCTTAGCAATACCTTGGAGCCCCTCTAATTGAGCAAGAGGAG
Source organism: Neolamprologus multifasciatus (assembly GCF_963576455.1). Taxonomy (NCBI): domain Eukaryota; kingdom Metazoa; phylum Chordata; class Actinopteri; order Cichliformes; family Cichlidae; genus Neolamprologus; species Neolamprologus multifasciatus. Next base: position 38,721,078 of record NC_140445.1, on the reverse strand, counting down.
ATAGCTGAGCAGAGGAAGGTCTGGTCTGCTGCTAACTACTAGAAGAAAAGTTTCTACCTTTTTCGTTTCTCCAAAATGTTAAAATATAAGTAGTTCATTTATAGTTATTGGGCAGTATGTGTGAATGGACTGTGCCTTTTGAGAAGGTTCTGCGTGGATTGTACTGTTGTCTGTTGGTATGAAAAAAGTAAGGGAACTTCTTGAAACATCTAAAAGAAATAAACTAGCTTCAATTCCTTTCTCAAATGTCAGATTATTGGCAATGTCCTATAAGCAAAATTTAAATATAGTTAATCTAACTTTTCAGACTCTTCCTCACAGTAAAGATTCAAATCACGTGAGAGGAGCATCGCAGTTTGCAATAGGGGCTAATTCTAGATAAATTGAATAAGGAAACACTTTAAACATCAATGGGTGCATTACTAATATAAAAATTTCCCATTGTCATCACATTTTTTTCAAATATCCTTTTTGTGTGTTTTTTTCTCATGGATTTCGATTTTTTTAATGAAGGCTTTATTTATTTCCACACTTGTATATTTGCTTCAGTGTTATGCTTAGTGTTCTTGACCAAGGTTGAAGGGAAGTTGCTTTTTCTGGAAATACTTGGTCTGATAAGGAGAGTTCCACCTCCCATTTTTAAAAAATATGGCTTAGCTTCCTTCCTCCTAATAACCCCCAAAATCACATTCCAGAAGAGATTTTCTACTTCATCAACACCTAATAAAAATAAGCACTTAAAATGAAAATAATAAAACTTAATAAGAATTTAATGAGGCTTGTCTTGATTATTGCTGCACAGTCTATTTATGCCTACCTACATACCAGTAGACACTCTTTCAATGATGAGCACTCAATGATGATGAGCTGGGAGTCCACTGTCAAATCAGTTTGCAAGTTGTCTCTTCCTATGTTAGCTTAACCTCCGTGCGCTACCATCTGCCTAATAGCGCAACTGTGCTCTCTCACCACAAGGGCGCTCTCACTCACAGTCGGCAGCCTTTTCAACACTTTGCAGCAATTCCCCAACTCTCTGTGAATGATACTCCTAATCATTAAGCAATTGTCATTGATCAATGGTCTTTGATCAGTGGTTGTTGATCAATGGTCAGGACAATTTGCATATTAACCTCCTAGGACCTAGACCAAAATACTTAATTTTTCTCTACCAGGGCCTGATATCCACTTATGAGGACATTATACTGCCACTGTTCTATCAAAATTTAAAACAAATGTCCTCATATATGGATCTTATTTTTCTCAGAAACAAAAATTAGGGAAAAAAATTGGTAATTCTTTATTTTTACATTGATCAGGTCCCAATCAACCCAAAAAGCAGAGAAAAATAAAAAATGCATGCCATGAAAGATTTCGGGTCTTAGGAGGATAATGATCGTAAACT